>NW_027491166.1:0-502759 GCF_021521415.1 Bidens hawaiensis | reverse complement strand
AGTGGTGGGTTAGCCGATGGTACACCCTATATATAAACCCCTACAACTTAGCCTAGTATGCTTGTGTAGGGCTTATCACTACAGTATTAGTTAACCTATGAATTCACTCATCTACTTTTTGTAGTTGACGTTTTATTACATGTTTTCAGGAAATGAAGCAGGAAGTAGCTAATAGCTGATAGAGGCCTTAGAGAGATGAAGGCTAGGCTAGGAGTTGTTTGGAAACTTGATATTTTGTATTAAAACAATTTGTTTCATGTTACCTGGATGATGTAATATTTGACAGTTTGGTTATGTTTATGCATTTAGACTTTTATACTATTGTGCTCAATCAATCACGACCTAGTCGCCACGCCTCGGTTTTCCGCCATTACGACCGGGGTGTGACAGATTGGTATCAGAGCCAATGGTTATAGGGAATTAGGAAACCGACCTAGACTATAACCTAGGACCCTTAACTCTAGATAATTCATGCATCACTATCACACGCCCACCCTTATGTGCTTGCTATGTGCTTATGTGCTGCATCTTTAATTGTGTCTATCGTAGCGATGTATTCTTTGGCTATTCCTTATCCTGTTATTCTTATTCCCGGTATCATTCTTGCGCGTTCTTTTTCTTTTTCAGAATGCCTCCTCGTCGCTCGTCCGTTAATGCTGACCCTGCTGACCTCGCTGCCATCATAGCGCAGCAAATTGCAGCAGTTCTTCCGGGTCTGGTTAACAACCTAAGGCAAGAAGGAACCTCGGGTGCGCCACAAGCCCCAGAACCGAATCCTACTCTTCAGGCCGACAGGCTCTATAAGGCTTTTACTAACACTGGGCCTACGAGCTTTAATGGATCCGAGGGAGCTGCTGGTCTTCTCCAGTGGTTCGAGAAAGTCGAAGCTTCATTCAACATGTGCTCTTGCCCGGATGAACTCAGGGTCAAATTCGCGGCGAGTATGTTCCACAAACGGGCTCTCACGTGGTGGAATATCGAGATTAGAACCAGGGGGCGAGACGCGGTCTTAGCCTTGCCCTGGGCCGAGTTTGTTGAGCTAGTCACGCAGGAGTTCGTTCCGAGAACCGAACTCCAGAAATTGGAGGCTGAGTTTAGGGCGCACACGATGAAGGGCGCCGATCACATGAAGTACACGGAGAGATTTCATGAACTCTCCCTATTGGTGCCCCACATGGTTACCCCAGCTTCACGCGCTGTCGAGCAATACATCAGCGGTCTTCCGGACTCTATGAGGGGCATTGCGGTTGCAGTTGACCCCACTACACTTAAGGCAGTGATCGATCTCACTGCCCGTTTGACCAGGGAACAGCTCAGGTCCGGTGTTTTGCATCAGGATAAGGGCAAATCTTCCGATGGGAAAGCGAAAAAGGGGAACAATAGGAAGCGGAAAGCGACCTACTTAACTGCGATCACTGGTGCTACGCCTATCAACTCCATGGCCCCCGTTTCAGCCGCAACAGTTCAGGGAAGACCGAGAAAGGAATATACTGGGCCGCATCCCAAGTGCAACTTATGTTCTTATCATCACCCAACAAGTGAGTTGTGCCGCAAGTGCACAAATTGTGGACGATTCGGACACCTGGTGGAGCGCTGCAGGAGTCCTGGCAACCAATGGGCTGTGGGGAATGCTAACCCTCAGCCTAACCCTGCTCGTGGCTGCTTCGAGTGTGGCGCGATGGACCATTACAGAAATCGATGCCCTCGCGTCACCAACGTTCCTCCGGCTCGCGGGAGGGCCTTCACCATTGGAGCTGCCGAAGCACGCCAAAACCCCGATGTTATTACTGGTACGTTTACTCTTAACAACAATTGGGTGTCTGTCCTATTTGATACAGGAGCTGATAGGAGTTTTGTCTCTTGCGAATTGGTTCCTTTGCTGAAATTAAAAATTTCCGAGTTGGAACCTGCCTTGGTTGTTGAACTTGCTAGTGGAGAGTCCACACAAGTGAGGTCTGTCATTCGATATTGTACCCTTACTCTTGTCACCACATCGTTCAGTATTGACCTTATACCTTTTCGTCTTGGAAGCTTCGATCTAGTTGTGGGAATGGACTGGCTGTCTAGCAATCGCGCGGAAGTAATCTGCGCCGAGAAACTTATTCGTATCCCTCTGTCTTCTGGTGAAATTCTAACCATTCAAGGGGATAGGTCGGGTGGATGCCTAAGAATCGTTTCTTGCTTAAAAGCCAGTCGGTACCTTCAAAAGAAGTATCCCGCATTTCTAGCCCGTGTTACTCTCAAGGAATCCAAAGTCAAGAGACTGCAGGACTTCCCTGTCGTGCGTGAATTTTCTGATGTTTTTCCCGATGAGCTGCCTGGACTTCCTCCTAGCAGGCAGGTGGAATTTCGTATCGATCTTATTCCTGGTGCTCTCCCTGTTGCTAAGTCTCCTTATCGTCTAGCTCCGCTGGAACTTCAAGAATTATCGAATCAGCTTCAAGAACTTCTTGGCAAGGGATTCATTCGCCCTAGCTCGTCTCCATGGGGAGCCCCAGTACTCTTCGTCAAAAAGAAGGATGGGACTTTCCGTATGTGCATTGACTATCGGGAGCTTAATAAACTGACCATCAAAAACCGGTACCCGTTACCGAGAATTGATGATCTCTTTGATCAGCTTCAGGGTGCTACGTTTTTCTCTAAGATCGATCTGCGTTCTGGTTACCATCAATTGCGTGTTCTGGAAGAGGATATCCCGAAAACTGCGTTCCGAACTCGTTACGGTCATTACGAGTTCATGGTTATGCCTTTTGGAATGACCAATGCCCCCGCCATTTTCATGGATCTGATGAATCGCGTTTGCCGTCCATATCTCGACCAGTTTGTCATTGTTTTCATAGACGATATTCTCATTTATTCTCGTTCGAGGACCGATCATGAGCTTCATCTCAGGCTTATTTTGGAGCTTCTCAGGAAGGAACAACTATATGCCAAGTTCTCCAAGTGCGAATTTTGGCTAAAGGAAGTTCAATTCTTGGGACATGTTATCAATGTCGACGGCATACACGTCGACCCTGCCAAGGTAGAAGCCATCAGAAATTGGGTAGCGCCTAAAACACCTACCGAAATCCGTTCATTTCTTGGATTGGCTGGTTACTACCGCCGATTTATCTCAAACTTCTCCAGGATTGCCTTGCCTTTGACCACTCTGACTCAGAAGGGAGAACCCTTCGTGTGGGGACGAGATCAAGAGGAAGCCTTCCAAACTCTGAAGAATAAACTTTGCCGTGCACCGATTCTATCGCTTCCGGAAGGTGACGATGACTTTACCGTTTATTGCGATGCTTCAAATCAAGGCCTCGGTTGCGTTTTAATGCAACGAGGGAAGGTCATCGCTTACGCTTCTCGACAACTCAAGGTGCACGAAAAGAACTACGCCACGCATGACCTCGAGTTGGGTGCGGTGGTGTTTGCCTTAAAAATCTGGAGACACTACCTGTACGGCACGAAGTGTGTCATCTATACCGACCACAAGAGCTTACAGCACATCCTCCATCAGAAAGAGTTGAACATGAGGCAGCGACGCTGGGTCGAACTTCTCAGCGATTACGATTGTGAAATCCGCTACCACCCGGGAAAGGCTAATGTGGTGGCTGACGCATTGAGTCGTAAAGAAAGGACCCAGCTGCACTCTATTCGAATTCAATCCAATCTTCCCTCCTTAATTCGCGAAGCTCAGAATCAGGCGCTTGTGAATGGAGATCTCAAGGGCGTTTTGTCGTGTGGAGCCGAACAGAAATTCGAAACCAAGTTGGACGGCATCCTCTATTTTCTTGATCGAGCATGGATCCCAAACTCTGAGCCTCTTCGAACGCTTATTCTAAGTGAAGCCCACAAGTCCAGATACTCGATTCATCCCGGCAGCAGCAAAATGTATCAAGATCTTAAACCTCATTATTGGTGGCCCGGGATGAAGAAAGACATCGCTTTATACGTGATGAGATGTTTGACTTGTTCGCGAGTCAAGACAGAGCATCGAAGGCCGTCTGGGCTGCTTCAGCAACCTATTATTCCTCAGTGGAAGTGGGAAGAGTTAGCTATGGATTTCATCACCAAGCTACCGCGGACGCCTAGCGGTCATGACTCAATTTGGGTTATTGTGGACATTCTAACTAAATCCGCTCACTTTATCCCGGTTCGTGAGGACTACACTACGGAAAAGTTGGCGCGGATATACATTCGTGAGATCGTTTCCCGTCATGGTGTGCCTAAGGGCATTACGTCTGATCGCGACAGCAGTTTTTCTTCCAGGTTCTGGAAATCTTTGCAAAAGGCCTTTGGGACAAGTGTGAAGCTTAGCTCTTCCTATCATCCAGAAACTGATGGGCAGAGCGAGAGGACCATACAAACCCTAGAGGACATGTTGAGAGCTTGTATCCTTGAATTCGGTAATAGTTGGGAAGCTCATCTGCCGCTGGCAGAATTTTCTTACAACAATAGTTACCACTCTTCTATTAAATGCGCGCCGTTTGAAGCTCTTTACGGTCGCAAGTGTCGCTCACCCTTGTGTTGGTCCGAGACCGGGGATTCACAGATCATCGGCCCGGAACTAATACAGGAAACAACCGATCAAATCGCTATCATTCAACAGCGACTCAAAGACGCCCGTTGTCGACATAAGTACTACGCAGACAAACGACGCAAGCCACTCGAGTTTCAAGTTGGTGACCGTGTTCTGCTGAAAGTTTCCCCCTGGAAGGGCGTAGTCCGTTTCGGGAAGAAGGGAAAGTTCGCTCCTAGGTATGTTGGACCATTCAAAATCCTTGAAAGGATCGGACCAGTTGCCTATCGTCTTGAGCTGCCGCCGGAACTCGGTAGAGTTCACAATGTTTTTCATGTTTCGCAGTTAAAGAAGTGTCTTGTTGACGAGGCCCTTCTCATTCCCGTCGACGAGGTTCGAATTAACGACAATCTGCTTTTTGTTGAAGAACCCGTCGAAATCTTGGATCGCGAGGTCAAGAAGACCAAGCGTAGCCGCATACCGCTTGTGAATGTTCGATGGAATAACAAACGCGGACCCGAGTTTACATGGGAACGCGAAGATCAAATGAAGGAGAAATACCCTCATCTGTTCTCTTAGTCTCTATTCTTGTAATCTATTGTCTAGAAGTCAATATAACATTTGCAGCATGTATCAAATAATTGTGTTATTCAATGAATATCGTGTTGCCTTATTATGCTTATAAGTATTCTTTTATTTGCATCCACAAATTTGGCTACTCAGGGCTCATGCTGGGAGCACAAGTCATATCTACTCAATCATATGAATTTTGGGGAAATTTATACATTATTTAAGCCAAAAATTTGTCATTCATTCTTGCATTCATGGAGCATGGTTGTGTGTATGTGTGTGGTGTCGTGTCAAATTTTCTAGCCGCACACAATAGAGCTTATACATTGATACAAGGTGAGCTCGTAATTATAGTCCGGAATATAATTACATCAAGGTCACAGGTGTATACGTGTATAAGCAATATGCTATTGTGTAACTAGAAGTCGTGAACTCAAGGTTCGTGTAGAGAAATATTCGACAAAGGTTGAAGAAGTGGTGGGTTAGCCGCTGGTACACCCTATATATAAACCTCTTCGGCACGAGTTGAATATGTCTGAAGCGAAACCTGGAATTAGGGACTTATAGTTAGCGTGGCAGCTGTGAGACATTGAATTCAAGAATTACCGAGGGTAATATTCGCGGAAGATTGAAGGAGTGGTGGGTTAGCCGCTGGTACACCCTATATATAAACCCCTTCAATCCGAAATGAATATGTCTGATGTAAAGCTTGAGGATGATGCCTTGTAGTGGAAAATAGTGTGTCGTCCTGTGTGTCATTGATCTAATAGGAGTCGAAGGAAACACCCAAGTAAGGTTGAAGGAGTGGTGGGTTAGCCGCTGGTACACCCTATATATAAGCCCCTTCGGCTTGATTTGGGTGGTGCCTGAGACGAATATTAGAAGTGGTGGCGCATAGTGGTCATCATGGGATCATGTAATCTTAATCATCGATGCATCAAGTATACTAAAAAGCTAAATTTCGGGACGAAATTCCCCTAAGTTGGGGAGGATGTAACGCCCTGGAATTTGACTGGTAGACAAAAATCAAGGAATCATCGGAAACTATACACTTTGGGGTTCTGGACGATAAGTTCGGAACCCATATCATTGGAGAAATCTGC
Organism: Bidens hawaiensis; assembly: GCF_021521415.1. Lineage (NCBI taxonomy): Eukaryota > Viridiplantae > Streptophyta > Magnoliopsida > Asterales > Asteraceae > Bidens > Bidens hawaiensis. The sequence goes on along the minus strand of NW_027491166.1, from coordinate 496,585 downwards.
TTTTATCATTTGAAATGTTTATTTTATAAAACGACATTTACGCCTGGAGAATATTAATTTTTATGCTTCTGAAAAATAAAATGTTCTTATTTAAAAAAAAAAAAAAAAAAAAAAAAAAAAGATTTTAAATAATTATTCGGAAAATGGTTTATAAAAGCTTTGCTGAAAAGTTTTAGTTTGTTTAAAAACTTATGAACTCGACTAGTCTTGACCCGTCGGTAGCCTAAACCCGAACCCGAGTCACCCGAGTATTTAAGCGGAAAATCAAGTATTCTTACACCATCTCTTTCATTTCCACCAACACTTCCCACCCCAAACACTCCCACTTCTAGAGAGAGAGTAGTGAGAGAAAGTCATCCAATCTAAGATTCGAGTCCACCAATCTGTTTATCGTTGTTGTCGGTAAGATCTTCTTGAAAATCATACGTTTTTACAACCAAAACCCGCCCCGAATCGAGCAAAAACTCCGACTTTTGTGTCAAGTGTGTTCTTGGTCAAAAACCGTCATTTTTGGTGTCAAAATGCAAGCTTTTGTGTTTAAAAGTACTAGGAATCGATACCCCTTTCAATCCCGAGCATTTCCATGTCAAAAACTTCGATTTTGGGTCAAAAATCTGGAAAATCTGGAAAACCCGTGGGTATCTCCGTCGCCCAGCTTGAAGGAGTCGAATCAGACTCATTCGATCGAACCAGTCGATCGAATCAGTCCAGTCGATCGAACCAGTCGATCGAATCAGTTCATTCGATCGAATGTGTCGATCGAACCAGTCCAGTCGACCGAATAGGAAAGCAACCGAATGGTCTCCAACTCATTCGACCGAATGAGCTTCGTATTCGATCGAACGTCTGTCTATTCGATCGAATGAGTGTCTATTCGATCGAATGTGTTTCTATTCGATCGAATGTGTGTCTATTCGATCGAATGTGTTTCGATTCGATCGAATGTGTTCCTATTCGATCGAATCAGGTCAGAACCAAGCTGTTTCGTCTTTAAAACCTAGTTTTTGCTCGAGATCGTGTAAGGCTTACACTCTTAGACTTAAACTGCGTTGTTAACTTATTATGTCCTTGTCTAGACTTAGAGGATCGACGTTTGACAGCACCCGACCGCCCTAGCAACCACACCTAGTCAACAAGGTGAGTTCATAGCCCCCATTTTTCTTTTAAAGCCTTTCAAATCATTGGGGGTGAAAACATGGTAAATGTACACGTTTTGACAAAACACATTTATTCAAACATTACTTATCATAAACACTTGACAAATCTTTTGCAAACAATGAACATTGGGAAAACAAGTAATCATGGCAGGTTACGCGTACCTTAACTTTCTCGGAAGTTGTGTATGCATAATCAAATATTCAGGAGTAAATATGGGAATCACTCAGCGTTTAGGGAACATTGGACGTTTGGAAATCAAAGTCATGTACCAGTTATACTTTATCATGAAAACACATTATTCATTGGTCAGTCTTGTGATCGTGTGAACAGTGGCAATATAGGTCACAATAGTGCATAGGTTTGATCTCCAAGTGGTCGATTGGTAGACAGGCCGTCACTAGATGTGGAATTCTAAAGTGATCGATTTAGAATACACGTGACCTATGGGGTTCTTAAGTGTTCGATTAAGAATCCGAAGGATCTCTTAAGTGTTCGATTAAGGATCCGAAGGATCTCCTAAGTGATCGATTAGGAATCCAAGAGATACTAAAGTACGCTTTAGAATTCTCTCATGGTACCCAAAGTGATCGATTTGGGTTACCATCAAGGAAATCAAGTAGCATAGTGTGGTCTTGTGTGGGGTCGATGTCAGGTCTTGTGTGATCATTATGCATCATTATCATTTTTCATCATGGCATGGTTACATATGATTCTTGGGTATCTTATACATATATCCTTGATACCGTTCCTCCTGCATGCATGGAAACAATAATTGGAATCTTTATACGAAACTCTTGCAGATTCAGTTGAGATGATAAGCATACCAAGCATAGTAGGATAAGTTGTAGGAGTGGTGGGTTAGCCGATGGTACACCCTATATATAAACCCCTACAACTTAGCCTAGTATGCTTGTGTAGGGCTTATCACTACAGTATTAGTTAACCTATGAATTCACTCATCTACTTTTTGTAGTTGACGTTTTATTACATGTTTTCAGGAAATGAAGCAGGAAGTAGCTAATAGCTGATAGAGGCCTTAGAGAGATGAAGGCTAGGCTAGGAGTTGTTTGGAAACTTGATATTTTGTATTAAAACAATTTGTTTCATGTTACCTGGATGATGTAATATTTGACAGTTTGGTTATGTTTATGCATTTAGACTTTTATACTATTGTGCTCAATCAATCACGACCTAGTCGCCACGCCTCGGTTTTCCGCCATTACGACCGGGGTGTGACATTTACGGGATTGTTAGTTACTGAGATAGCAGCAGTGTTATCTATGCAAATAGGAGTATGAGTGAAATTCAGACCGTAATCGCGCAATTGCTGTTGTATCCAAAGAACCTGTGAGCAGCAGTTCGATGCTGCCATGTATTCTGCTTCACAGGTAGAAATGGCGACTGAGGTCTGCTTCTTGCACTGCCATGACACTAATCTGCCTCCAAGAAACTGACATCCACCTGTTGTTGAATTCCGATTCTGATTGCATCCTCCATAATCAGAATCCGTGTAGGCGACTAACTCCAAGTCTCCTCCTTTCGTGTACCACAACCCTAGCTTAGGCTTGCCTTTGAGATATCGCAATATCCTCTTCACACCCTTCATGTGAGATTCCTTTGGGTTTGCCTGAAAGCGAGCACAAAGACAAACTGCAAACATAATATCAGGTCTAAATGCAGTTAAGTACATTAAAAAACCTATGATTGCCCGATATTGGGTGGGGTCCACGTCTGCATCACTGTCTGAATCAACACCCAGTTTATGGTTGATGCAAACTGGAGTATCAAATGGAGTGCTGTCCTCCATCTTGAAGCGTTTGAGAACGTCTTGGACATATTTAGTCTGATGAATGAACATCCCATCTTTCTTCTGATCAACCTGCAGTCCTAAAAAGAAAGTTAGTTCACCTATAGCACTCATTTCAAGCCTCTTTTTCATGACGGCTTCAAATTCCTGACACATGGCGACTTTTGATGCAGCAAAGATGATGTCGTCCACGTAGACTTGAACCAGAAGAAAGTCGCTTCCTTTTCTCTTAACGAACAGTGTGCTATCGATCTTTCCCCTTTCAAATTCATTCTCAAGCAAGTAATCGGATAGAGTTGCGTACCAGGCACGAGGGGCCTGATGTAGCCCATATAGCGCTTTACTTAGCTTGTACACGTGATCAGGAAAGTCTGGGTCAGGAAAACCCGGAGGTTGCTCAACGTACACAACCTCATCGACTTTACCGTTAAGAAACGCACTTTTCACGTCTAACTGGAATACCTTCATCTCCTTGTGTGCAGCAAATGCCAAAAACAATCGAATCGCTTCCAATCTCGCCACAGGAGCAAACACTTCATTGTAGTCGATCCCTTCTTGCTGATTAAAACCTTTTACAACCAGCCTTGCCTTGTTCCTGATAATTATCCCTTTTTCATCTCTCTTGCATTTGAAAACCCATTTTGTGCCAATCGCATGCACATTTTTCGGTTTTGCAACTAAAATCCATACCTCCATCTTCTTGAACTGGGCTAACTCTTCTTGCATGGCTTCGACCCACGAGCTGTCTTTGAGAGCCATTTGATAGTTCTTTGGTTCAATCTGGCTGATGAAGCAGGTGTACAAGCCTTCGTTAATGATGCCTGTATCTTTAATGCTTGTGTAAACACAAGTGTGCTCATTCAAGCTTCGTCTTGTTTGTACACCGTCGGACAGATCACCTATCACGTTCTCCAAAGGGTGATTTTTGTGAACACTCGTAGTCGGAACCGAACTGACTTGCAGATTGTCTTCCAGGTTCGAAGATAGCTCATCAATGGGTGATTGTTGTTGAGAGTGAAAAGGATTGAAGAATTCCTCTTCTGTAGAGGTAGCAGAGGTATCGACAACATTTGACGAGGAAGGTTGACTTTCATGGTACTGCGGTCGTTGCACAAAATTTTCTTCCTCATCATAAAGCATCTTCGTAGCTATTCTCTCATCAACTTCTGCACAATCCAAGTAAGGCAAATTAAAAGATTTTAAAAGCCTATCATAGTCGAAAGCCCCAGCGGGTCCCGTGCTTGGTTTTGGTGATTTGTAACTTGTGATGTCAGTGTTACACACCACCTCAACCTTGCTGGTCGATAGATTAAAGACTCGTCTGTTGGGTGTCCCAACAACATATCCGACTAAAATACCTTCGTCGGCTATCTCACCAAATTTTGAGTTCGTCTTTAATATCAAACACGGGGAACCGAATGGTTCGAGACCACTCAAGTTAGGCTTTCTACCATGCATAAGTTCATAACATGTTTTATTCAATCTTTTAACAGTTAAAACTCTATTAAGGATATAACAGGCTGTTGCAACAGCTTCAGCCCAGAACACCACAGGAAGTTTAGAATCAGCCAGCATGGTTCTGGCTCCTTCAATTAGCGTTCTGTTCTTCCTCTCAGCCACCCCATTTTGTTGCGGAGTATACGAAGCGCTGTACTGGTGGTCTATCCCTTTCTGTAAGCAGAATATCTCCATCTGATAGTTTTTGAACTCTGTCCCATTGTCAGTCCTGATGTATTTAACCTTTTTCCCCATAATATTCTCAACCTTGGTAATCAAATTCATTACCAACTGAACCGTTTCATCCTTTGTCTTCAGGAAATATACCTAAGAATATCGAAAGAAATCATCAGTTATCACCAAGCAGTATGATGTTCCACCTAGGCTTTTTACATTCACGGGACCGAAGAGATCTATGTGAAGTAGGTCTAGGGTACTGACTATTGAATTAACCTTCTTGGTGTGATGAGATTTCTTGTGTTGCTTTCCCTTTTGCACGATAAGCATTGGTCTTCAAAGTTGAAATTTTTCAAGGGAACACCCAGCACCAGCCCATTCTTGACAATGTAGTTCATTTTTCGAAGATGAATATGCCCCATTCTTCGATGCCATAACTCGGACTCCGATTCAGTTGCTTTTGACAGAAGACATGATTCTTCTGTTGCCATCTCAGTCTACCTCATGTCCATAACATATGTATTCTTTTCTCTTGGAGCCTTCATTACTATCCATTCCTCTGGTATCTTGAAACCAGGATACAGTACGATCGCTTCATTTTTGGTAAAGTGCACAGTGTAATCTTTGTCACAGATCTGAGACACACTCAGCAGATTATGCTTCAGCTCTTCAACGAAATTCACCTTTTCTAACTTCATTTTACCATTAGTCACCGTCCCAATTCCAGTAATTCTACCACCACTCTCTCCAGCAAAACTTACTCTACCTCCCTGAACAGGTTTCCATTCGTGTAACAAATTCTTGTTATCCGTCATGTGCCAGGAACAGCCGCTATCCACAACCTATAGATTGTTTGCAGCCCTGTTCAACTGTTCCTGCACGGTTAAAGCAAAGGATTAAAATCTTGGGACCCAATTGGTCTTGGGTCGATTAAATCTGTTAAAAGGCATCCCGTACTTTGGCTGTCAAAGTTAGTATTAGAATGATTTCTGTAAGTCCTAAAAGGATACCTTCTAGTAGATTGACTATGAGGCCATCCAAACCTTCGTGAATTAAATGAATTATTACTAATGATTTGGTTGTTAACAGGGAAAAACTGAGATCGACTTCTTTGAAAACCTGGATAGTCCAATATCTGTTGATGAGTTTTCATTTTTACCATTATAGTAATTACTGTTAGTTATATTCTCAGTTTTCGAAGGCCTCATACCTCTGAATCTCTGATTCAGAGGGCAATCAGCAATCAGGTGTCCTGTTTGATTGCATCTGAAACAGCTCCTGTGTTCAACTTTCGTCTCAACAGTTGTTTTAGATGTTGAGGTTGCATCACTGCCCGTTTGTCTAACATATGGTCGGACATACGGGTTTAGTGGAGAATTCTTTTCAGTTGGTTTATGTTCCTCTCCACGTTTTAGTAACACAGCCTCTTCTTTTGTCTCACTAGACTCGGATGTCTTGTCCGAATTTGATGAGACAGAACTAGGAACAGAAATCTTAACATTCGAAACAGGCTTACTCGTTTCGCTTTTACTAACTTCTGGATCTTTAATCGTAACTTTAACAGGAACTGTCTGACCAATTTCAACATCAACAGATTTTTGATTACTAGGATCATAAGTATAGTTATGATTATAAGGTGGTGGAACTTCAGAATATCCAATTCCTCCCCTTTTAACTGGGGAACGTTGATCACTTACGAGGTGATCAAGTATTGCGGAGGAATTTCTAAATTGCTCAAGCTTTCTGTTTAGTTCCACCACTTTCACCTGGTAATCAGCTATCTGTTTATCCCTTTCAGCAATTAGTTTGGTTTTCTCTTCTAACACTTCATAGCTAAGATCAATTACTTGTATTTTTTCAGCTAGACTTGCTTTAAGACTTCTGATATCTTTCTCACTAGCTTTTATTTTTACCGTGTAATTTTTTTCTCTAGTTTTAGTGTAATAATGATCTTCTTTTAATGTTCTAAATTGAGCATCCAAACTAACAAACTGATCAGTTATTGTTTTCAATTGTTCAGACAGATTTTCACATTTCGTACAAGGGAGCTTAGAACTTACCTCAGAGTGCTGATCTGACACCTCTGCCATATAAGCTTGATCTTCTCTTGTCTCTCTATTTTTTCCTTCAGTTTCGATGTTAACCAAGTAGGCCTGTTCGAACACTTCCTCAACTTGCAGATTCCAATTGTATTCCCCGTTCTGTCTGGATATCATCGCCCTATTCTCGTTACTTCCCCCATTCGGTTGTGTTGGCCTGTTCTGACTACGTTCTACACGTTCATTTGTGCATTTTTTAGCAAAGTGTCCATTCTGTTGACAGTTATAACACCGAACCTTTGACTTATCAAAACCTGGTCTTTCACCAACGAGTTTTCTACCAGTCTTCTACATAAACCTTTTAACTCTTCTTACTATCATTGCCATCTGCCACTGCAGATCCATCTCCTCCAGATCATCAGCATCGATCTGATCATAGTCTTCGTCTAAAGTTGCAGGATCAACGATTTTCCTTTAATGTAATTTTCGTAAGAAGCAATGAAAGATGCATAGAGAGCAAACTGCTGTTCAGCAGATTTAACACTCATGGGCATCTGAGAGTAGTTGTTGTTCGGAACACTTGAAGAAAAACTACCCTTTGTTGTTTGAGGTTTAGAAGTGTTTGTTCCACCAGCTACGAAACACACATCACCATCCATGTTGAGAGTTACATGACCTTCATGAGTTGAGTTAGCGCTCGAGTCTCCCTTTGAGTAGTAAGCAGATGATTCTGACTTCGAACTTGAACTTGAATTAACTTTCGCACCATACATTCCCGGATCCTGAACCTGATCAGTTGGTGTCTCTTTTCGAACCATGTTAAGTTCAAAAGTTCGTAGTTTGTTGACTGCTGTTTCCAAGTCAATGTTGGCAAACTCTTTATTTTCTCTCATCAAGACAGTGTACATCTCCCATTTCGGTGGGAGAGCATCAAGGAGTTTTTCCACGATCTCTTCTTCTTTATAGTCAATTGAAAAGTTCCTGAGTTCGGTCATCAAGTGGTAATACCTTGTGATGATATCATCAAGTGACTCATTCTTCAAATGCTTGAACACCGAGAATTGGGTTTTGAGTAGCTTAATCTAGGATGCACGTATACCCACATTACCTTCATATCGGTTTTCAAGCGCTTCCCATAGCTCTCTGGCGGTTTTATATTTCCTGAAGGTGTGAAGAATTTCTTGTGGAAGAGCCATTGTTATCGCAGCATGAGCTTTGCTTTCAGCCTCATACATCTTCTTTTCTTCCTCTTCCATCTTATTGTATTTCTTAATTTATTCACGACCCTCATACAAAGCCGTTGGTGGAATGTATCCATCTTGAATGCACACCCACATCTTAGCATCTTGATATTTAACATACTGCTCAAACCGATCTTTCCAAGCCACGAAATCGGTTCCCTTAAGCATTTTCGGTGCCTTAGTAGCTGAACCTGCTTCCACCTCCATTTTCACCAGTTCCGTAATATTTATAGAAGTCATCTTTGGAAGAAATACAAACGAGCACTCAAAGAAACCAAATATAAAAATTTTATTCTGAACAGTACTGTAGGCGAAGTTAAACTTAACTTCGCTTAAGTCTTAACTTCGCTTGATTTTTCAACTTCGCTTTCTTCTCAACTTCTCCTGATTAGGCGAAGTTGTGGATAACTTCGCTTAAGTGAAGAGAACTTGTGAGGTAGGCGAAGTTGTTAATAACTTCGCTTAACCTTATATCTTCGCCTAAACCCTACAAACAGTGACGACAACTTCGCCTGATGAACACAACGTTTTTGCTGGTTTGATTTTGACGTTTTGCGAGGTATGCGAAGGTGTAATGAGTTGTTTTTGATGGTGGGAGGTGAGTAGGACACAAAAACTCGGTATATTAACGTAAACTCGTCCCTCGAATAGTCGAACGGAACGATTTCTACACCCGTGTGATAATCCCAAACCACACAATCACGAGCAAACGCTCTGATACCAATTGTAGGTTCCCAGCCGGATCTACACGGAATATCTCGTTCTACGTAGGTGCGGAATCCCTACGTAAGACGATACGAGCGTAGAAAACGATACACGTTAAACACAAGCAAACACACGTTACAATACTCAAAAGACACGTTGTATTGCAACTAGTAACACGTGAATCACCGATCACAATTACACGTATTGAACAACTACTTCAAACAAGCCGTAACCTAAACCTATATAACATTCGACAACTTCGCCTAACATGTTTAGGCGAAGTTGTCACTAACTTCGCTAGTTCCACAAGTTCGCCTATATCAAGTGAACTTGTGAGACAACTTCGCTTAATCATAAATACAAAACATACAAACTCGATTACAGACACTAGATACTGAACTACTGACATCATGTACCAACACAAAACCAAAACATATTGAAATTCGTTATCATTTTATCTGTGATTGCATGAAAAGAAATTAATTAATCTTGAAAAGATTCACACGGGCTTTCAAAAAGCTTACATTTTTACCAAAACATTTAACAAAATGATATTTACATATTTGCTTGGTTTAGATGGTTTAAAAACTTTGAATTAAATTCAAAAGCTTGGTTAATAATTTTTATTTGTACATAATATTTGTTTATTTTCTTTCTTTACGTTTAGTTTTCAGGGGAGAAAAATTAATAAATATTGTGTTTTCTGTCAAAAAAATAAAATTCAAACACATTCAGATATGTGAAAAACCAAAAACACTGAAAAAATACTCCTCAAAATGAGTCTTTAAAGCATAAAGGTAAAATGATAGTACATTGATCATTTATGTCCCATATCCAGTAAAACATAGTCAAAAAAAGGTTGTGTGCTTAATTGTATTAGTGCATTGGTAGGCCTTAAACATACAAGTAAGAAAGAGTATGTGATATAAACCTCTATTGCCAAATTGAAAGGGGTGTTAGTGTCATGCCCCGACTACGTAATTGCGAAAGAGTAATACGGGAATGTAACAGACACCTCTGGTATCAACCACATTGTAATAAAGAAAAATTACAACTAATTTACATCATATTACATTGGCTGGTACTAAGTTTACAAACTAGGCGAAAAACATATAACCAGTTCTCGAGGCTTCTTATTCTTTACTATATTCTTGCATTTACTTACAGCGATTCAACTTCACTCCTAACACCGAGCACATAAGCAATCATTCCAACTTTGGCTCACCTGAAAAGCATTTTAAAACGGGGTCAACTACAAAGAGTTGGTTAGTTTCATAAATTTAAACAAAACTAGTATACGTAATAATAGTATTCATGTTTTGTATATATGCGATGTAATTATACTAAGCCACGAGTGAATCCTCGACCAACTTCCATTACGTGGCCTCCGCTGCCCACACATTTCCTATGCCCACATTGGCTCTATTTGCCTTAAGAATGTACTATGTCTAACACCACATAACATGTTACAAAAGGTTCGCATGGTCATGCGCAATTGAAAAAATATGTTCCGGCATACCCCTCCGGCCCTGTCAATTGGGTTTGTCAAACCAATAGTACTATTCACATGCCTTCAGCTCGTAGTTAATCACACATGTGGGAGGCATTTCAAGTGTTAGCACGTAGATAATTCACATCATAAAAGGTTTTCAAGTACATAAATATATGTAAACATGCCTTCCACCCCAAAGGTTCGTAAAACAGTTTAGAAAGTGGGGTCATGAAACTCACATTATTGTAGTTCGCACTGGTAATATGTGTCAGTTTTTTGTGTACATTGACTATAGATTGAATCATATAACCGGTATAGTACTGTTAGGGCGTGTTTGGGATTCCTTACTCAAGTCCAAAAGGACTTCTTGTAAAAAGGACTTATAACATATGAATTTTCGAAAAGGAGTTTTCAAAAAAAGTGTTTGGATTAACTTTTAACCAATAAGTCAATAAGTTGGTGTAGGTCCTGAAATCGGACAAACGAACGGATTTTGTTCTCGATAAACGATCGAGACGCGTGAGGTATAAACAAATGATCGAACAAAAGTATAAAAATAATATAAAGGGTAGTGAACGACTCTGTAATCGGTAATAAAATATTGATAATATTAAACGAACTGATCCCACCCAAGGTGAGCACCCCTTGGGTGGTTGGTTACACACTAGAAAAACTCACACAAAAAAAGACACCATAGTCCCTGTTTATAGCTAAACAATAAACATTATAGAAGTTTTCTCCCGTTGAAGTTAAACGTGTGCACCGAAGTTCTCGTCTCGGATCCAAAATTCACGTCAACTTTTAAGTATTAAATATATAATACGAGTTTCGCCATATTAATATCGTAAGTCACAAATTATTGGTACAGTTGTTTTAAAAAAAATGTTGACTTACCTTATTAATGTAAAATGACAAAAAAAGACATTTTTTAAGTTGTTTTTATTTTTAAATGTTTAGGATTTTATTTAAGAAGGGTGTAATGGGTAATACTCCTCCTCACCAAACTAAAAAGTTCATAAAGTTGGAATTTCTTAACTTTTAAAAACCTCATTTTTTCACTTGTTGAGAAGTTAAAATCTAAAAGAACTTATGTGTTACCAAACACCTTTTAAACAGTTAACTTCTACCAAAAGTTAAAATTGCCAAAAGGAGGTTTCAATAAAGAATCTCAAACACCACCTTAATACTAGTACAGTGTTTAATAAAATGACATGATTTATAAAAGAAGTTTAAGGTTTCGGTATCTGGATTGATCGCAGGGTTCGTTTCGGTTTTCATACGAGTTTGATATACAAAACGCGTACAATCCATCCGAATTGTCCGGAAATCTCGTAAAAAGTTTTTTCAAATTCATTCAAAACTAAGATATTTGGCCACTTTTGACGTTTAGACATACTACTCAGTTCGTTAAACACAAAACTGTCGGTTTTGTTAAAACATATGTAATTTAATTCCTTAAAATTATCATAACTATTTTTGTAATTATATATAAATTATGAAACTTTTTGAAAAATAAATTAAAATCTATAGAAATTTATAACAATATTTCTAGAATTTTTACACTTAGCTATTTATTTATAAAACTCATATTAAGTGTTATAATTAACCAATAATTAATCCGTTTATACCAAACTATTCTCGAAAAATCCTATAATTTTTTTGAGTGATCACAATACCCTAAAATAACCCCTATAAAATTTCAAGAACCTATTTCTTTTGCCAAAATACCATTTTGTGCATTTTTCCGATGTTAGAACCCTATTAAAGCGCAAATGAACAAACTGTACTTAAACATCTCCAAATGATCCCAAATTTTACTAGTGATCCAATCATCACATTTTGATATCCAAGCCAAATTTCATAATATTTAAAGCAATTTAGCTATTTTTCATAATAAAACTCCAATAAACGGTAAAAAATTCGCCAAATTTTCTCCGTTTATCGAAATATTACTAAATTTGAACAGGGACTCACTTATATGATCCCTAATGTTCCAGAAAGGTTTCACAAATTAACAACAAGCACGTCACAATCGAAGCAAAAACAACCCCTAAACGATTAAACTGGTAATACATTGTCGGTTTTCGAGTGTTTTTGGTTGTTTTATCGACTCTCCGGGTCTTTGGTCACAATGTAGTGTATCTACATATTATATAACACAAAATCAAGCATAAATCATCCATAATCAAGCCTTTTTAATTAAGGTTTCGGTTAGAGTTCCAAACCGAACTTTTAAACCGAAAACACGTTATATCAACGTTCTAATCCGTGATTTTGGTCCAAAAATCCATATGTTCCTGATTTATAGTCATGTTGAAGACCAAAACATGTTTTTAGGTGATTTTTAGGGTTTTCGGATTTCTTAAACATGACTATAACTAATCAAGACATGTTTATAAGATATAACTTGATTAAAACATGATCAAAAGCTCATAAGATTTGAGTTTTACCTTGAAGTTTTTGCAGGATAGTGATGATTAAGGTCTGGCCGGTGGTTGTTTTGAGTTTTGGTATGAAAGAGTTTGTGAACATTCAAGAAACAAAAAAATTATATTAACGGGTGAGACTTTCAAACTTGGCGGATGCAAGTTTTAAAGGGCCCATTGAACCTGTTTATGGCCCATTATTGCCTTGTTTTGCATCTCAAGGTTCAATCTCGGTCCAAAATTTAGTTCGGGTTCGGATTTTTGCCAGAAAATTAGTTCGGGTGCGAAAACGAGTGTTTTTTAGCCCATTTTTGTAAAATAAGAAAAACGTACTGACTCGTTGTAAAAGTCTAAAATATTTTCAGAGATTATTTAAAACATTTCATATAAGTGTTCTATAAATATTTTTCGGCTTGACGAATGCTACAATGCTCGTTTTGATGTTAACGTTTGCGTTTAAACTCATAGTGTATCGTTAAACGAAACCTTTTTCGTTTAAATTTTATTATACGTACTAGGTTATTAATATCAACATGTTAGCCACCATAATGTATATATCACTCAAATATGACCCCTCAGTATATATACGGGTCACAATCGGTATCGGTCGGTTACTCATTTAATCACTACGAATTAATCGATTTATCATTTACTCGCTACGTAGTAAATAAGGTATACCTCATTTTGTCATGAATGTCACATTCTCCCCCTTTAAGGAAATTTCGTCCCCAAAACTTGACGTGTCAACGGTTTTCTTTTTAGGAAATAGGTTTGGGTATTTCTTTTTAATTTCCTCATTTCGTCCCCAAGTAAATTCGGATCCTCGTTGTGAGTTCCATCGAACTTTTACCAATGAGATTTTGTCGTGTCGTAACTGTTTGGTTTCCCGTCCACAATTTCTATCGGTTCCTCTATAAAGTTTAGTTTTTCAGTTATCTTAACATCTTCCAGTGGTACTATTGTCGTTTCATTAGTAAGACACTTTTTCATATTCGTCAAATGAAACACATTGTGAATGGTGCTCAGTTCTAGGGGAAATTTCAGTCGGTAGGCTACGGGTACAATTTTTGAAATAATCTCGAAAGGTCCAATATATCTCGGGGCTAACTTACTAGTCTTTCCAAACCTTATTACATTAATATGGAATTCAAATTAGATCCTAGAGTTTAACCACTGGGGGAGAGTGGGTGAGCCTTTCCATGGGGACACTTTCACAAACATCTTGTCACCTATTTCAAAAGATAACAGTTTTCTACGAACATCGGCATAGCTCTTTTGTCGGTCACAGGCAGCTTTCAGTTTTTGTTTAATCTTATGAATCTAATCGATTGTTTCTTGAATCAAATCGGATCTTGAAATTTGTGTATCACCCACTTTTGTCCAACAAAGTTGCAATCTACATTTTCGACCGTATAATGCTTCATAAGGTACTTCTTGTATACTATTGTGGTAATTGTTATTGTAAGAGAATTCAATGAGCGGGAGGTGTTGATCCCAATTCCCTTCGAAATCCATTCACAAGCACGAAGTAAATCTTCCAAGGTTTGGATGGTTCGTTCGGATTGGCCATCTGTTTGGGGAAGGTAAGCGGTACTAAGATTTATTCGGGTTCACAAAGCTTCTTGAACTGCTTGCCAAAAATGTGAAGTAAAGTGTCTGTCTTGGCCTGAAATAATCGAAAGAGGTACTCCGTGTCGAGATACAATTTCGTCAATGTAAATTTGGGTGAGTTTTTCGGTAGTGTGGTTGTTACGGATCGAAATTAAGTGTGCGGATTTGGTTAATCGAGCTACAATTACCCAAGTTGCATTGTGTCCTCGGGAGGTTTTTGGAAAGGCGTGTGACGAAGTCCATGGTGATTTGTTCCCATTTCCATTGTGGGATTTCGGGTTGTTGCTACATTCCCAAAGGCTTTTGGTTTTCAGCTTTAACCCGTGCACAAGTCGCTCATTTACTTACATACAAGGTTATGTCCTTCTTCATACCAGGCCGCCAGTAAAATTCCTTAACATCTTTATACATCTTATCGGTACTCGATTTTAAAGTAATATATTTCATCAATTTTCTTCTCAAAATTCTTTTCATTCTTGTGCAATTCTTCCTTTTCTAATTGATCTTCTTTTAAGGTTTCGTTCGATGAGGCTACTCTGGACAATCATTCCAAGTGCCCGTACTCTTATGGGTTTTGTAACATCCCGTTTTTCTAGTTTCGGTTAATAAAATGAGAATATGGATTATTATGTGTCGGGCTAGTGTTGGGTAAAATGGATATGGGTTATTGACTTGGGTCTTGAAGGAAAAAAGGAAAAGACCATGGGCTTAAGCCTATGATCTATAATTATATAAACCTTAATTACCCATTTTTCATTCATTTACACATATTCCATACACCACCAAAACACACATTTAGCTCTCTCTCATCTTGCTCTCTCTCTCTCTATCCGAAATCACAAAGGAAAACCGATCCCGATCCAAGGTAATGTTAGTATGATATTGTATGAGCTCAAACCTGTTAGATCTAGTTGCGAAATGACGACCCGACACCTTTAAACCGTGAAAGTCATGAGATCCAGGTGGAATGGGGTATAAACCGAACCTAAGATGAGCTTAGGGGTCACCCTTGTTTAGATCTGGATCGAACGGGACGAAAAACGGTGAAAATGGTGCAAAAATACGTTTTTCCGGCGAACTCGCGGTTATCCGCCGCCGACGGCGCCGGAAAGGCGGCGGGTACGAGGAAGGGAATGTCAGAGAATGTTTCTGACATTCTCTGACCTAACCCTAATTCGTTAACGGAGAGTTAACGAATTAGAGGCAATTCGTCAGATGATTTGTTACAAGAAGCTTAACGAACTAGCCTTAGTTCGTATCCAGATTCGTTAAGGAAAAGATAGCGAATTAGCCCCAATTCGTTATAGTCATTCGTTAAAAGAGAGAACGAATTAGAAGGTTCAATTCGTTACAGATGGGTCATTCGTTATAGGGTTCAATTCGTTATAAGGACCAGTTTGTTATGAACCCAATTCGTTAAGAACCAAGTGATGAACCAGACCATGTTGAGATAATGAACCAGAATAACGAATCAGCTCGACCCCAGCCAGGGGCTCTGCCCCTTGGACCCTGCTAGGGGCTGCCGCCCCTAGACCCCACTGCCAGGGGCGCTGCCCCCCGGACCCCCGTTCGTTGTGGGTTATAATTAAACTAGAAATACGATATGGATAGCGATAGATCATTGATACGTGTAATTGTTATACAGTTAGTCGTGCACAGCTAAGAAGGGAATAACCATTAACGGTGAACGTAACCGCGTTCAGGTGAGTTTCTAGCCCCCCTTCTTTGCAGTTATGTTTTCGGGGCTGTGTGCATACTCGATGTGATAGTTAATACACTTACCTTAAGTGGTAAGTGTTTGCCTTATATGAATTTTGTATGATGATTGCTTGACGGTGCATGAACGATCTTCAGATATTGCATGGACCGTCAGGTGGTAGTTAAAGATATGAATGATATATATGATGTATGTATGAAGAATGTATGATGTATGAGTGATATATGTATGGTATGCAAATAGTACATGAACGATCTTCGGATATTGCATGTGTTATTAAGGAAAGTATGTAAAGGACATGTATGTTACAGTAGCACAATATATAGGGACCAGACCCTAATAATATCTGCGAGGATAGGGACCAGACCCTTATAATATCTGAGGATAGGGACCAGACCCTTATAATATCTGTTATGGTAGGGACCAAACCCTAATAATATCTGTGATGTTGGGACCGGACCCTTATAATATCTGTGAGGTTATAGGGCCGAAGGCTGTTTATATAGTTTGGATAGTTATGCAAGTAAAATAAAGTATGAATAATGTACACACCTTCGGGCAAATGTGCAAGTATGTGAACAGATTGTATGTCGTATGATTAACTAGAACTCACTTAGCGTAGCTGACTTTTAGTATGCATGCAGGTGAGTAGTGAGAATACCTTAAACACCAGATCTCAGATCTAATATATATTATTACACCTAAACGGATCTAGTTCATGATGCTCTCTTATATGATTATATATTAATGTTATGAATTATTATAGATTGTATATATATGTGTGTGTATGTATTAATATTTAGATGAAGATTGAGATCGTAATTGGGCAGAGGTTCGATAACGTTAACTCAATGCTTTAATTAAACAGTGGACACAACCACTATATATAGAAGACGAGTTTGATTTGTTAACATTCCATAACGAATCAGACACCGCCTTCGTTACAATACTTTAACGAAATAAACATTAACAAAACACCCCCTGATTCGTTAAACATCCTTAACGAATCAGTAGGGATATAACTTAAGTCCAGTTCGTTAAACATCCTTAACGAACTAGACGACTCCCTTAACGAACTACCTAATAACTTAATATTTATTACATGAATAAACGATAAATACATTAACGATAAATACCAAGACTCGAGACGCAAAACCGTGTACTAACAGACACCCCCTCGTCTTGAGCTCTTTGTCTTTTAAATTACTTCAAGCGTCTTGTCTGCCAATATTTGCAACTGTGAATACCATGTTCATGACACACTCTAACAACGCATTGAAATTGCATTGCCAGATCATAGTCTTCACGACGCTCAATCAATATTTTGTTCTTAAATAGCACGTCATTGTCGGTCTCTGTCAAATTCACGAGCCACATCGGATCAATGATCTTTATCAGCTCGGTCTTTAAACCTTTACCCAGCACAATAACGGCCTCTCCAGTGCGGTTATCGTAGTACCAACGGTTGAAGGATAAATACATGTGTTGATTCAAAGTCTTCACCGGCACTCGCTTCATGGTCTTTGGCGGCTTTACTTTAAGAACCAGCTTTCTCCAACCCGTTCTTGGATCGATCTCATCGATACGCTTGCGGATGGGAATTTGTGGTTTAAAATATTTAAAACCATTGTTCACCTCGAACAACAAGTGTTGGTGAAGCCAACTTGCATGGTGATTCTTATCACGGTTAATAAATGGATGATACGCCAGAGTACGTACATCCCATCTTGGCAAGGAGAGGACATCAGACATCTTTTCAGAGTACTGAACTCCCTTCTCCCATTTGATAATACATACTTTTAAATCAGAATCAAAAAACCAATAAACAACATCATCTGGATCTTCATCATCATTCTTGAGCATCTTAAGTTCATCATCTTTACACGTAAGCTGCATGATAAGATCTTTTTGTTCTTTAATTTTCACCCCCTGAGACTCAACAATCTCACTAAGGGCCTTTGTTTCCTTTTGATAGAAGGATACATAACTTAACAGCTTCCTCTGGTTTTCCATCATGCATTCTTGAGTCATACGATTAGCAGACATTTGATTTTCATACAAATGAAGGAGACTCAACACCATACCCATCTATTGATCCTGAGGCAATGCATTAAAAGAAGAAGGGACGGGTTGAACTGGACCCTGAGGACGACTGAGCCTCAGAATTGACATATCTGGTGGAGGCATCATCATTGGTGTTGGAGAAACCACCGAAGTAGTATTCATAGGCCTTGGTATAGTTGATAAGATTGATTGAGGAATCATACCTAGCCTAGGATCTGAAGTAAGTGTGGTCGTTAAAGTAAGCTCCGGGGTGCTAGGAGTAAGTGGCACCGCCGGACGTTGAGGTGTAGACGACCATGGATGTTGAACTCCAAATGAGATGCCAACACCAGCTGACACTCTACGCTTAGATGAACCTTCTTTCACCAACTCCTTTCCTTTCCGTTTATGATGAGCAGCTATAGCACCAGCTAAAGAAGCTTCAACCTCAGCAGCTTGTACAACAGGAACATTCACAGCACCAACATTACCACCATTACCACCATTTCCACCATCATTACCACCAGCATCATCGTCATTATCATCCCCCTCGTTCACACCTTCTCCTTCCTCACGCTCGAAATCCGAATCATCGTGGATCCAGCGATCATTGTCAGGACATATATAATCCGGATTTACTAGATGACCAATCAGTCTTTTGAATCTAGGAGGAGGATCTTGACGGTACTGTTTCATCCTTCGCATGGTGTCTGCCTTCATGTTGTCCAAAATAAACTTATCGTTCACATCATTTGGATTGATTACCAAATCCCTGAGTGCATCGTGAACAAACAGTTGGATGAAACGCGGATACATCAAGAACTTAAAGCGTCGTTTCCCAGGAATACAATTTTCTGTAAGATGATCACAGATCATTTCTGAGAAATTATAAGGCTTATTCAATACAAGCGCAACAAATGCTGATTGTAGCATGATGCGACATTCATCAAACCCAGCCTTTCGTCCACCAAGGTAATGTATGAGACACAAGTATGCCTTGTTATACATAGACGCATCGAGATCACCAGAATAAAATAACCGCCCAAATAATCCTTTGATCATCTCTTTGTGATATTCACTTGGGTAATAAATCGTGTTATCGAATCGTAACACCCTTCGAACAGTTTCAACAGAAATAACAACAGGTCTGTTATTAACCTCAGCAGCAATGTGTTTTTCTGTCTCCACATATTGAGCAGTGTTCCAAAATTGTCGAACAATGCTGAATCTAACGTAAGGGTTTGCAGTGACAGCATAGTGTATACGAGAACGACGTATAAAAGCCAGCATAGCTCCAAAAACATCCTCATCAGGAAAATTCGTATCAACAAAGGCACAAACGTTATGTCGTTTATCATATGGAAGCAAAGGAACGTCCTGAGCTTGTTGTTCTTGTGGTGCATCAACATGAGGATTTGGATCTACGTTATCAGCCATTGAACTGTATAAATAAACCCGAAGATTAGTGATAGTAATAAATGATAATACTCATATAATTAATTAATAAATAAAATATATAAAACTTCTTAATTTTAAATTAATTAGCCATGTCATTCGTTGTATTCTAATTCGTTATAACGAATTGGTAATTCGTTATAGAAAATGATCTACTTCGCTATCAGTTAAATAATTCAACGTATAAGGATTAACGATTTACTATTAAAAGTTAACGAATTAAAGGCTATTTCGTTATAAACAATTAAGGAGAATTTGATTCGTTATAAATACAAGTCGTTATCCTGATTCGTATGATTTGCTTAACGAACTGGACACGGATAAGTTCCAATTCGTTAACCATTACGAATGGCCATTTTAGCTTAATCTTTGACTCAATTGGTCAAGGTCAAAATCACCAAGAACCAGAAAAGTCAAACATGTAATAGGAAATTTGATACAACGATAATCAGTAACATGAAGCCGAATCATTGATCACAACGGATCTTGGAAACACACTATGATTACAATGGCATCATATGGTGGTCCAAAACATGGTATAAAGCATATAAATTAAGGTTTATTAAAACCTCAAAAACCCGGTAACATAATCGCATAAATAACCCATCAAATTAGTATCAAATTTGACGAAAAACACGAAGGTATGATCGTCTATACCTTAGGATCACGAATATATGATCAAAAAGAGATTTAATGATGGTCGAAATTTCTGAAAAAAGTTTGCCAGAGTAACAGTGTGTTTAGGGAAGAAGGTGAATAGTGTGAAACGAAACGTTTCACGAACCCCTAAATATCACTGTCACGACACACTTTTCGATGTAACCAATCAAGTGATTTGTTTGAATTTTGAACTAACGTATCAGCCGATTCGTTAACTTAAATAAACACCTGGCTTTAACGAATTAGAGTGTGATTCGTTAGAAAATCTAACGAACTAAAATCCATTTTCATTACAAAGTGCGGAGCGAAATAAGGTTAACGGATTGAGGCTCAATTCGTTATAAATTTAACGAATCACAAATAACTAAGTATTTTATTTAATTTTAACTTAAATAAATAGAAGAATTAAATCAATTAAATAAAATGTTAATTAACTTAAAACCAATTAACTTAAATAAAAATCACCGAAGAACCCATATCTCGATGATCAAATACCTTAACGTGTTTTTCTTTTAAAAACACTTAACTTAAAACGGATTAAATAATAAGTAAAAAGAAAAAGTAAAATCTTTTTGGAATTTTGAATTGTTGTTCAAAACGAAATATTACCAGAAAATTATCCAAAAATTTAAAATGTAAAAACAGGAAAATATTTTTGTATTTTTGTATGAATTTTCAAAAGCAGTACATATTTTTTATTTTTAAAATTCTATTTATTTTTACCAGAAAAACTCGATTTTTATTTTTAAAATTTTTTTTTTGTCATGTTTGAACAGAGAATCATATTGAGTAAATTGTCTTTCCATCACAGTTTTATATTTCAGCGATATTATGACTGGCGTTAAGTCAGTCATTGGTATTGTTGTCCACTTAAATCTAATAACAAACTTTCAAGCTTTTTTGTGATATGATTAATGGTTCAATTAAAGCACAGAATATCAGAAACTATCAGCCTCTAATCTCGGTTCAAGCTTAATTTGATTTTTTCCATATCACCCCAACTTGACTTAAACCATTATATTGTTGATCAAAATTTGAGTTTTACAAATATTTAAGAGCAATGCATTGAGTTTCTTTTACTATGACTGAATATGCACTTGTCCATCTGTCGGCTTACATACATTGTATCCCCTGGGGTCCGTTTCTTAATGGTAATGAGACACGCGTAAGGGAGGAAGAATGTATGACTAACAACGGATTTTGATCAAATCAGTAATTTGGATTTGTATAAAGTACAACAGTGATCAAGTTTAATTGCTTTGGGTTTGCCCTAAGAGCGAATGAAATATTCATGCATATGAATACCCAGATGATTAAACCGCATAAAGACTCACAGTGTCTAGAATCTCAACACTTGTTATTTGCTTTATTTTATTTTTGGGTGATCAAACAAGTATAAGGTTTGAGTATGACAGGTTATTACATTTCTGCCATCCTCACTGAGATTTTTGCTAGAGACTAACACCTCTTTCAATTTGGCATTTCTTTATGTTTATATCATATACTTTACTCTAATTGTTTGTTTTAAGACCTACCAATGCACCAATGAAATTAAGCACACAGTCTTTTAAACTTATTTCTTCCTGGATTTGGGGTCAAAACAATCAATGTACCATCATTTTCTCTTTTTGCTTCTAAAACTCAAAATTTTGAGGAGCATAAAACAAAATAAATTTAATCGCCCCAGTTACATTAAGTCTATAAATTAATGACTAACCTATTAATTCACAAGTGAATAATAGGACCAAAAACATGCAAGCATGCTTCACAAACTTAAATAACCGACATAATTTTCAGCGAGAAAATTAAACTAAAACACATAACGAACGCCCCAACTACTTTCCATTATCAGGTGAATGGCTATCCTGAACTTTTTCAAGTAAATATCAGGACCAAACATATACAAGTACATGTCCTTCAAATATGAGTAATTGACATACTTTTCAGCGAACGTATGCAAAAATCTTTTTGGTTTTTCTCTATACATACTTAAAAACACAATCTTTTTTGTCTTTTTCAATTTTCATATAAACATAAAAACGTCACAATCTTTTTGGATTTTCGGATTTTTTTGTACGAACTGAAAACACAATCTTTTTTTTCTTTTTTAATTTTTAAAGTGTTTTTGGACTTTCAAAATATTTTAAAGAAAAAACAGTAAAGAGAAGAAATCATAATTTTTTTTTTTGATTTTTCAAAATTTTCAAATGTTTTTGGATTTTGAATTTTTCAATGTTTTTGGGTTTTATCTATACAAACTAAAAGCACAATATTTTTGTATTTTCTATTTTTCACCCCATAAAACCCAAAATTAAAATTAAAATTTTAAAATAAAAAAATTAACAGTAAAGAAAGATAGTTATCCTTGTTTCAGGATATCAGCAAGGGTCTTCAGTCCATTTAAACCAAGAAAAAATTGAAAACGAGTTTTATCAAAGGCTTTGGTAAATAGATCGGCTTTCTGAATCAGTATGTACTTTCTCAAGGTCGATTAATTTCTTTTCAAAATAATCCCGTATAAAATGATATCGAATTTTGATATATTTCATTTTAGAATGTTGTACGGGATTCTTTGTGATAGATATGGCAACAGATTTATCAATCAAAATAGGAGTAGTAAGAAACTTCAAACCGTAGTCGCGCAGATGTTGTTGAATCCACAAAACCTGGTAACAGCAACTCGAGGCTGCAACATATTCTGCTTTAGCGGTTGAAGTAGAGACCGTCATATGCTTCTTACACTGCTAGGAAATAAGCCGGTTTCCCAAGAATTGACACCCTGTCGTGGTTGATTTGAAGTTGATCTTGCAACCTCCATAATCTGAGTCTGAAAAGGCAGAAGCTCAAAGTTCTCATCCTTGGGGTACCATAACCTGATGTCTGGATTTCCCCTCAGATACTGAAGAATTCGCTTAACCGCAGCTAGGTGAGTCACTCGTGGACTTGCTTGAAACCTAGCACAAAGACAAACAGCGAACATAATGTCGGGGCGAGAAGCCGTTAGATACATTAAAGATCCGATCATAGCACGGTAGAGGGTAGGATCAACGGTATCCTGCAATTTATCCGGTGATAAATTGTGACCCACGGGGAGAGGAGTTGAAGGGATTTTTCTAGCAGATATCTTGAATCGGCTCAAGACATCATTCACATATTTGGTCTGATGAATAAAGATTCCTTTTGCAGACTGGTGAACTTGCAACCCTAGAAAGAAATTCATCTCTCCAATCGAGCTCATCTCGAAGTTTGTTTGCATTGACTTCTCGAACTCCTTACATAACGTGTCGTTTGTAGACCCAAAGATAATGTCGTCGACATAAATCTTAACTAGAAGAATATCATCACCAACAGTTTTATGAAATAAAGTGCAGTCGACAGTCCCTCTCTTGAAGCCGTTATCAGTCAGATGGTCGGCGAGCGTGCCACACCAAGCTCTTGGGACTTGATGTAGACCATCCAGGGCCTTGTTTAATCGGTAAACTCGGTCGGGATAATCAGGATCTTCAAAGCCAGTAGGCTGTAAAACGAAAACTTCCTCGTGTAGTTCACCATTGCGAAAAGCACCTTTAACATCCATTTGATAGACCTTGATATTCTTATAAGCAGCATATGCCAGAAAGATTCGAATAGACACTAATCTTGCGACATGAGCATATACTTCAGTGTAATCAATACCCTCTTGCTGATGAAAACCTTGCACCACTAATCGTGCCTTGTTCCTTACGATCACCCCATGATCGTCTTTCTTACATTTAAATATCAACTTAGTCGGAATAGTTTTCTTGACTCTAGCAGGTTTGTCGATTAAATCCCAAACAACCAAACGTGTAAATTGTTGTAGTTCTTCTTGCATGGCTTCTACCCAAGAAGGATCTTGAAGTGCCATACGATGTGTCGTTGGCTAAACTTGGGATAAAAAGCAAGTGAATTTAGCAGTATTTACAATTCCAGAGGAATGTAAATCTGCATAAGCACACAATACGTTATTCTCACTTGACGAAGCAACTTGATGACGTGTTTGAACGCCCACATCAAGTTCTCCAATGATGTTTTCCTGTGGATGATAATTATGAATCCGAAGAGTGGGATTCTCAGGAACAACAACATTATCAAATAAGTTAGTGTAATGTTCACCAAGTTCAGGAGATGAAGTATTACTGTCAAGTTCAATAACCAAATCATTAGCTTGATTGTCATCAGAAGAAGTAGATACATTATCAAAAGCAGCTGGAGAAGCATCACATGGATCTTCAGTTGGATCAACTAGTGGAGCTTCAACATCATTAGAACTTGAAAATCTTGGAACGGCCAAATGATCTTCAAAATATGCTCGAACCAGGTCTTCGTCTATGTTCTCAGTTGATGGAGTAAATGAATTAAATAAGCCATCACAATTAAACATCAAGTCGGGACCTTTTCCTTGAGGAGGTGTGGTGTACTTTTGACATTCCACATGATACCATTCCTCACTACAACCAGAAGTGACATTAAATACTCGTTTCTTTGGAGATGCATATCCGAAGAAATATCCTTCAATGGCTTTTTCTTCAAACTTACTCGCATCCTTCTTTAGTATTGTACAAGGACACCCAAAGGTTCCAAATACTTTAAGTTAGGCATTCGATTGTTTAAAAACTCATAACTTGTCTTTTTGAGTCGTTTAACAGTTAAAACCCGATTAAGCGTATAGCAAGCTGTATTCACCGCCTCATTCCAGAATTGTCAGGTCCCTGATTTCAGCTGGATCTTACTCAAATCATGTCATAACTCACACAAATAAATGTGTCAACAAGGGAGTTAATGACGGGTTGCTATATTTAGAAAGATTACTGTTTATTAAAGGCGGAATCAATAATAAACAGGGTAGTTGCTATCAATAATCAAAGGTAACTAACACACACAAGATTCACTCAAAAGATTTCCATTCATACAAAGTTAATCATACAAAAGGATAATCGATTTAGGGTTTCTTGATAGGAATGTTATGTCCGTACGATTCTAAGAACGGCTGTCTCTCAATAAAATGTTCTCTTAGTATCGTATTCAGCATCTCTTTTAGGTGTGCCCTATTTATTCCTTTTATAGGCCTGACACCTTTGGACAACTGTCATTCCTTCTAGAAACCCTAAATGCTAAAACATATTCAAATTACAAATTCAGAAATAATCCTATGTGTAAAACAAGTCTTCCGGGTAGGCTTTGCATCAATTTTGTCTTTCTCAGTATGCTCTGCCATCCTTCATAACTTGGTAACATAGAAATGTGCTTGGGATCAGTTTCCGGGTAGAATTTACTTGAAGAGTATTTTACCAAGTAAAATACTCACCGGGTAGACTTCAATCTTCTTGACTTTACCAGACTTTGCCCGACAAACCCTTACGAGCAACCTTGTTCTTCAATGGTCCCTTCAACCCTTTGCTAGTGAATAGCTTATTAGCAAAGTGTTCTTGGTAGCACCGTTCCTTTCTTGAGTTGAACCTTGCCCGATGATCCTTAAGATATTCCATCAAGACATCAAACATACTTGGACCATACTTATTAATGAATACCTTGCCCGGTCTTCCAGTTACTTGGCTTCATAAGCTTGGTTAGCCTAAAGCTTAAACGGGAGTGAGCTTTACTTGGCTATGAAGAACAGACTTGCTTGATAAAGTGATCCTTGCCCGGATAAGCATAAACTAGTGAACCATGCCCGGTAATACACTAATTTGCAAACCCTGCCCGGATATCCACTAAAGAAGACTTCAAGAAGATAACCCTGCCCGATAGACAAAATATCGTACCCGGCTAAGTAAAAGCTTGCTCGGAAGTCTAAGGTGTGCCCGGTTCCATAGTTAGTCATTTCTGAGGAGGTTGAGAAGATTCCAATCTTCCATCTGATCAGTTTTGGGTCAAATCTTGACTCAACAATCTCCCCCTAGATTGGAACACCTCAGCTATCCCAAAACATATCTATGGTTACTTACACTTAGTCAAAATACACATCAAATTAAAGTCAAATTAAATATTCAGATAACATAAACAATTACATATTCAAAAGCTGCCCGAAGACATTACAAACAGAGCCTATTCAATGATTCTTGTCTCTTCCTTTCATTGTAGGCAGCTTGTCTTCTGTCAACTATTACTGATGCAGCTCTTAGCTTAAAAATATCAAGGATTTGGTAGTGAGTGTGACTTTCTGGAATGACCAAATCTCTTATATCCATCAGATCTTCATTATGCAAATATGTCAAGTCTTCATCTGTTTTGATTATCCCCAGTACCTTTCCATTAGAGTTTCTTAGCACATATTGGTCAACAGCTTCTTTATAATCAATCTCAGTAATGATGCCATTTCTTTGAACTGTGTAGTTGGGGCGTGTCATTCTTCTTTGAAGACTGATGCATGTATTCATGTTTGACAAAGGATTTCTATCTCTTACATTTATCTTGTAGTTCCTTTCAGCAATGTCCATCCTTCTTAACTTTGCAGTTCTCTTAGATGTGTGAAATTGGAATATTTTCCAGTTTCTCTTTTCTTTTAGGAATGGGAAACCTTTGTCAGCTTCTTCTCTTAAGTACTTGGATAGATCATTCTATTGTCTTCCAGCCCTCCTGCTTCTGTTTCTGTAATCATACAAACTGAGATCTGCCATCCTCTCCAGTTGTTCATGAGTGTATTCATGAAAATCATTCCTCACAACAATGTCTCTTAGTTGCCTACTTTCCATAATCACTTTAAGAGTTTTGGTGACAGAGTCATAGTAGAGTTCTCTTAGAAGATCCACATCAGACTGTGGTCTTTCTGTTCTTTAAGATCCATCCCTACTAGATTCACCTCTTCCACCTCTTGGATATCTTCTTGAAATTGGCGGCCTGAAAGGAATAGACTTCATGGGTTTTCTAGGCCCCAAATTGAAAGTTTTTATGTAGATTGACTCTACCATTTCAGGTGGAATGTGAATAAGTTCATCAATATTGTGTCCTGCCACTTTCCAGAGAATTTTTATCATTTTTTGTATACCAGGATTGTTTGACAATCCTGCAGGCACAAACACTCCATCAACAAAGCTTCTAGGGTTGTCACTTTCCCATAGAGCTTTTTCCCAATCAACCTTTTGAATGTAGAAAAGATTTTTCAAATCTTCCTTTTCTAATGCATCAAATGAGGCTTCATCTATTCCCCTTTGATTAATCATTATGCCCCTTAGAATATTATCATCTCTTCATTCTCCCAAGGAACAATTGGTTCATCTTCAGGTTCAGGCTCCACTTCTTGTGGGGTAGGGGTTTCAACCGGTCTGACTTGTTCTTTTAACTTTACCCTCAAGGTTTGAATTCTTCTTTTCTTTGTTTGAGGTTCATCAGTTGGTTCAGACTGCTTGGATGAGCTCTCAGTTTGTAACCTCTTCAATTTTTCTTTTCTTTTAAGTTTATTGTACTGGTCCAACACTGATTCTCTTGATAAGTTCTCAACTATCTCAGGCTTTACCCCCTTTTCTAACAGGTATCCACACATACCTCCAAACTTATTTTTCAAAGTTTCCATCTATTCAATCTTCTCATTCTCCTTAACACATTTTTCTATCACTTCCTCTCTTTCACTATTGTAGAGATCTTGAAGTTTTTCATGATTGAAATGGCTCAAGTCTTTTTCAGAACATCCATGCCTCCTTAAATAATCTCTGTGTTTCTGAGCGTCTCTATTCTTTTGTTTCATAGCTCTTTTGATCTTGTAATTTTCTTCTTCAAGTCTCCTATTCAGTTCATCATCATTCATATGAGCAATGCTTTCAAATTTCACACCAAGTGCCTATAACTTCTTAATCAAAGGATTGTTCATTTTGGCATTCAACAAACTCTGTTCAATGTTATCCCTTTGTTTATCAGTCATTGTCACATTCGGGGACTTAACATTGGCAGTCTTGGCACCTTTTCTTTGATCATAATTGTCATCATCATCATCATCAGATTCATCGGACTCATCCTCTTCTTCAGTTGATTCATCAACTGCATCAATTTTGGGTTCATCTGAAGGTGGATGTTCTGGGATTAGCACATTTGGCACTCCTTGCATATGTTCTTCAGGCCTTAAGGTTTGTAAAGGTATTGCCCTGATTGGACTTGTCTCATCATCAGGAGTCTCTACAAAGTATTTATTTTGATCATCCCATCTTCCTTTCTTTGCAGACTCAGTTCCTTCAGCTGGCATAAATGTTTCTGGTCTATCCCTTTTTCTTGAGTATTTATTTCCATACTTGGGATCATCCACATATTCCCATTCATCTGGGTTCTGTCTAATGTCATCTTTAATCTGCTGAGCCCCTTTCTTTGCAGCCATTGAGGCAATGGACTCACCAATCTCTTCTTCAGTCATGATTTCAGTATTCAGATTGGTAGATTCAGCAGTTTCATTTGATTTCTTTTCAGTTCGGCTTTGGGGTTGAAACATGCTAACCACCACAGCTAAGGAATTGTCTACTTCCTCATCTCTCTTCAAATTAATTAAAGCCTCAATCACATCTTGATCAGCCACTTCTTCATTAATTACTTTTGCCAAATTGGCTTGGTTGATCAAGGCTTCCTGCTCTTCCAGCTCCTCTGGAGTCAGGGTTTGGGCCAAAATCCCCCTCTCCCTTGTTTCTCTCATAATATTTTCTTGTTCTCTTCTGGCAGCATCAGATGCTTCTTCATCATCTCTAAAGAAGATGTCTTTCTCAGGATAAGTTGTAACTGGCTCTTCTTCTGTCACCTTTTCTTTTCCTTTATTCATTCTTTTCTGCACTACTTCCTCTTCATCAGTTTGCTGATAATCATCAATTTCTTTTTTAAGTGCTTCTAATTCGGGATCATGCTCTACTCTCTTGGAGCTTTCATGTTGTTCAATTTCAGAAATTGTCTCCTCAGCAGCAGCATTTTCATTAAACTGTTCTTCAGTTAAAGTATCAGTGGCCACATCAGTCAAATTATCAGTAGCCACATCAGTGGTAGCTACATTTTCTTCAAAATTTATCTTTTCAACTCCATTTCCTGTCTCCTCAACATTTTTCATTTCTTCCTCCTTCTCACTCCATACCACAGTCATAACTTCATCATTCACATCATAATTTTGTTCTCCAACATCTGATTTATCACCTTCATAATCAACATCCTCTATATTTATTTCATTACTTTCCTCACCATCATCATATGCATTCAAAATGCATGTCAAACCATTAACAGTTTCTACACTTGTTTCCTTCTCAGTTTCAACACTTACCATAGCATCACTTGGCATATTTACATTCTCCCCTATTTTGGGGCAGCTGAGGTCTTCTCAACGTCCTACTCCAGGGCTTGAATTCTCATTTTTGCCCGGGCCAACTGATCTATCAATATCACATTCTCCATGGTCACCTCCTTATTCCTCTTTCTCAATTTAGCATTCTCTAACATCAAGTCCAAATTTCTTTGGAATAAGTCTGTGTTAGTGGGTGGTGATGTAGAGAAAGGTTCATAATCAGGTTGTTCTTGAGTTGTAGTTTGAGTTTGGATGATGGGTTGTGGTGGTGATTGTGTATGAGGTGGGCTTGAAATAAATGGATCAGTGTGAATTGGGCTAGTGGTTGGTGGTGTTTGTGGTGTTGGGGAGAAATGAGTTAATGTGTCAGGCTGGCTTATGGTTAAGGTTTGGGATGGGGATTGAGTGGTTTGATGTGGTGGTGTGTGTGGTGGTGATGGTATAGGTTGACCAATGGGTAATGGTGATTGTGGTGGTGTTGGAATAGGTAAGTCAGTTGGTAATGGTTGGTGTGGTGGAGTTTGTGGTGGTTGTTCAGGTTCTTCAATTTGCCCCCCCTGATCCTGTGCAACATCATCCATGGCTATTCCAGCCCCTTCTTCAAATTTCCAATCATGCCATCAAATATCATCTTAGAAACACTGAAAGGCAGATGATATATAATACCAACAGTGGCATTTGCTAAATCACGACTCATCAGAGTCCATGATCCTTTTCGTGGAGCAAACCCCTGTATCACATGGTGAATCAATAACCTATAAAACATAGGGAACATCCCCTTTTGAAATTATCCATCATGGACAGCTCCCTGATACCCCATCGTCTGCCCAAAAGATCCTCATCAAATGATCAGTATTGAAATTAATATGGTTATGGTCATCATCACGTAACTGCAGACATCGTCTTATCATTCCTTCTGTAACATGTATCTCATGGCTCGCAACAGTTGCTTCGATTCTTTTCCCATTTATGTCATCAACAAGTCTTGCAGAACGCCAGAAATCTAGTGAATGATTTCTGTAGATGATTGGGCATTCTGTGAAAGAAAATCTCACATTGGATCTAGACATCCAAGTAATCATCCTCTCCACTGGCTCATTGTTAGAAGTGACCTCCAGCAATGCGCACATATTGTGCTTTGGTTCAAAGGCATACTTAGGTTGAACTTCTTCTTCTGCCATATATGAACATCACAATCAAACATATTCAAAGTGAAATTAATATAAAAGTTTATTACTTTATTCAATTTCAAGTTATTAATTTGTAGAAGAAAGAGAGAAATTTTATTAAGAACCTGATCTTTGACAAATTAATAACCTAAACACAAAAATAGAGTATTAGTAATGAAGTACATAATCGAAGCCCATTATAGTCTAATAGTTATCGGAAAACACATTATTATTGCTTACCGAGTCAGAATTAGGGGGCTGATTAAAATTATGGTTTGTATTAGAGACGAATATGATAAGACGGTTTGGGGTTCTTTGAGAGTAAGCAGTTGCAGTGGAAGAAGAGAGAGAGAGGGAAAATAATGTTGAAAATATCCCTAACTTCCTCTTATATACATTTTGAAAGTAGGTTTTAAATGCATTTTGTCGTGTAGTTATACCTTTTAAAGTGGGTTTTAAATGCATTTTATCGTGTAGTGAATTATTGGCTGTCAAACATAATAATCTTATCCAATTTAAAACCTTACCCGATAAAATTAAAAAGGTTAAACTTTGCTCGAAAAATAATTTTTATTATTAATTTACAAAGTTTACCCGGCATTTTCCACTTACAAGCCTTGCTCGGTCAAGTTAACTAATTTAGAGTCAAGTAAAGATGTAGAAAGCTTACCCGAAATACCAGATTTCTTGAGAACTTAATCACAAGACAAATAATCAAGTATAAAATATCAAATAAACATCCTGCTAGGAATCAATTAAGATACCCAAATAAATTTCTCAAATATAAATCAAGTAACTCATTCTAGCATAAAGCCTATCAGAATCAGAAACACATTCAGTCAAGCATACTTTCATGTATAGTATACCCGAGCAACCCTCCTAATGTATAGTGTGCCCGAACAACCTTCTTTACAAAGTATACCCAAATAACCTTCCTAGAGTATAAAGTGTGCCCAAATTAATATCTAGCAGACAGTGTACTCGGAAAGTTAAATTTTGAAATTACCAAGTATATTGAGGGAACAATAGTGTACCCGGAATATAAATTGTGCCCGGAAGACAAAGTCTTCCCGAAATCACTTGTAATTTCAAAGCAATCATAACCACAAATAAAACATAGATTGCTCGGAGTGAAATTAAAACATAAAACACCTAAGTGTGCTATAGTCTAAAATATGAAAGCTTGCTAGGATTAACATATTCAAACATCAGGTATGCTTGGGAACTAAACTTAACAGTGTAGTCAACCCGAGAAAATTCAAATCATCAAATCATACCCGAAAATGACAAACTTAGATAAAAGTACCTAAGTGTGCCCGGAAAGGTTAAAAAGAAAAAAACCTTACCCGAAAAACATATTCAATCATCAACAATCAGGCTTGCCCGGAAAGTGAATAGTAACTCTACCCGAAAAGTATCAAATACTTCAAAGCATGTCCGAAAATAGTAAACTTAGATAAAAACATCTAATTGTACTCGGAAAGGATATAAAACATTAAACCTTACCCGAAAATACATATTCAAACATATTCAATTCTTTTTGTGCCCGGAAAGGTTAGAGAACATCAAACCTTACCCGAACATACATATTCAACCTATTGAAGGCAAAACGTAACACTGTTTGACTTAAACCACTAGTCAGAGATATTTCTAATTTATGTATCATTACAGATCATAGTTTAAGAGCAAATGGTGCATTTAGATCTCAAATTTCAGTTATGTTTCTTTTCAAAACAATTTCTTTTGTAAACTGAAAAGATCTTACGAATGGGATCATATTGACTAAGTAGCTTTCTCAATACTTCATTCTCAGCATTATTATGACTACAAAAATAGGTCAACAGCAGGTCTAGACTTAACATGATTTTCATCTCTTTGGTGATATGTTAAGTTTCAATTAAGTTGCTGAAAATTTAATGGATAACACATGTTGTGTTTTGATGCTCCTTATCTATCCTCAAGGCTTATTTGGCTTTCTCCAGATCACCCCAATTTGACTTTGACCCCTGGTTTCGGTTAAAAACTTTTAATGACAGAACATATTTTTTTGAAAATTTATAAGATATTTCTTTTCAAATCTACAAAAATATGTGAGGTTGAACGTTGGACTTATATGCCACGCAAATCGAACTTACAGGCCTTTCATTCAGGATGTTTAAAGGACTTATATTATATCCTCCACCCTTGTAGTTCTGGAATTAACCCTCATGTTTGTATTTTCTCAATAAAAATTTGTGAACATGTATCAACTTTTGGTTGAATAAACATTTGAAATTAAAGTAGTTCACAGCTGTTCTTTGTCATTCTTTTAAAAGATGTTTCATTTTTGGTAACCAAAGGCCAACAGGCTTGTGTATGACTGGATAATCACTTTTATGCCTATCATTTGAAAAGATTTATCTAGGAACACGCATAGACAACAATGTAACTCCACATAAATCTTAGCATTTTCTTTATGTTTATATCACCTTAGATTTTACATATCATGAGAAAGCAACCATACATGTTAATGACTGTACTAAGAGTCCTTTTAGCCTAATAAATCCATATGATTGGCTAAGTAGTCAATGTACTATCATTTCACAATATATTTAGTTTAATATTCAATCACCCCAATGTCTCTTAATTGGCAGGTAAATGGTTATTCTGTTTGACCACAAGTAGTCAACAGGACCAAACATACATTATGAATATATGTCCTTTCAAAGTCAGAGCTATTGACATAGTTTTAAGTGAAGGAATAGAAAACAAGTTATAATTACCCCAAATGCTTTCAGTTTTCTGGTTAATGGCTATCCTTTTAATCTTTGCAGATTGTAGGACCAAACATACACAAGTGTATGTCCTTCCAACTGAGCAAATGACATAATTTTCAACAAAGATAACTACTTGAGACTTTTCATTGAAAAAATCCTTCTTTTAAGCTTCTATAAAGCTTGAACTGAATAGTATTATCATGTCTCAACACCATTAACAACTTGCTCATGTTTTGATCAAAATTTTGTGATTATGCAAAAATTCACTTGATAATTCATTTGAAAACCTTTAAATTTGACATAAAGACATATTTTGACACAAACAGTTGTAACATATTCAAATCTTAATCATTTTCAACATAATTAAAACAGGCAGACATTTGCAACATTCACAGTCTATCCTATTCTAATAACATCTAGATGATCAGATAGCACACATATTCAAGCAATCATAATCATGTGATTACTCATGATATCAGAGAAGCATTTAATTCACATAGAAAGATCAAACTACTTATCAATCAGTTAACTTTTAATCAATCATTAGCATTAATGACACATAAATAGCACAGATAATCAATTAAGCACTAATCAGTTAACAGCAAACAAATAACATATTCATAACATATTCATTCAAAATTCAAAGTATGTGACCTCAAGCAAGAATAGTCAATTAGCACATAGAGACACACACTAAGCACATATCCTCAATTAGACCTCATCTAAGTTGATCATACCTAGAGCTTTCAAAAGAAAGTTGAATCTGGTTCTGTCAAGTGGCTTGGTGAATAGGTCAGCCAAGTTGTCACTTGTGTCAACTCTCTGCATTTCAATCAAACCTTTTTCATTACAATCTCTAATGAAGTGATTTCTGATTTGAATATGCTTAGTCTTTGAATGTTGGACTAGATTCTTAACAGTAAAGTATGCAGCAGTATTATCAATGAAAATGGGAGTGTTCAGAAAATTCAAACCACAATCCAACATTTGGTTCTGAATTCAGAGAGTTTGTGCACAGCAGGCAGATGCAGCAACATATTCAGCTTCTGCAGTTGAGATTGAGACAGTTGACTGCTTTTTGCATTGCCATGACACTGGCCTGTTACCCCAAAATTGACATCCTCCTGAGGTTGACTTCCTGCTCATGTTACATCCAACATAATCACTGTCTGTGTAGGCAATTAGGTCAAAAGATTGGTTCTTTGGATACCAAATCCCTAAGTTTGGTCTTCTTTTCAAATATCTGAATATTCTCTTAACAAAATTCATGTGGGAGACTTTTGGACTTGCTTGGAATCTTGCACAGACACATACAGCAAACATGATATCTGGTCTTGAAGCAGTAAAATACATCAGAAACCCAATCTTTGCTCTATATTCATGTTCATATACTGGCTCGTCCTTTTCATCAGCTGCCATCTTTTCTTTTGTATCCATAGGAGTTGAAGCAGTCCTCAAATCATTGCATTTGAATTTGTCTAGGATGTCCTGCACATACTTAGACAGGTAGATGAAAATC
Source organism: Bidens hawaiensis (assembly GCF_021521415.1). NCBI lineage: Eukaryota > Viridiplantae > Streptophyta > Magnoliopsida > Asterales > Asteraceae > Bidens > Bidens hawaiensis. The sequence goes on along the minus strand of NW_027491166.1, from coordinate 461,851 downwards.
CCATCAGCTTTCTGTTGAACTTGCAATCCAAGAAAGAAGTTCATTTCCCCCCATTGAACTCATGTTGTATTTGGATTTCATTACCCCTTCAAACTCCATGAACATTTGTTCATTGGTTGAACCAAATATGATATCATCAACATAGACTTGTAATATCAGCAAGTCTGATCCCTTTCTTTTGTAAAAGAGTGTCTTGTTAATGGCTCCTCTTTTGAAACCATTTTCAAGAATATGATTTAACAGCTCATCATACCATGCTCTAGGAACCTGATGCAATCCATAAAGGGCTTTATTTAGTTTATACACTCTGTTTGGATACACTGGATATTCAAAACCTGGTGGTTGAGCAACATACACCTCTTCATCAATCTTTCCATTTAGGAATGCAGACTTTAGATCAAGCTGGAATACCTTAATTTTCTTTGAGGCAGCATATGCAAGAAAGATTCTGATTGCCTCAAGTTTTGCAACTAGTGCAAAGACTTCCTCAAAGTCTATTCCTTATTTTTTAAAGCATCCCAATGCCACAAGTCTAGCCTTGTTCTTAATCACAATACCCCTCTCATCCCTTTTGTTTCTGAAAACCCATTTTGTTCAAATCGCAGATCTGTTCCTTGTCCTGTCAACAAGATCCCAAACATGTAGATCTCTGGACTGTGCCAGTTCCTCTTGCATTGCCTCCACCCAACTACTATCCTTTAGTGCTTGAACAATGTTCTTTGGTTCTATTTGAGATAGAAAGCAGGAGTATAAACAGATGTTTGCAGATTCATAATGAATTCTAGTGACTCTTTCATTTATATCTCCAATTATGTTTTCAGATGGATGATTCTTTTCAACATAAGGGGTTTGAACTATCATATCTGCAGACATATTTGTGTCAAGATTTGATTCATTGAGATCTGGTTCTTCAATGATCAATTCTGTTTCATCATCATGAAACTCTGGTGCTTCTTTATTGTGCTGTCGTGAGGTAGATGCACCATTGTTTCCAATAATCAAGCTTTCAAACAAATGTTGAAATCTTGCAGTAGTCACAACTTCTTCAGTTGTTTGGTTGCTTGGGTTTTCCTCAGTCTGAACTTGATCATTCTTTAATTCTTGATTGTCTTGATTGAGATCTGCATGATCTTGTTCTTGGTGAACAATGTCATTTGAGATACCCTTGATAAATGTATACTCCTTTTCTTTGCTAGCAACCTTCTTCCATAACCCTTATAAGTCCAATGTTTTCTTCTTTTTTCTCTTCAAATACACTGGTCTTATATAATGAGTCATCAAAGTCTTCAGGATAAATCTTGAAAGACCTTATCAATTTTTCATGATCAAACAGCCATGCAGCACCATCGATTGTATTGAACTGATTCTCATTAAATATGATGTCAGATGATTCAATAACACTCATATGGTCTTTCACATATACTCTGTAAGCTTTTGAGTGTGTAGAATATCCAACAAAGAAACAATCCAAGGATTTAGTTTGAAACTTGTTTAAGTAATCCCTGGTGTTCAGAAGAAAACATTTGCATCCAAAGGGCTTGAAAAACTTGATATAAGGCTTTCTGTTATTGAATATTTCATATGGAGTCTTGTTATGCCTCTTGTTGACAAGTACCCTGTTCTGAACATAGCATGTAGTATTGATGGCTTCAGCCCAAAAAGTCACTGGTAAATTCGCATCTGCTATCATGGTTCTTGCAGCTTCAATAAGTGTTATGTTTCTTCTTTCTACAACACCATTTTGTTCAGGAGTTCTAGGAGCTGTGAATTGTTGAAATATTCCCTTTTCTGTGCAAAATTCTTCCATGACTCCATTTTTGAACTCTGTACCATTGTCACTTCTCATTGTTTTAACTTTCTTATTCAGTTTGTTCTCAATCATTCTCACATATCCCTTAATTAACTCTGCAGTCTCATCCTTTGTACTCAGGAAATAAACCCAAGTGTATCTTGAATAATCATCAATGATCACAAGACAATATCTTTTCTTCCCTATACTTGGTACACTCACAGGACCAAAAAGATCCATGTGAAGTAACTCTAGTGCTTGATCAATTGAGTTGATGAGCTTTGACTTATGAGTTGACTTGTGTTGTTTGCCCTTTTGACATGAACTGCAATGTTCTTCCAGTTTGAACTCTCTTGTGGGTAAGCCAATGGCATGTTCACCCTTAACCAGCTTGTTCATATTCTTCAGATTCACATGACATAGTTTCCTGTTCCACAATTTTGACTCATTTTCAGTGGCTTTGAAAAAAAAAACATGTACCACCCCTTGAAACAACTTCCTTCATGTTGAGCTCATATAAGTTGCCATTTCTAGGTGCCATCATCATAATCATTTCAGGTGGGATTACAAATTCAAGTTTTAAGATAAAAACAGTGTGAGTCATCAAAACCAACTTTGTTTCCCTTATCACACATTTGTGATATGCTTAGCAGATTGTATTGTAAACCTTCAACATGAAACACATTATCAAATGACACTTTTCCATTTGTTAAGATTCATTTCCCAACTATCTTTCCACCATTTTCATCACTTCCAAATGCCACAGGACCTTCAAACTTTTTTTCAAAATTAACTAGTGACCTCCTGTCACAAGTCATGTGCCTAGAACATCCACTATCCATGTACCATACGTCTTTCAGTGGAGTGGATTGTTCCTACATAAAAAAAAATTTTGATTAGTTAGGTGATGAAGTGCAAGTCATTTCAACTTGCAACTCGTCAGTTTCGATTTCAGTTGCTGCAGTAGAAGTGAGTGTTGTTGGTTCAGGATCTTCATGAGTCAACTCAATATTGTATGAGTTATCAGTTTCATATCCACACTCTCTTGGAGTTTTTACAAATGAGTTTGTAACTTGTGATTCTTCTGATGCATAGTCATCCTCTTGAACTACATAATCCTTCTTTTCTGAGAAATCTCTTACATCAGCAGTTCTTTACACTTTAGTCTCATCCTTAGGTTTCCATAGAAATCCTTCTGGTTCATATCCATGCTTTAACAAGAACTTCTCATCACCTGTCAGTTCTGTTGATTTCTTTCTTGAAAAGACACCTTTGTTTCTTGTCTTTCTACTTGTAGGTGAACCTTGAGAGCTATCAGACTTAATTGATTGTGTATCATGTTTGGGGTTGACTCTCAAAGGTTGAAAGTTCTTCTTGACAGCTTTCTCATGCTTCTAAGGAGACATATTTCTTCTTACTGATTTTGTCACTTATTTCTTTGATTTGACTTCAGTTTTCTTCTCACTTCTTGTCTCTTCAGCTGATTTTAACTCATCTTTCTTCATGGTTTCATTTCCACACACCTTTCCATTTCCCAGGTAAGTATCATACTTTTGCTTGTACTGAACAAAGTCTTGGCCATACTTTGTTTCATCTGTAACATGAAAGGGTTTGAATTTAAATTATTCATTACATGAATTTGTTTGGTGACCATATTCATCACACTTTTGCACCAAACCTTTCCTTTGAATATCTCATGTTCTTTTGGTTTCATGAATCTTTCATTTGGGTTAGGTAACTTGACTCCAAGAGTCTTCTGAGTTTTCAGACTATCAAAATCAATAGAGAAGGGAACAAACTCCTCAATTTTTATGTCTTGTCTTTCAAATTTGCTTTTAACAAAGACAATTTTCTCCATAATCATAGGTTCCTCATCACTGCTTTCTCTATGCCTTGACTGTCTTTTCTCATATTCTTCCATGGTTTCCACTTCTCCAACATCAAGCACTTCATGACTGGAAAAGATTGGATAAACAGGGATAAAATTTTCTGCATCAACTTCTTCAGTTACTCTCTTCTTTTTGTTTTGTTTTATCCTTTCCAACACAGCCTTGCTTGGTGGCTTAACTGCATTGTAGCTCACCTTTTTCCTTTCACAAATGTCAAAAGAAACATGTTCTCCTTCATTTTATCATTCTGTTTCTTCATTTTTGATGTTACAGGTGGATACATAGGAAGTTTGTCAATTGATTCTGGTTTCTTGTATCTTCTTCCTCTTTCAGCAGCTTTGATTTCCTCATCAGTGACTTGATCACTTAAATCACTTAAATCATCTTGGTTCAAACCAACAAAGTCAAAGTCATCTTCAGAGACTTGATTTCCAATCGATTTTTCTTTCTTTACCTCTTCCTTAACCACAAACTCACCTTCTACATCTACTTCAACATTTCTGTATAAATCAACAAATTCTTCTTTATCTTGAAAGACATATCTGAACTGTTGCAGATATGCATCTCTTTTCTCTTTATCAACTTTTGGCATAAAGTTGTTGTTGAAGGGTGGTGGAACAGCTTTATATCTGTCTTTTTCACTTACTTGATTTAGAATACCACAGGTGTTTCCTGTAGAGACCAAGTTCTTCAGGAATTCATTCTCAACTTGCAATTTTGTGTTCTGCACCTTCTCTTCAACAATCATCTTCTTTAGCCCATCAATCTCAGTGATGTATCAGGTTTGATTTCTGTAACTGATCATGCAATCATCTTCCAAGCTTTTAATCTTTTCTTCACTGATCAGTTCACTAGACTCATACCCATTGATGATACTTTGTTTCCTAAAACACTCACTTTCCAGCTTACCTACTTTTGTTTTCAATTCATTGATAATTTCATTTATGTCAATAGTAGGAGCAGAGTGTACCTGATATAATGATCCAACTTCTTTCTCAATCAATGCCATAAATGCCACATTTGCTCTTTTGATGTCCTCAGCAATGTATTCTTCATGATTACTCGAATCAAAATTACCCTCATGCTGCGAAGTTATAGCCACATATCCTTGATTTCGGGGTTGATTTTGGTTTATTGGAACTGAATTGTTTGGAACAGTTTGAGGATTCTGATTGTTGTTCCTTTGAAAGCCTTGATTCTGTGGCACAACTTGTTGATTATGGTTCATTAGAGGTTGTTGGAAGTTGTTGAAGTTGGGGTTATAATTGTTGGAGTTGTTGTTATTGAAGTTGTTGTTCCTTGAAGCCTATTGAAACTGTTGATATTAATGCTGCTGATTTCTTGGTTGATTCTGGTATTGGTTCATCTGAAATTTTCTTGCATGTTGCATTCTCTGGCAAAGTGACCAGGTTGTTGGCAGTTATAGCAAATGGCTTTAGACTTATCAATACCAATTCTTTATTAGGTCCTGATAGAAGATATCTACCAGTCCTGTTATATAGCCTTTTGCTTCTGAGTGCCAACATAGCTGCTTGCCATTTCAAATCCATGTCTTCCAAATAATCTGCATCAATTTGCTCCAAATCATCTTAAACAATGCTTGTATGAACCATATCCTTTGCAACAAAAGCATTATAAGATTCAGTGAACACTGAGAGCAAACCATGATAATCTGATCCATGACTTCCATTACCACCAGCATAGGGTCCATGTCCACTAGCCATTGAGGCTGAATCATGTTCTTCCAAGAGTTGGACATTAAACCTCTGCTGGTTTTGTGAGTTGCTTGAACTACCACCAACAAAAGCCTTAGGTGATCAACACCATGCTTATTTGGTTCTTCAATGATGGGAATCTGTTGTTGGTTTTTGGTTGACAAGTTCCCCATAGGTGCAATGAGAGCATTGGTTACTTGAAAACATGGCTTTTCTTCTTTGATCATTTCATTTTCAATCATTTCTATTTCTGCAGCCTGAAGGAAGCATACCACATCATCTACCTTCAACTCATTGAAATTGGGCTTTTGAAGGATGAATTTGCAGGCAATGTACCATTCCTTAGGCATTGAGTTGAGCAGCTTGGTATTCAGGTCAAAATCAGTCATGACATAATCATTTGTCCTCAACTCATTCACAATAGCCAGAAAACGTTCTAGAATTTATTACAATCTTTCTCCCTCCTTATACTTGAACCTTTCCAACTGTTGCTTAAATCTTTGCTTCTTTATGTTCTTCAGCTCAGTATTCCCATCATACATCTCAAGAATGGAATCATACATGGCCTTGGCAGTTGTATGATGTGCCACCTTGGTTAAAATATCCCAAGACAGTCCTAGCTTAATCATAGCTAAGGCCCTGTCATCTGTCTTTCTCAATCTTTCATGCACAGCAACAGTTGCATTTGCATTTGCACCTTCATTGTTATCCCGTGGACCATTCTTGATTGAATTCCATATATCCACATCATTATAGCATACAGCTGCTTCAAAGAGTACTTTCCACTTGGTAAAGTTTTCCTATCCATACAATATTGGAATCTTGTTAGTAGACACTTCTTGTTCCTCATATCCAGACATTTTTGAACGAATCAAAATCAGTTTCTTTGTAAAAACAGAGTTTCAAAAATAATTAGATTTGTAAACAGGTTGTTCAAATCTGATGTGTCTGATATGACTAGAGCAAGATTTATAAATAAAGATTAAAGCTTTAATTGAAATAAGGAAGAGAAAACACCAATCGATTGTAGATCTGGAAGATATATGAAAAACAGAGCTGCTGACGTCACTTTTCAATGGAACAGTTGTCTGCTTACGTCATCTTTCTTCATATCTTCAATCATCAACAAGAATCTTACTAAAATAGCATCAACAAGCTCTGATACCATTGTCAGGTACCCGATTTCAGCTGGATCTTACTCAAATCATGTCATAACTCACACAAATAAATGCGTCGACAAGGGAGTTAATGACGGGTTGCTATATTTAGAAAGATTACTGTTTATTAAAGGCGGAATCAATAATAAACAAGGTAGTTGCTATCAATAATCAAAGGTAACTAACACATACAAGATTCACTCAAAAGATTTCCATTCATACAAAGTTAATCATACAAAAGGATAATTGATTTAGGGTTTCTTGATAGGAAAGTTATGTCCGTAAGATTCTAAGAACTGCTGTCTCTCAATAAAATGTTCTCTCTTAGTATCGTATTCAGCCTCTCTTTTAGGTGTGCCCTATTTATTCCTTTTATAGGCCTGACACCTTTGGACATCTGTCATTCCTTCTAGAAACCCTAAATGCTAAAACATATTCATATTACATATTCAGAAATAATCCTAAGTGTAAAACAAGTCTTCCGGGTAGGCTTTGCATTAATTTTGTCTTTCTCAGTATGCTCTGCCATCCTTCATAACTTGGTAACATAGAAGTATGCTCGGGATCAGTTTCCGGGTAGACTTTACTTGAAGAGTATTTTACCAAGTAAAATACTCACCGGGTAGACTTCAATCTTCTTGACTTTACCAGACTTTGCCCGACAAACCCTTACGAGCAACCTTGTTCTTCAATGGTCCCTTCAACCCTTTGCTAGTGAATAGCTTATTAGAAAAGTGTGCTTGGTAGCACTGTTCCTTTATTGAGTTGAACCTTGCCCGATGATTCTTAAGATATTCCATCAAGACATCAAGCATACTTGGACCATACTTATTAATGAATACCTTGCCCGGTCTTCCAGTTACTTGGCTTCATGAGCTTGGTTAGCCTAGAGCTTACTCGGGAGTGAGCTTTACTTGGCTATGAAGAACAGAATTGCTTGATAAAGTGATCCTTTCCTGGATAAGCATAAACTAGTGAACCATGCCCGGTAATACACTAATTTGCATACCCTGCCCGGATATCCACTAAAGAAGACTTCAAGAAGATAACCCTGCCCGATAGACAAAATATCGTACCCGGCTAAGTAAAAGCTTGCTCGGAAGTCTAAGGTGTGCCCGATTCCATACTCAATCATTTCTGAGGAGGTTGAGAAGATTCCAATCTTCCATCTGATAAGTTTTGGGTCAAATCTTGACTCAACAAGAATTGTATAGAAAGCTTAGAGTCAGTGAGCATAGTTCTTGCGGCTTCAATCAAAATTCTATTCTTCCTTTCAGCAACACCATTTTGTTGTGGTACATAAGGTGCACTGTATTCTCGGTGAATTCCTTTTTGAATACAAAAGAAATCCAATACAGTGTTCTTAAATTCAGTACCATTATCACTTCGAATTCTCCTTACTTTTTGTTTATATAGTGATTCGATCTTAGTGATAAGGTTTTGTACCAAAACAGGTGTTTGATTCTTTGAACTCATAAATAGGACCCGTGAATATCTTGAATAATCATCGGTGACAACAAGACAATACCAGTCTCCAGAGATGCTCGCACGATTCACAGGACCAAAAAGATCCATATGAAGTCGTTCAAGAGGAGTATCAATGGAATTCAATAACTTAGATGGGTGTGACTTTTTCTTCTGCTTGCCCTTCTTGCACGTAACGCAGTGATCAGATAATTTAAAGTTCTTCAACGAGACACCCTCAACTAAGTCATTCGCCATTAAATAATTGATCTTTCGAACATGAATGTGACCCATTCTATGATGCCATAGAATAGAATCCTTCTTGGTTGCTTTTGAGACAAAACATGTTTCGATAGACGTTGATACTTTAGAACTCATATTTAAGTCACAAATATCATTTGATCGAGGTGATCGCATGACAACCATGCCCTTGGGAATCATGTATCCTGGTTTCAAAATTAGACACTCTTTATCAGTAAATACCCTGGTGCACTTCTTATCGCAGATTTGCGACACACTCAATAAATTATGATCCACCTTGTCATAGTAATTGACCTTTTCAAAAGAAATGTGACCATTAGAAACTTCAACCTCTCGTGTTATCATTCCTCCAGAATTCCCAGCAAACGCCACATGACCCCCTTGAATATTTCTCACATTGGTTAAAGAGGTCGAGATTTCCAGTGATATGACGAGAACATCGACTATCCATTATCCAGTTTTCACCAGACACAATCCTGGATGTACCCTAGACACAAAGTAAAAGTGATTAGTTCAAAAAGGCAGCCCATGCCTCAGTCTTTGGCACTTTTTGAGTTTCTCTTGGATCATTAACATGAACAGATTTCAACTGTTGTTCAGCCACTTGAGAATAAGTTACCGGCTTCTTAGACTTTCGTCTTAGATAAGAAGCTTGAACGACATTTGAATTTACGTTCTTTCATATAGGCTCAGTTGGCACAAACTTTGGTTTCACTTGATCATGTGTTTCAATTACATGAATTACCTTATGGGGATTCACGTTTGAAAACATGATGTGACTATCATCAACACATGACACAGGTCGTTTCAGAATCTCTTTTATCAAAGGAACCGGTTTTGAATGGTCTTTGACAAACTAATGAAGATTCTGGGATTTCTGCTAACTACAGTTTCTCACCACATGACTTTGTTGTCCACACAAAAAGCAACTTCGCATGTCTACACGGTCATGTTGAGGTTTGGTAAAAATAGATGCAACAGAAGGTTGATAACTTACATTTTCAGTGAAACGTTTGGCCAAATCATCAGACAATAAGACTTCTTTATCAGATAAAAGTCAAAATTAGAGCAGTTTGAAAAACTTTGCAATGTATCACTTCCAGTGGATTTCACAAACCGAACTTTCTTAGCATTTTTTAATACTTGTTTAGCTCTAACCAATGGATCTGAAGAGTTTGATGTTTTGGCACATGCATATTGACGTTAAAGATCTTGTATCTTGTTAGTTTCATTGTAAAAGACACTTTCGATCAGTTCAGGTTTGATGATACTAATCGGAATGTGTTTTTCAGTGAACATTGTGTTCATTCCCTTTAACTTAAAAACTCTAGTAGATGATGGCTTAGAACTAGTAGGATTGACGAAACGCATCAAGTCCTCATCAGAAATTATTGGTTTTTCTGATTTCCTTGCCTTCACATATTTGACTTTCACTTGGTTTTCTTTTCTCACATGAGTTGTGTGTGAACTGTACACAGCTTCCTCAAATTCATGAGGTTCACAAAGAATGTGATTAGAACTTGGAATGTTCTTGTTTTTGTGTACAACCTCAGGTTCAAAACATCCTCAATAATCACTTTGTCAACATTTTCAACAAAGAATTTGTTGCTTTCTACATGAGGTTTTTGAGTTGCAGGTTGAGCTTTAACAGTTTTAGATTTAACAGGTTTAGATTTTTTTGAAATCACAGGTTCTTTCACAATCACATCTTCTTCTCTTTTAGCAAAAGGATTTACTTTATAATCATTGTGAAAAGGTGGTGGACTTTCAACAAAACCTATACCTTTCTTTTAATCCTTTTGCTTACCAGACACTTCGATTATTTCGTTTAGCAAAAAGAAAGAGTTTCGAAATTTACCCAACTTGTTCTTTAACTCACGAACCTCATTCTCAAGTTCGGTTATCTTTGAACGATATTTCAAGATTTCTTGAAACTTTTGATCAGTAATTGTAATTTTCACAGATAACTCAGCCTTGAGATCATGGTTACTTGTCGACAAAGCTTCAATCTTCTCTCGAGATATCATTTGAGATTCAAGAGATTGTCGATAAGTATCCTTTAAAGAAGCAATTTCTCTCACTAAATTATCATTATGATTCTTTAAAGACTCTAACTTAGGTTTGTTAGTCTCACTTTCAACACAAGTTACTTTAACAGATGACGTAGCAGAGATAGAATGACTAACCTCAATGATCTTAGCCATGCAAGCAAACGTGGTTGGAATATTATCACATGAATCATCAGAGTCCGATATATGTTTGGTCAGGTGATCTATTTGTAGATTCACAGGATAGCCATTTATCTAAAGACTGAAAGCATCTGGGGCGATTGTGAAGTGTTTTTCATGTTTTGAATTCTTTCACTTAAAATTATGTCAATAATTCCAAGTTGGAGGAACACATATTCTCATATGTGTTTTAGTCCTGTTAACCACTAGTGGTCATACGGGATAGCCATTTACCTGAAAACTGAAGAGTGACCAATGTGACTGAGTTCTTAACATGTGTGTCTTCTGTAATTTTATGGGAAGTGATATCATTATTCAGTTAACAGCTTTTTAGAAGCTTCAAAACATTTTCAAATGAAAATTGATCCAACCTTCGGAAAGTGATAGATAAATTGTTTATGTGTGCCTAACGGGTGAAGTTATTAAGCTTAAAAGGCTCTAGAACAGTCATTGATATTGTATGGTAGCTTTCCATGGTGCGTAAAAGTTGAAGTGATATAAACTAAATTTGCTAAACTTAATGTGGAGAGTCATTTTGAAGACAGGTGCATGTCTCCAGATACATCTCTCATAATGATAAGCAGAAAAGCAATTACCCAGTCATACATGAGCCCGTTAGTGTCTTAATCACCAAAAATATTGTGTTATTATGTTTATTATTATAAAAAGAGGGGAAAAGATAAAAAAAATGAAAAAAAAGAAAAAAAAAAGAAAAAATATATAAAAATTTGATTGATGGAGTTTACTTCATTCTATTAAAGCTATTAATGTTATTTTAAAACAATGCTTAAAGGGTCAAACTAGAACTACAGAGATGGGGGCACACAAGTAAGTCCTGTCATGTCTTGAATGAAAGGCTTGTCAGTATACTGGTACTAAGTCCAACGTTCAACTTTAAAGCCTAAATTTGCTTATGTCTTTTGATCAAGCACTAGGGGGTTGGAGTCAAATTGGGGTGATCTGGGGAAAGCCAAATATGCTTTGAGAAGAGATAGGAGGCATCACAGGTCCATGAGTGATGTCCATCTAAGCTTTATGCCGAACTGAACCTTAATCATATCACTGATGCAATGAAAATCATGCTAAGTATGTTATACCTGCTATCAACCTGTCTCTTTATGTCATAATAACGCTGAACATGAATCTTTGTGACATCACCTTAAACAATATGATTCCATGTTCGGATCTTTTCATAAAAGGCGGCGTTTTTATTAAAACTTAAATTTGATTCCTAATTTTCTAAGTTACAAGAAGACCGGGTGATTAAATTTGTTTTATTTGTTGTTTTTGGTCTTATATAATTTCATTTATTTTATTTTTACTTCTTGATTACTCTTCTCGAAACAAAATGGGTTAAGAAATCGTTTTAAATTTGGAATCAGGCTTTTGTTTTCATCCCATGAAATATGATTTCGGTTATTGTGTTATAGTTGGTTTAGCTGGTATGATCTCATTTCAAGTCTTTTCAAGAAAATCATAAGAATTAAAAAAAATAAAAAAATTTAAAAACCATGTTTGTCTTATTTTGTTTTTTTAATTATTTTCAAAAAAATTTTGGTTGATCTTTCTATCAAAGTTGATTGTTCTTTCAAGACTGATTTCTTGCAACGGAAGCATATGAAGTATCTGAGACTCAAATTGGATGATGCTGTCAAAAAGGGGGAGATGGTTGAGTATTGGATGCAGATGCTGAAGTTACTGCTGAAGTTGCTGATCATGTTCAAGGGGAGATGGTAGAGTATTGGATACAGATGCTGAAGTTGCTGATTATGTTCTAGTAAAGATTCTGATGTTCTTGAAAGCATCAGTCTAAGGGCAAGATTGTTGGGTCATAATTTGGTTACACTGACGCATATCAAAAGGCCACGACATGATCAAGGTTAAAGTGATGTAAACGAAGACGAGTTGAAGAATTGCATTGGTGTAATACCAAAATCCTTACGGTTTTCGGTTAGGCTATTTTGAAGTAAAATAAACAAGAACGAAGCTACAAACCAAGGGGAGATTGTTGGGTCCATATTTTCTTGTTTGTACTTAGTTATATGTTTATTGGGCTAGGCTATGGGTTATCTATGTAAACCGAGAACACACTTGTGTTCTCAGTGGGCTTTGGGCTTTTATTGGGCTAGTGTTTTGGTTTCCCTATAAATAGATCTTATTGTATAAGGTTTAGGGGTTGTTCACATAGAGAGAAGTTGTTCACGAGAGAAGAGAGTGAGCAGAAATAGTTGTTGTTCATTCCAAGTATTGGGTTGAGGTATTGTAAGTTCTTAAGCACCCAACGTATTAAATAATATGCGTGTGTTTTGAAGCAATCGTGTGTCTTATTACTATTTCTTGTTCGTGTTCTTGAATCACCGAGTGTTGGTATTCCGCACCAATATTCGTTTGGTTGATATCATATTGTAGTGATCCAGATTCGGGCCTTACAATTTAGCACCCCGAAGCTGGTCAAACAAGTCATCAATTCGAGGTAATGGGTATCTGTTGTTGATAGTCACTTTATTTAATTCCCGTTAATCGATACACATCTGAAAAATTCCGTGTTTCTTTTTCATAAATAAAACCGGTGCTCCCCATGGTGAATAACTAGTTCGTATAAAGCCCTTATCTAGTAATTCTTGAAGTTCGTTGGACAATCCTTGCATTTAAGAAGGTGCAAGTCGGTAAGATGCCTTAGCAATGAGAGCTGCTGCTGGTATTAGGTCAATACGGAAATCGACTTGTCTGGTTGGTGGTAAACCAAGTAACTCATCAGAAAACACATCTGAATACTCTTGTACCACTGGGATGTCGTCTACACGTTTTTTCATCAGGGTCCATAATTGTTACACTCACCAAGTATAGTGTACAACCTTGGCGCAAATACTTTAGTGCTTTAAATTGGGATACGAGAGGTAATACGGTACCAGATTTCTCACCTTGAATAATCATTGCCTCATCATTCGAAAGAGGAATTCTAACTGTCTTATCCTTACAAACGATTTCAGCTTTATACTTAGATAGCCAATCCATACCGACTATAACATCGAAGCTTCCTAATTCCAGTAGAATTTAACCAATAAGAAACGGGTGGTCGTTTAGGATAAGGGAACAGTTTTGGACTATTTTATTAACAAGTATAGACTTACTGTCAGCAAGTTCTATAGTGTAAGGATCTATTAGTTCACTAACCAGAATATTCCCCCAAAGGTAATGGTTAACATATACAAAGTTTCTATCGATGCTCGAATCAAACATAACGGATGTATACTAATCAGTAACTAAGAATGTACATGTTACTACATTAGGATCTTATTGTGCTTCGTCTGATTCATTTACAAAAATGCGTCCCCTAGCTGGATTAGAAGTTAATGCGTGTTCCTGGTTTTGTCTTCTTACTGCACCGGGGTTCAATTTGGGGCAACATGTTATATGGTGTTCCATGCTACCACTCTTATAATACGTATGGAGGTTCCTTATAGGTGGGGTTTGCTGAATAGATCGTTGTCGAGGAGGTTAGGGATTAGATGTTTGTGAATGGCGATGTTGGGTTGTTTGAGGTCTTCGATTTGGAGTATCCATTGTAGTTATACAATTTTGGGTATAACGCCCAATCTTTCCACACCTTTGACACACGGCCATTCTACATTCACCCGTATGATGTAAATTACATTTTTCACATTTTGGCAACGACCCTTTGTATGTATCTTGTTTCACCTCTGCATTAGTCGTGACATAAGTTTGGGTTGTTGGACGGGCTCGTTCATTTTGAGGGTTTCGTTGCATTTTATTCCCATAATCAGTTCATTTTAATCTTGATGTTTCTCCCGGCATTCTTACCTCTCCACTTCTCATGAGGTCAAAAGTAACTACACTAGCTTGGGAAACAACAATTTCCAATGTTGGGAGGGCAACTGAGTTTACTATGCTCCTCACAGCATGGAATAATCGCCAAATATAACGTTTGATACGTTTATATTCAGGTGTAAATAGCCACGGTACTAAGTGAGACAGTTCGTTAAAACGGTTTGTGTATCCCACATGATCAGCACCCTTCATTTCCAAGTTCCACAGCTCATGTTCTAACAATTGAATTTTACTTTTTGGGAAAAAATGTTCTAGTAAAAAGGGTTTTGAGTTCGGCCCATGACATACGGTTTATAGCCTCGTGTCCCCTAATTTGAACCACTGTGTTCCACCACATTAAAGCATGATCCAGAAATATACTGGTAGCGAATTTAACTACACAATTTGGTGGACATTCACTAATGTAAATTAAGGACTCAGTCTTTTCAATCCATCTTATCATTCCGTTTAGTCCCTCAGTACCACTGATATATATAGATCTACACGACAAAAACTTTTCATACGAACATTCTCGATGCGGGGCATTTGTGGTACCAGAAGTATTAGTATATAGTGGGGGATTTATATTCGTGACATTATTAGTATTCAACGGGGAAGTTGTATTCATAGCTGCATTAGTGTTCGGCGGAGATGTAGTATTAATGGTTGTATCGGTGCTCGACGGTTGGTTAACAGTTGTATTTGTACTATGCCAACAGTGACTTGCGCTACAATAGTCGGTATCACTGCTTGTAGTTGGCGAGCAATCATTTCACCCACCTCCACCTCAGATATAGTGTTAGTTTTCTTCGTGGCCATTCTATAACATTAATCATAAACACTCCACTATGACAAAGAAGACATTTGTATTACACATCACTCTTACTATGCGTATGTATTCCAAAATCAGTGCATAGGTTTACCTGGTATAAGCCAGTGCTTTAACTATACGTACTAAAATTTGTCACTATATAGAGACTTAACCCGGTAAGGATCAGTGCTTGTAATAATAGTATATCAAAAACATCTTCCATGTCAGCTCAATATGCTGCTACCAATGCTGCATGGGGTATTAGTCGACTACGTACAACAAACCATACTACTTTTATTTCTATTTACCCTTATGTATATAATACAATAACCACACAAAAACAACCATTTAGGCTTCAATAACTACTTGACAACCTCATAACTGGGTTATCACTCTGACCAAGAGCCGTCAAGAATGAGTATTGGATCAATGTAAGTTCATCACTACCTAATATATATCTAGCATGTAATCATATAGCTTAAGTTTTCTCTATATGTTGGTGATTATAGCTATTAAGTGCTCTAGTATCTGATTAGTCAATATAGCTAACCAGACTGGGTCGGCTAAATAAGGAGGTTCTTGATCTAGTACATGTATACTTCATGTAGGGAAAGGTATCTCGGTAACCAGGATATGGAAGGTTCTTCCCTTATGATAAGTCAATCTGGGTGGGGAAGGCATAGTATCAGGTGGTGCTACACTCATACAGTCAGTCTGACTAGCTCTATTAGTGGATGAAATCACCGGGGCATGATGTGATGATGGTTTGGGAGATCTAGGAGTTCTAGAAGGTGATTGGTAAGTACTGGTGACTTCTACTTCATGCCTACGTGATGTCCTAAAGGGATAAATATCGCATCTATAGCCTGATAAGTCAGGCTTATCAATGGACGTCTCATATGGAATCACGTCATTTCTCTCACGTCCATCTATTTCTACATATTTTTTCTCCTCCAGGTCTTTTTTTGGTTCTTCCTTCTCAAGAGATAGTGTTGGTACTTGATCAATTGCATCATGTTTGGTTCTCGACATCCCTCTGAACAAAGGTTAGTATAATAATAACAATTTTTGATAATATTAATTATAATAATGTATAATATTAATTACAGTTTATGACATACATGTATTCACACACATTAGCACAGATAATACTTTATAGATATAATTAATATTATATTTTATACACAAATGTTGCTGTTTTTACCTATTAGATTTTCAGCAATTCCTTCTCAAAATTCCTTGTACAAGCAAGTCCGTTATTACGTTCCGGACCATAATATCCCACTTGTCAATTCGAATTCATCCCAAGAATCATCATTATATATTAATTAATATTATTTTATTCCCAGAGCTAATTGAGCCTACGGTTATATTAGGGTATCCTAAAGGACATCCTAATTCTTTATAACCAATGGCTCTGATACCAACTTCTGTCACATCCCGACTAGGTAATTGCGGAAGCGTAATACGAGAATGTAACAGACACCTCTGGTATCAACCACATTGTTATAAAGAAAAATTACAACTAATTTACATCAAATTACATTGGCTGGTACTAAGTTTACAAACAAGGGGAAAAGCATATAACCAGGTCTCGGGGCTTCTTATTCTTTATTATATTCTTGCAATTATTTACAGCGATTCAACTTCACTCCTCACACAGAGCACATAAGCAATCATTCCAACTTTGGCTCACCTGAAAAGCATGTTAAAACGGGTCAACTACAAATAATTGGTGAGTTTCATAAGTTTAAACAAAACTAGTATACGTAATCGTAGTATTCATGTTGTGTATATATGCGATGTAATTATACTAAGGCACGAGTGAATCCTTGACCAACTTCCATTACGTGGCCTCCACTGCCCACGCACTTCCTATGCCCACATTGGCTCTATTTGCCTCAAGTATGTACTATGTCTAACACCACATAGCATGTTACAAAAGGTTTGCATGGTCATGTGCAATTGTAAAAACATGTTCCGGCATACCCCTCCGGCCCTGTCAATTGGATTTATCAAACCAATAGTACTATTCACGTTCCTTCGGCTCGTAGTTAATCACTCCTGTGGGAGGTCTTTCAAGTGTTAGAACTTAGATAATTCACATCATAAAAGGTTTTCAAGTACATAAGTATATGTGAACATGTGTAGGTCCCCCCGGGGCGTCGCCGATCGATACGAGATCCGCACGAGGTCTAGGAGTGCGGAATCCTCCTAGACTCGTTTATGGTGTACAGACGAATAACACAAACACGTACACGATCAAATACACAAACACATACTAGAACGGGATAAACAAATCTGCAGATTCATATATAATAATAAAACACGTTACATACCGTAACAAAAACAGAAAACACGACTGACCCGAGGTGAGCTCTACCTCGGGTCGTCTCACACGACTCTCACTCGGTTTGTTCTCTCTCAACACACACTCTCTAAAATTACTGGATATCTAAAACTAAACAAGACACAACTATATATAGACAAAACATTCACGGGCCTGGGCTTCAGTAGGCGAAGTTGTACATAACTTCGCCTATGGCGAAGTTGTGATAACTTCGCCTAAGGCAGAAGTTGTAACAACTTCGCCGTTGGCGAAGTTGTTCTAACTTCGCCTAAGGCGAAGTTGTGCTAACTTCGCCTGTGGCGTTCCGCTGGTCTGAATTGCATAGCGACGGTCACAAAATGCACCAACAGTCTCCCCTTTGACCGTTGCTCTCAATTCTAACAAACACAAAAGATCATCTGTTACAAAACATGCACCAACAGACTCCCTCTTAACTGATGATCTTCTGTTTGCTCATCAACCAGCCGTGTCTGAAACTGTCCTGTAGCTTCACAAATGTACCAATCACCCAGCGTCTTCCATATCAGATCTCCCCTTCAGTGTAAGCATCTCCGACTATAACGATTGAGGTCTTTGAAATGCATGCATCCTCGTGCCAATAGATCATCTCAACCAATCACGTGAGTCCATCTGACTTCACCAACACATGAAGTTGGGCTTCCTCCACAACTTCACCAACTCGTCGGCATACGATAAGGTTTAATCTTCAACTACTCAACATCAAGTGATCAGTTTCATCACAAAACCACCTTGACAGAATCTAACACATGACCATTAATTAATCTGAAGCATCTTCAATCACCAGGGATAACGATCAGGAACATAAACACTTTAATTCCCGGTTAAATCCAACTTGTTCCAGAATCTTCACTCTAATAAATATGCATCACGTTTTAGGATCCAATTCTCGAACGCCTTGAAAATAACATAAATAATATGCTCTGACCGCAATCCAGTAATGACGAAAAACCTTCAGTTCAATTTGACTTTCTTCGGTTGGTCACCACGGACAACAACAATTTCCTTTCCCACAAACACCCGAATATGTGTCAATATCCAGTTTCAAACAATATCCCATTCACAACCTCAACTCCAAATCAGAGTTGACACATATTTGTTCACACGTAAGACCAAAAGATAACAAGATCACTCGTTGATGGAACAACATCTTCGGTCTCACAATAATCGTGTACACCTGGCCATACAGACGAAAACTCCAAAATACCCCTTTTTTTTTTTTTTTTCGTTAACTTCACCAAAAGTTAACATCGCCTGGCCATAACTTCGCCGAGAAGTCAACTTCGCCTAAAGTCAACTTCGCCTGTTCATAACTTCGCTTCTCCTTATATCTTCGCTGAAACCCTACGAACAGTGACGGCAACTTCGCCTGATGAACAATAACTTCGCCTGAAGAACTGTTCGGCCAGAAACGCACAGAAACGTGCCAAAAACACCAAAACGCAGATCTCGAACCATAGCGTAAGAGCCTAAAGCTCTGATACCACTTGTAGGTCCCCCCGGGGCGTCGCCGATCGATACGAGATCCGCACGAGGTCTAGGAGTGCGGAATCCTCTTAGACTCGTTTATGGTGTACAGACGAATAACACAAACACGTACACGATCAAATACACAAACAAATACTAGAACGGGATAAACAAATCTGCAGATTCATATATAATAATAAAACACATCACATACCGTAACAAAAACAGAAAACACGACTGACCCGAGGTGAGCTCTACCTCGGGTCGTCTCACACGACTCTCACTCGGTTTGTTCTCTCTCAACACACACTCTCTAAAATTACTGGATATCTAAAACTAAACAAGACACAACTATATATAGACAAAACATTCACGGGCCTGGGCTTCAGTAGGCGAAGTTGTACATAACTTCGTCTATGGCGAAGTTGTGATAACTTCGCCTAAGGCAGAAGTTGTTCTAACTTCGCCTAAGGCGAAGTTGTGCTAACTTCGCCTGTGGCGTTCCGCTGGTCTGAATTGCATAGCGACGGTCACAAAATGCACCAACAACATGCTTTCCACCCCAAAATTTCGTAAAACAGTTTAGAAAGTGGGGTCATGAAACTCACCTTATTGTAGTTCGCACTGTTAATATGTATCAGTACTTAGTGTACCTCGATTATAGCTAGAATCGTATAACCGGTATAGTACCGTTAATACTAGTACAGTGTTTAAACTAAATCAGGTTGTATAACTAGTCTGGGTATGGCTGTTAGGCCCAGAACATGTCAGTAGTCTTAGATTGTGATGTTCTACGTTATGAAATGTTTAAAACCAAATTTGGCTCCGTTTCACCGTTTTCCGTGCCTGGCCAAGTTGATCATTTACGCATTTCGGAAATAGGTAAGATCACATAAACTTAAATAAACATATTTGATAAAATGATCTGATTTATAAAAGGATTGATCGCAGGGTTCGTTTCCATTTTCATACGGGTTTGATTATACAAAACGCGTACAATCCACCCGAATTGTCCGGAACTCTCGTAAAAAGTTTACTATTATCAAATTTATTCAAAACTATAATATTTAGCCACTTTTGACGTTTAGACATACCAGTCAGTTCGTTAGACACAAAACTGCCGATTTTGTTAAAACATATATAATTTAATAATTTAAATTATCATAACTATTTATTTAATTATATATAAATTATTAAAATATTTGTAAAAATGAATTAATATCTTCAAAAATTTATAAAAATATTTCTAGAATTTTTGCACTTAGCTATTAATTTATAAAAATCATTTTAAGTGTTATAATTAACCGATAATTAATCCGTTTATACCAAACTATTACCAAAAAACCCTATAATTTTTATGAGTAATCAAAATACCGTAAAATGACCTCTATAAAATTTCAAGAACCTATTTCTTTGGCCAAAATATCATTTTGCGCATTTTTCCTATGTTAGAACCCGATTAAAGCGCAAATGAACAAACTGTACTTAAATATCTCCAAATGATCCCAAATTTTGCCAGTGATCCTACTGTAACATTTCTGAGATCCAAGCAAAATTCCATAATTTTTAAATAAATTTATCTATTTTTCATAATAAAACTCCAATAAACGGTAATAAATTCGCCAAATATTCTCCGTTTTTCAAAATATTACTAAATTTGCACAGGGACTCACTTAAATGATCCCTAAAGTTCCAGCAAAGTTTCACAAACTAACAATAAGCACGTCACAATCTAAAGACAAACAACCCCTAAACGATTAAACCTGTAATACCTTGTCGGTTTTCGAGTGTTTTTGGTTCTTTTATCGACTCTCCGGGTCTTTGATCACAAATTCAGTGTAACTACATATAATATACAACAATACCAAGCAAAAATCATCCATCATCAAGCCTTTTTAATTAGAGTTTCAGTTAGGGTTCCAAACCGAACTTTTAAACCGTAAAAACGTTATATCGACGTTCTAATCCCTGTTTTTGGTCAAAATTCCATATGTTCCTGATTTGTAATCATGTTTAAGACCAAATAATGTTTTTAGGTGATTTTTATGATTTTTGTATGGTCAAACATGATTATCACTAATCAAGGGATGTTTATATGATTATAACTTGATTAAAACATGATCAAAAACTCATAAGATTTGAGTTTTACCTTGAAGTTTTTGTAGGAAAGTGATGATCAAGGTCTGGCCAGAGGTTGTTGTGAGTTTTGGTGTGAAAGAGTTTGTGAACATTCAAGAAACAAAAAATTATATTAAGGGGTGAGACTTTCAAACTTGGCGGCTGCAAGTTTTAAGGGGCCCATTGAACCTGTTATTGGCCCATTACTGCCTTGTTTTGCATGTCAAGGTTCAGTCTCGGTCCAAAATTTAGTTCGGGTTTGGATTTTTGCCAGAAAATTAGTTCGGGTGCGAAAACTAGTGTGAAAACGAGTGTTTTTCAGCTCATTTTTGTAAAATAAGAAAGATATATTGACTCGTTGTAAAAATCTAAAATATTTTCATGGATTGCTTAAAACATGTCATATAAGTGTTCTATAAATCTTTTTCATCTTGACGAATGCTACAATGCTCGTTTTGAAGCTAACGATTGCGTTTAAACTCATAGCGTATCATTAAACGTAACCTTTTTCGTTTAAATGGTTTTATACGTACTGGGGTCTTAATATCAACATGTTAGCCACTACATTGTATATATTACTCATGTATGACCCCTCATTATATATACAGGTCATAACTGTTATCGGTTGGTTACTCGTTTAATCACTACGAATTAACCGATTTATCGTTTATTCGCTACGTAGTAAATAAGGTATACCTCGTTTTGTTACGAATGTCACAGATAGTCTCTAGAAAATTCTTGGTAATGAAAGAAGAAATATAATAGTCTGTCATACTCAAGCCTCAAGTTAGTTAGATCACTAAGAAACTAAGTTTATTAAAAATGATAATTGGTTATTATATGATGTTTGGGTAGGCCTAATTTGTAACTATGCTAGACTGTCATTAAGACTAAAAATTTGATGCTCCTAGTCTTATGGTTAACACTTCAATGGCATAAGGTTTTATGGCCATAAATCATGTATTGATGGGATGCTCGGGTTCCGAACTCCATAGAGTCTTTTTGTGTTTTCACATCTTGGTATTCACTTCGGTGATTATTATTTTACTAAAAAGGCGAACCTGCTGTTTATATGCCAATATAAGTCATTAAACTTGATCACATAGTACGTCAAAGAACATATTCAAAACTGACTTGATCAAACCACGATGTGAGTCATACATGGTCGCCTTGCTCGCGTTTTATTACCATTGAGAAATTAACCACAAGGGACACGATGTATGCAAGCCATACAGATGAAATCGTTCATACTCATCCATGGGAATGGACCTCGGGGTATTGCTTGATAACGGGGGTATGTCTTGTAGTGGGGATATTTGCTACTCAGTTGTTATTAAGATCTTAAATCATGGCTTTCTAGTAGACTTGCATGTTTATGTATAGGCGGACAACAATATCCTTGATCGTCATAGCTAATTCTTCATAAAAATAAAAGTTTGTGTAATACAAATATTTTGATATGCCGATTCTGGCGTGTAAGTTAAGTTGGGATGACATGGTGAAAATTAAAATAAGCCTGAATTAATATTAGAGGTTGATAGTTCCTGGTATTCTCTACCCTAATTGAAACTTAAAATGTATCACAAAAATTTCTAAAAACTTTTTTATAAGATTTAGGTGGACAACAATAATAATGACTAACTTAACCATTCACAATAAAGCCGAAACATAAAACTGCGATGGAAGGGCTTCTTGGTCAATATGATACCCTGCTCAAACTCCCAAAAATATGTATTGATTTTGTAGTTTAATTTTTTGTTTACTTTTGTTTGAATATTTGAAATAGTTACAAACATATTTTCGGTTTGTTTTGATAAAAAATTAATATTCAATATGATTTATTTTTTGTGTTATTTTCGATTACCGAGCTATGTGAATAAAAGAAAATTTGGTAAAAATCTGGGTTTTTACGGTCCTAATCAAGAGTTTTACTTACGAGTTTTTGTTAATATTTATAAAAATAGCATCAAAAGCTGGTTTTGATGGTTAATTTTAAATTTTTACAAGGGGTTGGAATGGTAAAATCTTCATTCGCGACCATTGTTCTTCATTCGTTATGAAGGTCTATATAACGAGTTCACATTCGTTAAGTATATTTAATGAATGTGATTCATTCATTACAGCGTTCATTCGCTTCCACTACACACTCTAAAATCATAGCAAATGAGGACCTCATTCGTTATTCAGTTAACAAATGAGTTACAAATTAATGGTTATTCGTTAAATCTTTAACAAATAGTCCATTCGAGTGTATTGGGATTATGCAAAACTTGTACGGAGTATAAAAACCCTAGAGCACGTACGGCAGTCCATTCGTCTTTGTACTGTATGTCTCGTAAATCCCTCACCCAAGCCAAAACTCTTGCAAAATTTTTCTAGAACCCGATTGAGATCTGAACATTGTTTGTTTCATTATCATTTATAAACATAAGGTATAATCAATCATCTATGATGAATTTAAGTTATAATTTCACATATTTTCATGAGGGTTTGACGGTTAATCCCTTACGGACTTAAATAGATTAAATTTACATTCATAATGAACATTAAAATCAAGTTAGGAACTGTTAGAATGTTAAAGATAGTCTATTGACGCCAATGGCTCAAGTTTTAATGTATATGGTTGTACATTAAGGAAATTCAGAATTTGAATTGTAGTATTTGCGTTTCTGGGTTCATTTTGATTTTGACTTTTATGTCAATGATTTCATTCGTTAAGGTCCATTCCTTATCCATGTTATTGTCATTCGTTCATTATGTAACGAATGAGTCCCATTCTTTCTACTTTGATTAACCAATAACTTCATTCATTGGTATTCTAACAAATGGGTGCCTATTTAATGAATGTGATTTCTTTAACGAATGAGTCTATTTAATTAACTATATTAAAAAATGTGACAAATTTCCATTCGTTATATTGTTTGTTAGTTTATAGAGAATAGGACTTATAAATCATTTTAAAAAAAATATTACAAGTATTAACATGATTGTTTGTGCAGTTACGGCTGATAATCCACAGATAAGTATACCCGAAGGTGAACAAGGACAACAAGTTGCTCAAACTATGGCAAATCCCGAGCCACCACAAATACAAGCAGAATCATAACCGGATGGACATCGATGGTAGCGGACAAGAAGTATAACATTTGTGCACTCTTGGGTCATATATTCTTTGGACATGCGATGTTCGGAGATGTTAGTATTTTCTTGAGACGCTCAAGAATATATCGAGCTATCTCAAAATATCTCCCAGTTTGTTACAGTATTATAAGACCATTCTAGGAAACTGCTTGATATATTGTAGGGTAGAATGACATTGTCGTCGAGATTCCTATAAATGCACCAGATTCATCAATTGAAACATCAGATGTTGTACCGGCATGTTATAGAAGTTGGGATGAATCAGCTGTATCGGTC
Organism: Bidens hawaiensis; assembly: GCF_021521415.1. NCBI lineage: Eukaryota > Viridiplantae > Streptophyta > Magnoliopsida > Asterales > Asteraceae > Bidens > Bidens hawaiensis. The sequence goes on along the minus strand of NW_027491166.1, from coordinate 437,339 downwards.
CTTGAGGTATGTTAAATGATATGAACGAATAATCTGGCCTCTGCGTCGGCCTTGCATGTACAGTTGGACTTGTAGTAGCTAGAGATTGTTGAGGAGACGACATCGGATTTTAAAACGATAGAACAAATCTTTGAATAGACATGAAACGCGGATATGTAGAAGCTGCGGTCATTAAGTAACCATTGATGTACTTGGAGAAGTAGTAGCAACCGGTGTGGGTGGAGTAGTCACCATCACCAACCTGACCTCCATCATTACCATCACCACCATCATCACCATCACCCTCACATCCTTCACGTTTCGAATCTGAAGCGTCGTGAGATCAAGGATCATCAGGTGGAGCTTCATATAACTAACTCGCCAAATGACCAATCAAATGCTTATACTTTGGGCTTGTCTTCTCAGTTTGACCCCGATACACCTGTATTCTACGCATCGTATCTTCATTCACATGTTCAATCACAATTAGATCAGCTCAAACTTCCAGGTCGTTAACAAGATCGGGTGCCAAATGATTAATGATCATTTGCAGAAAGCGCGGATACATTAACAACTTGTGAGTCTTTGTGGTGCAGTTTTCTTTTATGTGATAGAAGACCTTCTCTGAGAACTTGAAAGGCTTATTCAGCACCAATACAACAAAGTTTGACTGCAACATAATTTTGCACTCATCAAATCTAGCTCTTCGACCTCCCAAACAATGAATCAACACACTCAAAAGATACTTGTACTGCTCACAGAGGCGTGCTTTCTTGTACATGGAGTTGTTCAAATCACCATTATACTTTAACCTCCTGAATAACCCCTTAATCAATTCTCGATCAAACTCAAAAACACAATCGAATTGATCCTTCTACTAACATGTAAAGAAGATTTGTTGAAGAAATAAAAGGATCGGGATCATAACAAGGATCCTAAAGCAAGCAGGTATGATCAGCAACCATGTGGTTCATAATCTAGAAATGTACCTGTTGAGGGGGAGTCGTTGGGAAAAGAGTTGGTTGTTTATCATGATTCAACCGAGGTACAACCTGTGAACACTGTAAGAGTAAAACTGGTGCTATTTGTTGAAGAAAAGGGAGTTGATGTGGTTAAAAATATACATATTATTATATATATTCCGTACTATTTTTAGTGCACTTGAGCTAGACTTTTTTTATATTTTACTCATTGTTGGCTCATATTTAAAGTTTAAAGGTTTCAAGGCATAACGAGCTAAAATAAAGTATTTTTACTAAACTTGAGAGAATTAGTAAAACGTTAAACAACTTTCATATCTATTGGCAGTTTTAGATAAAAGAATATGTTTTGTGTCTATATACTTAAAGTTATTAATAAATGTTTTAATAAAGCTAAAAGCTCACATTAAGCATCCTACTTGAGAATTGAAAAATATTAATACATTTTGTTTGTTTTGTTTTGGCAGAAGACATGTATTCGAGCTAAAGGAAAAAAATGGGTGTGCCATACACATGGCATTGGGCCCACATATGGAGTTAAAAGAAATCTTGCAAGTTGAGATGGATGAAGAAAATAAACGTGGGAAATAAATTGAGGGCTGAATTGTGTGGGCCCTTGAAAAAAAAAACCCTACCAACATCAAGATTATATATATATATATATATATGTATATATATTTGTTGAAATCCTACCTGAGGTTTCCAAAGTAAAAAAAAAAGAAGAATATAAGGACAATATTATTATTACTGCTATAACCTACGTGAGGTTTGGGAGCCGCAATACACAAACGCAACAAGTCAAGAAGTCAAAATATTATATTCCTTGGAGTCAGCCACAACTTAAGAAGAATTAATCTTTTTAGTGGAGTCAAAAGCAAAATAAAAAAGAGAGAAGAACATCATGTGTTCAAACCATTAGAGAGATTTTTGGTTTACATCTACTTCAAGATTGGTTTGATTTTATTATTTTTATTATGAACTCCATTATTGAACATATATGTTTATGCTTTTGAACATGATTATTGGCTAAAACTTTTTAGTTACCTAGGTTTTGAATAAATATTTGTTGAGTTTTGGATTGCTTATTGGTTTACTTGGTGACTTGTGTTCGACAAATATTATTGTAACCAACTTTTTGATGTTTAATAAGATGAATATGCATGCTTATTTTTAATTTACTTTTATTCATTTGCTCCATATGTGTCTTTGTGAATGTCTTTCATATTTAGATGCATATTAGGTTACCTACTGTGTGTTCGTAATTAGTTTATGATTTCTAGTCGACATAATCCGTAGGAACTTTTGTTTAAGGGTTTAAAGAAGTTAAGTGTTCTACCTATCTTGAGACTGAGAGGTAATAGATAGTTGGGTAGTCTTGTTCATTAGGTGGTTTGGGTATAGATTACACGAGAGTGAATTTCCCCTTATTCTCTTTTGATTTTTGCTATCCCGAGTCTTTTTGAGCATTTTTAGGTTACTCCTTGCGTCCCTTACACATCTGGATGTATTGTGATTAGTGATACTGAGAGGTGATCTAGTCATTAGAGTACTTTAATATTGTTGAAGAGACTGAGAGGTAATCCAACCAACCTCTTTGCGTCATACGTCCATTAGCGTTTCCTTTTAGGTCACACCCAGAGAATGATCAGGGATCCACAAGGTTGCCTATAGGTGTCGTGTTTTTAAATCCCGGTTCCATCACAGTTCCCATTACTGATAAGCGTACAAGAGTCATAAATAGGATTTCAAGCCTAGGTAACTCTTAATCTCATTTGAATTTGCTAAAGTCATTTTCGGTAATTTAATTTTCTAGTTTACTTTAATTTAATTAAGTAATTAGTTTAATTAATTATTAGTTTTTTAAAATAAAATAAATAAAAATCCGAAAGTAATATTTTCTTAATTATTACTTTAAATTAGCTTTTAGAACTAGTCTCGTTAATTTAATAAGTGTCTCTAGGGTTCGATATTCCCGGTCTTCCCATAGCTATTCTACACCTGATAGGTTCACTTTCTTGTTGTTAGTGGTTTGGTTTAGGGTATTCTAGGTTTTTATTACTCGTTGTGATTGGTCATTAGGGGTTGATATGATTATGGTTGACACAGATGAGATAGAAGAAGGCGAGGTTGTTGACCATTGCTTAACAAAAGAAAAAATCAATATTCTTCTTTACTTTAATGATGAAGACGTGGAAGAGTTGGAAAGACAGGAGGATGTGGAGGTAGAGGACTGAGGAAGTCGGATTCAATTCGAGTATTCCATCAGGGATACTTGCTATGATGATGTGGAGATGGAAGATGTGACAGCTGAGGAATATCCAAACATGTATACAAGATTTAATTCTAATGATGCGATTCTATTTTTCAAGATAGAACATCATGAAGCAGCTGGGGAGTGTCTGAGAGAGAAAGAGAAGTAAAAGGGTAAGGAGAAATTGACTGAATCCGAGACACGACAAGCTTCAGATGATAAGTTTAATTATTATGCAAAGAAGATGAACAAGATGATCGACAGATTGTGGTATGAACAGAAAGAAGATGATTTACAATTGAAGACTCGTTTGGCAGTATATCAAATGATGAAGTTTGTGGCTGTGAAGACTGGCAAGGGTGACATAGTCTCGTGGACATATAAATCAGAGATAAAAGTTTATATAATGAAGTGGGAGAATGGAATGCTATATTTTCAACATATTACTGATGTTCTTTCCATGCCACGTTGGGATGTTCGTATGAATAGTGGAGGTAATCAGTTCGCGGATTGGTTATATCGTCATCTCCTGCACGAGGTAAATTATGATTTAAAATTTTCAAGCCACATGTGCCAAAAAGTAAATATGTGGATGAGTTCGATCCTTGCATCGACTACGATGATAAAACGGGTGAAGAGGTAACAGTATTGGGTTCGGGATTGAAAATTGATTTTATTCAGATAATCAATCCGATGTGGCTGGTCAACCTGTCTAATAACGATATGTTATTTCATAATCAAATCAGATAGGCACACAACAAAGATAACGAGCTAGCTATACAATTCGAACGAGTCGTTCAAGTTTGTCATGAAATTGGAATTCATAGCTATGCTGATTGGAAGACCAAAAGATTCAAGAATTGAAGACCACAAAGCTTGAGACGAGGGGGAGTTTGTTGATACATTGTTTTTCGTCTCGGTCTTTGCTTAATGTATTTGTAAACTAGATATAATGTATAGGATTATTTTGGTAATTATATGTAAGCTCATTCATTAGTGATATAATAAAAAATGAGGCTAGGTGTTATGTTTCTCATTCGTTAAGGATGTTTGGCGAATGAATTAACGTATGATGGTCATTCGTTATGGTTTATATAACGAATGACTTACCGAATGGTATGCTCATTCTTTAGGCATGCCTAACGAATGAGTTATATCTTATAAATACTTTGTAAGTTATTAAGTTATTAATCAATTCTTATTTAATATCGATTGAGTGTCGTTACTCTACCAAAATTCTCTCTCAACACACACACTACACACAGTTAACCTAATTGAGCATTAAAACAATCAGATCACCGACTAGATCAATCTGAGTGAATCTGCCATGGATTCTCAAATATGACCTCTTTCACCACAGAAAAAACAAGTTCTCTTATCCACACATACGTGTGGTGAATGATATCTATCATGTGAACCCTCAGATTCAAAAGTTACAACCTTAACTTGATATTGTACCAATTTATCCATTTGATTTTGTTTGAAAAAGTCCAAGTTAGAACACTCACAAAAATTCCTAAGCATATCTGACCCGGAAGATTTCACAAAATGATTCTTTTATAACAACATTGGTATAGATTTCTTATTAGGCTTAGACATATGTTTCTTGATATCATCATCACTAACAATCTCAGTCTCACACATAACAAGGTTATCACACTAAAATTTTATTCAACCAATTATGGTTTAACAAACTCAAAGGGAAAGTTTCATCAGCAATCAATTGACTGACCTTTTAAGTTTGTAAACCTTGTCTATCCTATCCTTTTCACAACTTAAGGGATTCAAAAACTTCCTTAATTCGTTATTTGATATCTCCATCTTCTCTAATGGCATGGAGATTTTATTTTTACCAAGCTTAGATTTTGGTTCAAAATCTTGTGGTTCACAAAGAATATAATCTGAAAGGGGAATATTTTTTTATGTGAATCACATTAGGATAAACCACATCCTCCATGAATACTCCATCATCAGTTTGACGGAAAACCAAATAATGTTTAACACGAGGGTTTGGAGTTAAATTTTTTTTAGTTTTCTCGATAGTTTTGATTGTTTCAACTCTCTCCACAATAACTAGTTTGACCATACTAATAGTCACATGAGGATCCACTATTAGTCGATAGTTAATATCAACTTCTTTTACATTTTTCGTGTCTGGTCGTTTAGTATAGTCATTACCAAAAGGATGAGGAATTTCAACAAACCCCAACTCATTCTTACTTCCCTTTTGATAACCAATTACTTCAATTATTTGATCAAGTAAAAATGACGAATTTCTAAAATTATCCAGTTTATTTTTTTAACTCCATAACCTCATTTTCCAATACAATAATCTTGGTTTTCAGTCACAAAATCTCTTGAAATTGATGCTCAATTATAGTTATTTTAGTTGCACGTGTTACTTTCCAATCATGATTATTTTCGAATAACGTGTCAATATTTTTTTTATAATCATTGTCACATTCGACCATTTTCTGATAGTTATCACGAGAGATAGCAAGATCACATACTAATATCTCATAGTATTGACGTATCAATTCAAGCTTAGACTTGGACTCAACACAATGAGAACATTCAAGTTTCTGCGATTCATCAACAACAGATGAACTTAAATTCTCACTTACAGAAGAAACAAATTCTATAAAATTAGAACTAACCTCTACTATTTTTTCCATGCAAGAAAATGTTTCCTTCTAATTGACACTTGACACTTCTGAATCAGTCTCAGACTCTTCACTTTTCGCAACCAACTTCTCATCCTCATCACCTACAATCACTTTATTCTGACCAATCACAACCATGTTAGCTTGTTGTACTTCACTTGACGTATCTCTCAAAAGTCTTCTTGACCAATCAATCCTTACATGTGCTATCCTTGCCTTTGTCTCGCTTAGCTTTGTTAATTCAACGACCTTTGGTTTCTCGTTAGACTCATTGGTAGTAGACGTCTTATTGTAGTTTCTATCCTGAGCCTTTTAACCAAGAAAATGTTCCTTTCACGGATTATCACACTTTTTGACAAAGTGGCCAAACTCTTAACAAATGTAACATTTCACTTTCAACATATAATAACCAATTCTATTGCTCATTGTTGCCAAATCCTATCCCATTCTTCCCATGTACTTCTAGATTTTCCTAACTATCATAGTCATGTTCCATTTCAAATCCATAAGTTCCAGATCATCAGGATTTATCTGGTAATAGTCATCATCAGTCGTATCACAACCGGCAATCTTGCATCCAACCAGTTGTTCATACGAAGGCATAAAAGCCCCCATAAAATCAAAATGTTAAATAGCTTCCTTCATGTGTACATTGGGTGGTGTGATAGGAGGAACTGAACTAGTACTAGTCCCATATGAACTAGAAAACATATGAAGTTCAGATTCAAGAACAACTTCTTGAGGAGGAATCACATGACTAGCTTGAGAATAAAAAATTTGTGATAGGAGTAGAAGTATTCTTAATAGGAAGTGCACCACCATAAAATGTAGGGTCTTGATTACCCCTGAATGAACCTTGACACTTCAATTCAAACTCTCTCTACTCTAGTTTGTGCAAATCCATGCGAGTGAGCCTTGGATTTTTGAAATAACCATTTTCAGTGAGTATCATAAAATATGTTGAGTTTGAATTGGGAAAAGAATTGTTTAAGGTATCAATTTATCTTCACCACCAGGATATCTCAAATCAATCTAACTCAGCTATCAAGTGACAAAACCTGGTTAACAATTCTCCAACAGGTTCTCCAGGCGTGAGATAGAAGTTTTTGAATTGAAACTTCAACATGGAATTTTTACTTACTTGTGTATGACCCATGCTTCATGCCTTTGGAGCTTGATACAATGAAGCTGCTTGTTTGATATTGGTAAATTGGTGAAAATATGTTCTAGTAAAGCCATTACCAAAGTAGAAAATTCCTTCATTTCAACCTCATAATCTATTCTCTCTTCAAACTGTCATTTGAGAGATAGATCCATTTGACCAAAACCAGGAGCATCAACAAGAAATTAAATATATGTATTCTTTAGGATTTAGACACATTCTGGATTAATTACCCCTAAATGAGCTCTAAATCTCAAATCCCATCTCCGAAAATCTCAAAGTTTATTAAGCTTCGGGTTTTGGCATGAGTACCAATCTCAGTATCATAACTCAACATTTGTTGCATGATTTAATTCTAAGAAGCCAAAGCGTAGTAGTTTATCATTTTGAAAATATAGGGATGAAAATTGAATATTTTAGAAACCGGGATAACGAACGAGAAAAATTGGTTTAGCGAATGAAGAACAGATGAATGGATGAAAACAAAAATGATTTTTTGGGTGAATGAGGAAATTTTAATTAAAATGAATGAGATAATGAATGAGTGTATGAATGGACAGTTTAGCGAATGAATGAGTGTAATGAATGAACAAAGAAATGAATAGGTGACCAATGTAATGAATGAATGAACAGTGTACTGAATGAATGAATAGCGTAGCGAAAAGGTTGTTAAAACGGTTATAACAACTTCTCAGTCGTTAGACGAATGAATTCAAATCAGGTAGCGAATAAACTCATAATCACTCAAGAAATAAGTGAATGAATTCATCCTCAAACTTAAACTTAGATTCACATATCAACCCAAACCTGTACCAAATCAATCCAAACTTTAACCACACCACTCGGAATATCAAATCCAAACCATTCCGAACTCAACCCAAACATATTCCAATACCAAATTCTCCTTAATCAGTCCACACTCAATCAGTTTTTACTAATAAAAGTCAAAAACAACATTTTAAACTTATTGTTTCTTCCTGCTTATATCAAAATCAATTTGAATGATTCCATCAATTAGATCAGTCAATCCTCAATGCTGTTCATTATCTATTATTAACTGTATTAGCTTTATTTGATCAATTTTAATCAATAATAGTCCAATAAAAAAATTTGTTAAAATTATTAAGCAATTAGATATCCAAAGACGTTCAATTGAACTAATATGAGTTCGAAACACAATCAATCAGACAACTGAAGCTCTTATACCACTTAAGAAAGCATGATTATCCATGGAAGATTCATCATATATGACCTAGTCTATGATATGATTGCACGAATACTTGATTAGTCAATTATGTGTGAGTGTGTGTAATGAGAGAGAATTTGGGTAGCACAACGAAGCGAATTCAATAATAATAACGACTTCTTAATTAGAAATAAGTTACATGGGTATTTATAAGAGATGACTCATTCACTATACATCACATAGGGAATGAGCATCCCATACGCTACACCATTCGCTATACAACCATAGCGAATGGCCCTTAATACTTTATTTAACATTCATTAAGCATCATTAATGAATGAAGCACAAAACTGATGGTCTCATTTTCTATACAACCCATAGAAAATGAGCCTTACTTTAAATTACCAAAAGACCCCTATACAGTAAGTCTAATTCCAAATACATAAAACAAAGACCGACACGAAAACTTATGTATCAACAAATACATAAAATAAAAGCACACAAAATAAAAACTAATAAGAACCGAGTTAAGCTCGATTAATCCTAACTACTAGCCCTAGTACATACCTTTGGGTCTTCGAAAAACAGATGAGAGGTTGTAGTAGGAGTCACCAAAGCCTCCCCCTCCAGGTAGGTTTCAACCGGATGGGTCGCCTCAGCCGAAAGACGGTGACGGTGGTGGAAAAACACCCAACCAGATGGATTGTAGCTGGATTTGTGTTGGGATCAAGATTTGACAAAGAAAGATTGGAATCTTCTCAACCTCATCAAAGAAATGGCTAAGTATGAATTACGAGCAAACTTGGCACTTCGAGCAAGCCTAGAACTTATTCAAGCAAGGTATTTTACTTTAGAGCAAAGTTATCTTCTAGAATTCTTCTAAGTGTAAGTTCAAGCACACTACACTTCATCTAGCATAGTTCTTCAAGTCGAGCAAGGTTTGTTTCAGTGCAAACCCTTGTATTAACCAGGCTGAAACCAAGTATTTTGGTGGATCGAACAAGGTTCAATAAACAGTGGTCCAAGCACACTTGAAGGAAGTTATGATGAAATTATTCTAAGGACTTCCAACGAGCAAGGTTCAACCTTAAGCAAGCTATAGTGTCACCAGCACACTTAACTTGTTCAAATAAGTTATAGACAATAGGTTGAAGGGATTAAAGAAGGACAGGTTTTATCGTAGGATATTATCGAGCAAAGTTTGGTATTATCATGAAGATTGAAGTCTGCTTGAAGAATATTTTCTTAGAAAAATATTCTAAGTATAGCTTGCTTGGAGAACTGTTCCAAGCACACTTATGGTTACAAGGACTGCTCGGAAAGGATGAAAGCTTACTCGAAGACCTGTTTACACATGTAATATTTTTGAATACTTTTGAATATGTTTTGTAACTATCATTAGGGTCTCTAGAAGGTGTTAGGTGTGCCTATATAAGGAAAGTTTAGGTCATTTATGACAAGAGATGAGAATAGGCACCTAAGTGAATGTTTAGTGATTTGACGTCTGACACTTTCTTGAAAAAGGAATATTATTGTACGGAAAGTAGCCTCATACAACATTCCACCTAGAAACCCTAATAGATCTTCATTATATTCTTGATGATATAAATGGAAATCTTTTGAGTGACTTATGTGTGTATGTTTTATCCGTGTTCGTCTAGCAACACCTTGAATATCTTTGATTCCGCCTTTGATGTTCACTGGATCTTCATAAGAGCATTTCTCGTAACCGTCTTGTCAACACACTGTTGTTGGTTACGAGACTGATTTTGTGAGTTAGATATGTCCTGACAAGTGGTATCAGAGCTTCGTTTCTGCATAAGAGCATTTCTCGTAACTGTCTTGTCAACACAATGTTGTTGGTTACGAGACCGATTTTGTGAGTTAGATCTGTCTTGACAAGTGGTATCAGAGCTTCGTTTCTGCACTTGTGAAGATTTGTTATTGCTCATTGTGAAGTTATTGCTGATTATTTGCTGATTTTGAAGAAGAAAAATGATGACGTCAGCTGAGCATTGTTCCATTGGATAGTAATGTTAGTAGCTCTGTTCTTCATTTTTATATCTAAAATCTGTTAAGGTCTAAAAGTTTTCTATTATCATATCTACCTTGTTTTATTGTTTATTTGAGTCTATATCTTGGTCATATCCATCTGATTGCATCAAATCTAACGATTTTATTCTCATATCTGGTTGTTTTTCTAAAATTTATCAAGTTTTAAGTAATTTTCATTTCTTAAATTTTTCCAAAAATACCAAAAACATTTTTGAACAAATAGATGACCAAGGGTTGTTAGGACAAGAAAACTTCATCAAATAGAAAGTTCTTTTTGAAGCCACTGTTTGTTACAATTATGTTGATATGTGGAACTCCATCAAGAATGGCCGATATGTTCCAGCTGAAGGTGCCAGCAACAACCAAACATTGTAGAGGAAAATGAGGAAGAAGGATGATAAAGCATTTTCCAAGTTGAAGCTGGTTCTGTCATGGGAGATTTTGACAAGTGTGAATCATCACACTACTGATAAGGCCATGTTTGATGTTGTGGTTAAAATGTTTGAAGGAAATACTGAGCTGAAAGACATTAAGAAAGATAGATTGAAGCAACAGCTTGATAGGTTCAAGCTTAAAGAAGAAGAGAGGTTAAAATATGTGTTGCAAAGGTTTATTGCAATACTCAATGAGGTAAGAACCACTGATCTTGAAATCACTGATTTTGACCTAAACAAGAAGTTGCTATCATCTATATCTGGTGAATGGTACACAGCTAGCAAATTCATTAAAGAGAAGACAAATTTCCCAAACTTCAAGCAAGATGATAATATTTGTTTTCTAAAAGCTACAGAACATGAAATGATAGAGAATCACATGATCAAGGAAGAAAAACCAAGCTTCCAAGTTGAAAATGCTCTAATTGCACCAATGGGGAAACTGTCAACAAAGAATCAACAACAAATTCCCATTATTGAAGAACCAAATGAGTTTAATGGTGAAACTCCAAGAGTGTTTGCGGCTGGTCAGTCTAGAAATCAAAGTGGACAGCAAAGGTTTAATGTTCAATTGATGGATGATGGAGATACATCCTCAATGGCAAGTGGACATGCTCATTATGTTGAAGGAAACATTGGTCAAGGAAATGATTATCAAGCTCTTTTTTTCAATGTTCACTAAGAATATAATACACACAAGTGTAGTGCAAGAGACTTAGAACAAATTGATCTTGATGATTTGGAAGGCATGGATCTCAAATGGCAAGTTGCCATGTTGGCTGTGAGAAGCAAGAGGTTATACAACAAAACGGGAAGATCATTGGTTTCTGGTCCAAATGATAGAATTGGCTTTGACAAGTCTAAGGCAATCTACTACAATTGCCAACTACCATGTCATTTTTCCCGAGAGTCTAACTTGCCAAGGCAGTTTCAAAACAACAATCAACAGAAAAAGCAATTCCAGTATCAAAATCAAAATCAAGGTCAACAGAGATAGTTCAACAATAATAACAACTTCAAATAAAATAATCAACAACAAATTGTCCTTCAACAATAACCATTTCAAAGAAACCAACAATTTCCTCCACAAGCTCCTATCAAACAAAACAGAAACATTGCAATCAGCCTAGAAACCAAGGGAATGTTGTTGTTGCTCAACAACCACAAGATAGTATGTCTGACTGGAGTAACCATGCTTCAGACATTGAGAAGGATAATGTGGCATTTATGGCTAAGATTGAAAATCAAGCCAAATCCTCTTCATCACAGGTACATATAGATTCCATAACTTTTGAATTACTTGAAATGAATGATGTTTTAAGAAAGGAAGTTGGAGAATTACAAACTGAGTGCTTTAAGAAACAGAGTATAATCATTGTGTATGAGATGACTGAATTAACATATGAAAACTAAATCAAGAGTTTGAAACAAAACTGCATAGACAGTTATGAAACTCAGTCCAGATACACTACTGAGATTGAAGGTTTAAAGAAAATGTACCTTGATGAGAAGTTGAAGAACACTCAACTTCTAGTTGAGATTGATTTCTAAAAAATCTAGTATCCACTGGCAAAGTTTGTGGAAAGTTGAAAAAGATTAAGAAAGAAGATAAGTAAAAGGTTGTTCCTCCACCCTTTAATGACAACCATTCATTAAAGGTGGACAAAGAAACGTGAGGAGCATATCTTGATCAATCCCGGAATGTGCTTGCGGATAAAAGGGAATTTTTTGAAAAATATAAAATGGTTGAGGTTGATGAAGAAGGTGAGTCTGTGATGAAAATTGTTGAAACAAAAGAAAAATTGGTTGAAAAATCTGTTGGAATACAAGTTTCAATGGAAGATCAAGAGAGTGATGTGTTAAGTGAAGATGATATGAATGAATCAAGTGATAAATGTTCAAGCTATGGCAGTTTGAAAGAAATGAAAAGGAGTAAACAAATTTCAAAGGACAAGATCCCTTTGTTACCAAAGATTACTCCAAAGATGAAGAAACACCATGAGAAAATGAGAAGAGAACATAGATCATTTGACCTTTGTGGTGGGTCCAGAGGAAATAAAATCAGTGAAAGTTTCAAGAACAATAAGAAGTGTGAAGAAATCCTCAAGGATGATGATCTTTTTCTTTTCAATCTATCTAGTTTTCTCCAATCATGAACTGCTTGATGTTGGAGATGTGGAAAGTATGGTAGATTATACTAGAAGATGGTTGACACCAAGAAGTGATAAACAAGAAAGCCCAATCAAGTTGGAGAAGATTAAGTTTGTGAAGAATATTGTGGCAAGAGAGGTTATAAAAATTGAGCAATTTCTTCCCTTTGCAATCAAATTTGATGGTCTTATTACTAATCAAAAGACTATTGGAGTTGAACCCCCTATACCAAGTGAAAGATATAAAAGGGGTAACTCAAGTGAAAAGTTTAAAGGATAAGTATGATGAAAGTCTTTGATGTCTATTATCATAACACCGACTCATGTCAAGGAAGGTTCACTCCTGAACCATTTAATATCCCTAATCATACAAAGTTTGGACAGGACTTTGCATTTTACAAGAAAAGGTACAATGAATACTTTAGTAAGGGTACGAGAAAGATGATGAACAAGTCATGATTGGTGATGCAGCTGATAAGAAAAGAGATGTTATTGAGAAGAAAAAGGTTCCAATGATCAAGAAACTAAACAGAAGCCAATCTGTTAAGTCTCAAGTATCTGAGAAATCTAATGACACTAAAAAGTCAACCATTTGTGAAAGAAAGAGCAAGCCTAAGTAGGAAATATTCAAGAGAAAGAAATCAATAAAGCTCACTAGAGATAAGAAGTTTCTCTTGAAGAATGGTTATGAACCACATGGATTCCTATGGAAGCCAAAATCTGAAACTCAAGTGACTATCATGAAATGGGAGATAGTGTAAGATCCCAAAAATTTCAAGTAATAATATTTTGTATTATTTCTTATGATAAACGATTTTACTTGAATTGGCAAAGAAATAATAAATATTAAAGGGAAGATAAGTAGGCTAATTAAAGGGAATTAAGCATGGACCAAAAAGGAAAGATGGGCTTTAGGTCCATGGGCTTAAGGGAGTATAAATACCCCCTTAAACCCTAAATCTTTCCATTTCCATCCATCTTATCCACATTATTCCTTTCACACTCAAACACACACACATAAACACTCCAATTACGGCCGCCGGGAGGGAGCGAGATCCAAGAGCAAACGAGCCAAGATCCTTTGATTTTTCTTCGTTATTCAAGTAAGATACACGATTCAAGTTCATAACCAAGCTAACCTTGACCTAACAAGCACAAAGAGGTATGTTCTTAATCTTAAAGGTTACATTTTTATGGACCAATGATCGTGAGACTTAAACATAGAATAGGTCGAGCCTAGATGAATCATAAAGTAGCAAAAATGGTGCTTAAATGGACATAATGGGCAAACGGATAGATACGGTTCATCAAGAAAACCCTAGATATAGCTTAAAGAACCTTTTCGTGATTAAAGGTTCAAGCTTTACGACTAAAACGGGTTAGGCCTTGAAGCCGTTGGGTTAATGGGTGTTAAATGGTTAGGAGCGGGGGTGTTAGATGATTAAAAGAGAGACTTTGAACCATTAACCGTAAATAGAGCCTAAAATGGATTTAATGATGGGAAGATTCAGAGCTGAAAGCATCAGACAAGGGTTCTCGGTCAACACGAGAACCCGGTCAATAGGAGATCTCGGCCACTGAGTTCTCGACCATTAGTTTTCGGCCACTGAGTTCCCGGTCACCAAAGATTTCGGTCTATCAGGAGTTCTCGGTCAGACCATAGTTCTCGGCCAGGACGGGTTCTCGGTCATGAGCTGGGTTCTCTGCCAAGAGTTCTCGGCTGGCCAGTTCTTAGTTGGGTTTTGGGCTTGAGTCCAGTTGGGCCCAGATAGTGGACAGTTTGGCCTGAATTAACTAAGTCCACAAATGCTAAGCCCATATCTAATTTAAAACGAGCTAGCCCATTATCTTAAGTTTAACAACAAACCCAACTTAGAAAATGTATTTGGGTAACTAAATACCAACTTAATTAATTATGCGGTTAATTAACGAATATATATATATATATAAGTTAGCCGTCCACAATTAAAGAAGGGGATAACGATTAACGGCGAACGCAACAGGATCCAGGTGAGTTTCTAGCCCCATTTTCTTGTTATGTTTTCGGGCCTGTGTGCATATTCGATATGATTGTTAATACGCTTATCCTAAGTGATAAGTGTATGCCTTAAGTGAATATGTGAAAGAAATAAATGATTGCTTGTTGGTACGTGAAGGATCTTCGGATATTGCACGTACGGTCAAGTTGTAATGCTATGTATAGTGTAAGTATGATATGTATGCATGTATGTATGAATGTAAAATGATGTATGGTAACGAAGAGGGAACCGGGCCCTAATAACACTCGAGGAAAGAGGAAATCGAACCCTACTAATATTCGAGAAAGAGGAAATCGAACCCTAATAATATTCAAGGAAAAGGGAACTGGGCCCTAATAATACTCGAGGTAAGAGGGAACCGAACCCTAATAATATTCGAGGAAAGAGGGAACCAGGCCCTAATAATACTCGAGGAAGTAGGGCGTAATGCTCTTTATAATGTAAGATATTAAGATAAGTATGAATGAAAGTATGAAAGTATGAATGAAAGTGTGTAAGTATGAATGTGTTGTAAGTTGTATGATTAACTAGAACTCACTCAGCGTAGCTAAATTTTAGTATGCACGCAGGTGAGTAGGATGAGGCAGCTCGCTTGAGGGGAATACTTGGCATTGAATAAGAAGCTGGCATCGGAAGACTCAAGACGTTTTATGCTGGCATTGAAAGACAAGTTGTTGTTTAAGGCAAGTTTTGAATTGTTATGAAATGTTTTATGAAAGTTTTTATATTCCGCAAATGTTTTTATTAACTCTGATGAATAGAAATATGTTAATGAGTAAATACCACGTCGAAATGTGAGGTACCTGTAACGGGGCCTTACAAGTTGGTATCAGTGCAAATTTCGAGAGATTTAAGCATCCTACATGCTTAGACTCGAATAGAGAATGGGATTTAAGTAAGAAAATAAAGAAGATGCCAGTTCAAGAATTCCACGTGTCACTCAAGCAAGCCCAGTAAAGGTAAAGGTATGATGGAATAATTGTGTAATAATAGAGATAGGATTAACTGATTTCCTTGATTGATTAACTGTTTAAAGTAGAACCAGCACAAATAGACTCATAAAGGGAAGTTTATAGGACACGGAAAGTAACTTGATCAGCTAATCGCAGCTGGCCACTGGTACCTGTTAGCCTTACTATCCTTGTACTAGATAGTTCTTTGAGTGATGACGTTTGTGTTTTCCCTTGCAGAATACAATGGCTGGAACGAAAGGAAATGTGGGAACTGGAGGAATTGTGAGGGCTGGAGATCGCACTGGATGTCGTGGCAGGCCTCGTCACGCCCAACAACCTTCGGTTGAGACAGCTTCCAACGCCGGAGATGAAGGAAGCGCAGCTGGAAGAGACCCGAACAACAACGAAAGGGTTCAACTAGATCCCGCAATTCAAGCAGCTATTGTTCAAGCTGTAGCTACTGCTGTGAAGAATATGACCCCTGGAGGGTCTGTTGGAAGCCGTGAAAGAACTGCTGAAGGAGCGGGTGGTGATGGTAGGAGAGAGGGAGGCCTCGAGTGGGGTTAAGTCTGTGAAAGTTGATGGCAGGAAAAGAGGCCGAGGTGGGTGCAACTATAAATCCTTCAAGGGATGTGACCCGCCGAAGCTGACTGGTTTGGGAGACGCAATCGCTACTCTCCAATGGATAACTACTATGGACAAGGTTATCCGAATTAGCGAGTGCCGTCCCGATCAAGCTGTCGGTTATGCCACCCAATCGTTTGGAGATGAGGCGATATACTTGTGGAATCAATTAAGCAGAGGAAGAGTCAAGAGGAAATCAAGGCTATGAAGTCGGAGGATCTGAAAGAACTGGTTATGAAGAAATTCTGTGCATACGCCGAAGTTGAGAGAGCGGAGATGAAGTTTCTGAACTTGAAGGCTGGGAAGATGACACAACGTGAGTACACCACCGAGTTCAACTGAATGTCTAGGTTGGTGCCCGATATGGTCAACACTGAAGCTAAAAAAATCAAGTGCTACGTGAATGGATTGCCACAGAAAGTCTGCATACTAGTCAGGGCGAATAAACCTGCTACTTTTGACTCTGCTGTCGAACTTGTAGAGATGGTTTATGAGGACCTGACTATGGATGATGTTGTTATGGAGGAGAAGAAGGATAAAAAGTGAGTCGCTCCTATTAAACGGCCCGGTACTCAGTTTTGGAACTCCAAAGACAAGAAACAGAAGGTGTGGGAGAGGAAGTCGTGTAAGAATTGCGGTAAGATGCACGGTGGAGAGTGTAGGTGGGGTACTGGTTCTGATACGTGCCATAAATGCGGAAAGATGCATGTTGGGGAGTGTAGGTTCTGGTCTAATGCATGCAATAAGTGTGGAAAGACAGGTCATTATGCTCAGGAGTGCAGTGCAAAGCCCGCTTGTTACAAGTGCGGTAAAACAGGTCACTTTGTTAGAGAGTGTACCGATGGTGGGGCTGGAGGAAGTGGAAAGAAAGATGCTGAACCAACGAGGCCAAAGACCAGAGCTTACATGCTGACCCAGGAGCAAGCCAAGCAAATCCCAGAAGTCGACACAAGTACGTTTCTAGTAAACGTTATTTTCGCTTCGGTATTATTTGATTCGGGTGCGAACAGAAGTTTCGTAGCCACGCCCTTTAGTAAATTAGCTAAAATGAACTGTTGCCGAGTGTCTGAAACTTTTATAGTAGAAACCGCTAGTGACACTTCGGTTAAAATAATGAGAATGGTTAAGGACTGTAAGATAGAGCTAGAGGGACATGAGTTCCCTGTCACCTTGCACGTAATGACCTTAGGAGGGTTAGATGTGGTTTTGGGACTGGATTGGTTGTCTGTGTACGAAGCTCAGATAGTGTGTAAGAGTAGGATGATAAGGTTAAAGTACTTGGATGGTAGTGCGGTGACGGTTTATGGTGATAAGGAATGTTCTGGGCTTAATGTCATTTCAATGATAAAAGCCGAGGGACTGTTAAGGCGAGGGCGCGGTGCCTACCTGGCGTATGTTGTCAACGCTACGACCGAGACGAAAGAAATGAAAGATTTTCTGTCATGCGCGACTACCCAGAAGTGTTCCCTGAGGATCTTCCGGGGTTGCCACTGGAGCGAGAGATAAAATTCCAGATAGATTTAGTACCAGAGCCCAACCCGTAGCGAAAGCGCCTTACCGTCTAGCATCATCCGAGATGAAAGAATTGATGTCCCAACTACAAGAACTCCTCGAAAAGGGTTTTATTAGACCAAGTGTTCCCCGTGGGGCGCACCAGTATTGTTCGTGAAGAAGAAGGATGGAAGTATGAGAATGTGCATAGACAATCGCGAGTTGAATAAGCTTACGGTGAAGAATAGGTATCCTTTGACAAGGATTGATGATCTGTTTGACCAACTGCAAGGCTCAAGTTGGTTCTCACGGGTAGATCTCAGATCAGGCTATCATCAATTGAATGTGAAAGAGGCAGACATCCCTAAAACAGCGTTTCGGATGCGGTATGGACACTACGAGTTCCTCATGATGTCATTCGGTCTAACGAATGCTCTCGCAGCATTTATGGACATGATGAACAGGGTGTGTCGGCCAATGTTGGATAAGTCGGTAATCGTCTTCATCGAAGATATATTAATTTATTCTAGAAGCGAGTCTGATCATGCAGAGCATCTGAGGGAAGTGTTGGAGACTCTGAAGAAAGAGAAATTGTATGCTAAATTTTCGAAATGCGCGTTATAGTTAAGAGAAGTGCAATTCCTAGGCCACGTGATCAATCCTGAAGGGATTACCGTGGACCCAGCTAAGATTGAAGCTATAACGAACTGGAAGACTTCATAGATTCCGACTGCCATACGAAGCTTCTTAGGGTTAGAAATCTACTATAGGAGATTCATCGAAGGTTTCTCCAAGATAGCTGCACCATAGAACGGTATGACCCGAAAGACGGTAGTATTCAGTTGGGGAAAATTCCAAGAAGAAGTTTTTGAGTAATTAAAGAAGAGACTCACGCAAGCTCCAATCCTTGCTTTACCCGATGGTGACGAGGATTTGGTTGATTGTATTGATGCTTCGTATCATGGGTTAGGCTGCGCGTTGATGTTGCGAGGAAAAGTGATAGCATATGCGTCCAGACAGTTGAAAGTTCACGAGAGTACTTATCCGACGCATGATTTAGAACTAGCAACCGTTGTGCATGATCTTAAGATTTGGATACACTACTTGTATGGTACTAAGTGTACCATCTACACCGATCATAAGAATTTGAAGTATTTCTTCGAGCAGAAGGAACATAATATGAGACAGAGCAGATGGTTGGAGTTAATAAAGGATTACGACTTCGACATCAAGTACTATCCTGGTAAAGCTAATGTGGTCGCTGACGTACTAAGTCGTAAGAATGAGGAAGTCATTGCTACAGTGAATTCGTACCGGCTGATTATGAATTCAAGCCTTTTTAAGGAAATCATCAAAGTACAGTCAGAGGTGTTAGTAGATGAAGTGTTAGTGAAGAAAGAGAGAGTTTATGGCCAGCAAGATGAGTTGATGGAAAACACTCATGGCTTTAAGACTAGATTTGACCGTATGTGGATTCCATGCCATGGAGATCTTAAAGGTCGAATCTTAGATGAAGCTCATAAGTCAAGATACTCGATTCATCCTGGAGATACAAAGATGTACCAAGATTTGAAAAGAGACTACTAGTGGCTAGGAATGTAAAACAATGTATTGGATTATGTTAGTAAGTGCTTGACTTGCTTAAAAGTCAGAGTCGAACATCAGAAGCCTTATGGAAAAATGCAACCTCTTGAGATACCTGAATGGAAATGGGAACACATCACCATGGATTTCATAACTAAGCTACCCTGTATAGCTAAGCATCATGATACCATCTGGGTGATTGTGGACCGTTTGACCAAAAGTGCTCACTTTCTGCCTATATGAGAGGCTATCTCGTTAGAAACGTTAGCAAGTTTGTTCATCAAAGAGGTTGTGTCCAAACATGGAGTACCGTTATCGATCGTGTGTGATAGGTATACTCGGTTTACTTAGAGGTTTTGGAAGAAGTTCCATGAAGCTATGGGAACGAGATTAAACATCAGTACGGCGTATCATCCTCAAATAGACGGACAGTTTGAAAGGACGATCCAAACCCTTGGGGATATGCTACGTGCTTGTATTTTAGACTTTGGTGGAAGTTGGGATGACCATCTGCATCTGGCAGAGTTCTCCTACAACAACAGTTACCATTCAAGTATTGGTATGCCAACATTTGAAATGCTTTATGGTAGACGATGTAGAACACCGGTATGTTGAGAAGAGATTGGACAGGAAGAAATGGGAAGCCTAGAAGTGGTTCAAGAAACGTCTTCAAAGTTCTATCAGATTAAGGCTAGGATGAAAGTTGCACAAGACAGACAGAAGTCGTATGCTGATAAGCGGTGACGACCGATTGAGTTTAAAGTTGGCGACAATGTGATGCTCAAGGTCTCGCCTTGGAAAGGAATCATTCTATTCAGAAAAAGAGGAAAGTTGAGTCCAAGGTATATTGGACCGTTTAAGATTTTAGATCATGTGGGTGAAGTAGCTTATAAGCTGGATTTGCCTGAGGAGTTAGAAGGAATTCACTCAACCTTCCATGTTTCCCATCTGAGAAAGTGTCTGGCTGATGACACGTCGCACGTGCCATTGATGGACATTGAGGTTGATGAACAGTTGAACTACATTGAGCAACCGATAAAGATAGTTGATCACAAGGAGAAGCAACTTCGTCGTAAGGTTATATCCTTAGTGAAAGTGATATGGAAGCACCGCAAGGGATCAGATGCCACTTGGGTAGTCGAGGAAGAGATGCGCAAGTTTTACCCTAATCTGTTCATGTAATAGTTAGGTTTTGGGGACGAAACCTCTTTAAGGAGGGAAGACTTGTAACATCCCAAAATTTCAAGTAATAATATTTTGTATTACTTCTTATGATAAACGAGTTTACTTGAATTGGCAAAGAAATAATAAAATATGAAAGGGAAGATAAGTAGGCTAATTAAAGGGAATTAAGCATGGACCAAAAAGGAAAGATGGATTTAGGTCCATGGGCTTAAGGGAGTTTAAATATCCCCTTAAACCCTAAATCTTTCCATTTCCATCCATCTTATCCACATTATTCCTTTCACACTCAAAACACACACACATAAACACTCCATTTATGGCCGCCGGGAGGGAGCGATATCCGAGAGCAAACGAGCCAAGATCCTTTGATTTGTCTTCATTATTCAAGCAAGTTACATGATTCAAGTTCATAAACAAGCTAACCGTGACCTAACAAGCACATAGAGGTATGTTCTTAATCTTAAAGGTTACGTTTTTTATGGACCAATGATCAAGAGACTTAAACATAGAATAGATCGAGCCTAGATGAATCATAAAGTATCAAACTTGGTGCTTAAATGGACATAATGGGCAAACGGATAGATATGGTTCATTAATAAAACCCTAGATATAGCTTAAAGAACGTTTTCGTGATTAAAGGTTCAAGCTTTACGACTAAAACAGGTTAGACCTTGAAGCCGTGGGGTTAATGGGCGTTAATCGGTTAGGAGCGGGGGTGTTAGATGATTAAAAGAGTGACTTTGAACCGTTAACTGTTAATAGAGCCTAAAACGGATTTTACGAAGGGAAGATTCTGAGTTGAAAGCATCAAACAAGGGTTCTCGGTCAACACGAGAACCCGGTCAATAGGAGATCTCGGCCATTAGTTTTCGGCCACCGATTTCTCGGTCACCAAAGATTGCGGTCTAATAGGAGATCTCGGTCAGACCATAGTTCTCGGCCAGGACGGGTTCTCGGTCACGAGCTGGGTTCTCTGCCAAGAGTTCTCGGCTGGCCAGTTCTCAGTTGGGTTTTGGGCCTGAGTCCAGTTGGGCCCAGATTGTG
This sequence comes from Bidens hawaiensis, assembly GCF_021521415.1. Classification (NCBI taxonomy): domain Eukaryota; kingdom Viridiplantae; phylum Streptophyta; class Magnoliopsida; order Asterales; family Asteraceae; genus Bidens; species Bidens hawaiensis. The sequence continues at coordinate 415,559 of NW_027491166.1, read as the reverse complement.
GACAATTGGGCCTAAATTAACTAAGTCCACAATTGCTAAGCCCATATCTAATTTAAAACGAGCTAGCCCATTATCTTAAGTTTAACAACACGCCCAACTTAGAAAATGTATTTCGGTAACTAAATACCAACTTAATTAATTATGTATTTAATTAACGAATATATATATATATATATATATATATAACAGTTAGCCGTGTACAATTAAAGAAGGGGATAACGATTAACGGAGAACGCAACAAGATCCAGGTGAGTTTCTAGCCCCATTTCCTTGTTATGTTTTCGGGGTTGTGTGCATACTCGATATGATTGTTAATACACTTATCCTAAGTGATAACTGTATGCCCTAAGTGATTATGTGAAAGAAATGAATGATTACTTGTCGGTACGTGAATGATCTTCGGATATTGCACGTACGGTCAAGTTGTAATGCTATGTATAATGTAAGTATCATATGTATGCATGTATGTATGAATGTAAAATGATGTATGGCTGTATGGTATCGAAGAGGGGACCGGGCCGTAATAATACTCGAGGAAAGAGGGAGTCGAACCCTACTAATATTCTAGAAAGAGGGAACCGAACCCAACTAATATTCGAGGAAAGAGGGAACCGGACCCTAATAATACTCGAGGTAAGAAGGAACCGAACGCTAATAATATTCGAGGAAAGAGTAATACTCAAGGAAGTAGTGAGTAATGCTCTTTGTAATGTAAGATATGAAGGTAAGTAAGTATGAATGAAAGTATGAAGGTATGAATGAAAGTGTGTAAGTATGAATGTGTTGTAAGTTGTATGATTAACTAGAACTCACTTAGCATAGCTTACTTTTAGTATGCACGCATGTGAGTAGGATGAGGCAGCTCGCTTAAGGGGAACACTTGGAATTGAATAAGAGGCTAGCATCGGAAGACTCAAGACGTTTTGTGTTTAACTACTTAGTTTTGAAAGACAAGTTGTTTGTTTAAGACAAGTTTTGAATCGTTATGTAATGTTTTATGAAAGTTTTTTTATTCCACGAATGTTTTTATTAACTCTAATGAATATAACTATGTTAATGAGTAAATCGAACATCGAAATGTGAGGTACCGGTAACGGGGCCTTAGAGATAGTCATTGAAGAATGCACTAGCATAATTCCCTATGTTGGAAATTTATATGAGAGATCTTGTCCTGCTTGAGAGATCTTGTGTCCGAGAACAATGCCTTCTTTAACCATAAAATGACATTTTTCCCTGTTTAGCACAAGGTTGGATTCCTCACACCTTGCTAACATCCTTCGTAGATTTTCAAGACATAGATTGAAGGAATCTCTGAATATTGAGAAGTCATCCATGAAGACTTCCATTGAACCCTCAATCATGTCATGAGAGATAGCTACTATACAATGTTGAAAAGGAGCTGGAGCATTACACAGCCCAAAGGGCATTCGTCGGTAAGAGAATGTGCCATAGGGGAATGCGAATGTTGTTTTCTCCTTATCTTCAGGGGAACTTGAATTTGAAAGTATCCAGAGAATCCGTCAAGAAAATAGCAGTTCATCTTTCATGATAGATGCTCGAGCATCTTATCAATGAACTAGAGAGGAAAATGATCTTTCCTAGTGGCATCGCTAAGTTTGCGATAGTCGATGCAAACTCACCATCCCATGTCGGTTCTCATAGGAATCAGGTCATTCTTGTCATCGGTGACTACCATCATTTCTCATTTATTTAGGGCTGCCTGAACATGACATACCCAAGGAGAATCAAATATGGAGTAAATCAATCATGCATCGAGCAGTTTGAGAAGTACTTTCTTCACCACTTCTTGCATATTTTAAGTCTTCTTCCATTAGAATTTTGTCAGTACAAAATGATAGGTTGATGCCTATGATATCCATAATTTTCCAAGTGATGGCTTTCTTATGGGATTTGAGAACTTCAAGTAATCTCTCCTTCTCATCGCTCGAAAGAACGAAAGAAATGATGACAGTAGATGAGACTTGCCTTCAAGGAACGCGTACTCGAGGTGTTTAGGTAGTTCTTTGAGATCTAAGCTAGGAGGATCTTCGATAGAAACTTTGGCTCTAGATTCTAGATCTGTGTCTAATCTTTTGAATATCTCATGCAAGTTGTTTTCTTCTTTTTCCACTCTTTGACAAACAACTTGATCCTCTCATGCACCTTCTCCTAGATCAGTTTTGTTATCCATGCTTCTTTTTCAGTTGTTTTTCGTATATGGCAACTCACTAATGATTCAAAAATATCTAGGAAGTATGTTAAATCATCAGTGTACTGCGGATGTTTCATATATTTGTGTATGTCGAAGGTTACCTCTTCATCCTCTACCCTGAGAGTGATTTTTTCGGTGCAAACATCTATGAGTACTCGAGTGATAGATAAGAATGGTCTTCCTAGGATAAGGGGTATAAATTTGTTTTCATCCATGTCTAGTATTACGATATCGACTGGAAAGACAAATTTATTGATTTTGACAACATGTTTTTAACTATGCCTCTTGAGTATCTCAGTGATATATCGGCTAGCTGAATGCTCATACAGATTGGAGTAGGCTCTCCAAGTCCTAACTCGGAAAAAACCGTATAAAAAGGCATCAAGTTGATGTAGCTCCTAGATTGGCTAAAGCATTGCTAACATACAAGTTTCCTATCAAAATAAGGGATACTGATACTTCTAGCGTCAGTCATCTTCTTTGGAAGCTTGTTCTGGAGAATGGTGGAGCATTCTTCACTAAGTATTACATGTGATAGTTCCTCTAGCTTCCTTTTGTTGGATATAAATTCCTTTAAGAACTTTGCATATTTTGGCATTTGGGAAATGACTTCTATGAATGGAAGGTTAATATGCAATTGCTTAAAGAGTTCTAGGAATTTGTCGTATTGTGCCTCCATATTTTCCTTTTTAGTTGGGATGGATAAGGAATTGGTGGTATATATGGTTTTACAGGTTCTTTGACAGGTTTAAGAGTAGTTGGGTTTGGATGATTATTGGGTGTGTCAATAACCTTAGTCTCACCATCTTAGGGTCATGGAATCGGCTTGAGCGTTTGGGTTAGTAACCGTGTTATTAGGGAATCCTCCAGGTTATCTTTAGAAAAGCTATGGAGCTAACTGACCTATTTGGTTTTCGACATTTTGCAAGGGTGCCTTCTGGTTCCTTAGCTCCACTTTGTTCTCCAGGAATCGTTTTTTGGTCAATTTGTTTGAAGCTTTAGTACTTGCTATGAGTTGTGTCAGAATAGTCTCCACTGTAGATCCACCATTTGGTTGTTGGCTGGCACTTGCACCTTGGTTATGGTATGGAGGTTTTAGTTGAGATGGTTGGTTGTGACTGAAAGGTCGTTTATCAAAGCTAGGTAGGGCTTGACTGTTGGCTCCGTCTCTCAAGTTGAAGTTGGGGATGGTTTCCCAAACCACGGTTGTAAGTGTTGCCATACATGTTCTACTATCGGCCTAGGAAATCACATTCTTTGATGGTCATACGTTGGCAATATTAGACTTTGTGATCTCCCCAACACCTATAACAGTTTACTTTTGCTTTGACCAGCTAAGACTTAAGTTGTTCAAATATCTTCGAGAGGTCCTCGAATTATGAGAGATAAAGGTACTTTTGTCAACATGATGTATGCCTTTGTGAGATGGGGTTGATCGAGGCAGGTTACAGGCGAAGCTTTTCTTGGAAGCTTTCTCCAAGATCCTGAATACCTCATTCGGAGATTTGGTTCCGAGATCCCCACCAACGATCTGATTGATTGCTTGTTTGTTTTGGCTAGTTTGAGCATCAAAGAAAGTTTAAACTAAAGCCACTTGTTCAATCCACGGTGCGGGCATCGTTGAAGAAAGATCTTATACATCTTCCATGCTGCGTATAGTGACTCGTCTTCATCGGTCCGGAATTCGGTGATTCTAGCGCAATACTTGGAAGTTTTGTCTAGTGGAAAGTTTTTTAGAAGGAATTGTTCTACCATCTGATTCCAATTGATCATGGAACTGAATGTTAGGGATTCAAGCCAATCCAAGGCTTCACCTTGGAGCGAAAATGGGAATATTTTGAGTCTAGATTGATGAGAAAACGTCATAAGAGCCAGGATCTAGTCGCAATTGGATACATCACATATAAAAGATCAAACGAGACGTGAAATAGAATGATAATCAAGCTGACTGATTGTTTCATTTATAACGATAACCGAATGATTACATATTCATACATGCATGCGTGCATGCATGTATACATACATACAAACATGCATACATACATACATACATACATACATACATACATACATACATACATACATGCATGCATGCATGCATGCATGCATGCATGAATGCATACATACATACATACGTACGTACGTACATACATGTGTACATACATACATACGTACATACATACTGTAACATCTAGAAAAAATTTTCGCTAATGTAATCATGTTTACCATCCTAATATCGTGTTATTAATACAATCTCTCTTTATTAAGGTTCAATATCTTGCAAAGTCAACAAAAAGTCCAAATTTCGGCACAAAACAAGTAAAACGTGCAAAAACCTCGGGTAGCGAGCGAGAAAGTATATAAGTCATTAGATGGATTAAAAAATCCCAAAAATTCAAAATATATACAAAAACATGTGAGATCATATAAAAACATAATTTCAGAAAGCTCGAATCGCGAAAACTTGAAAATAAGTAAGCACAAGCCAGTACAGGACCCGAAAAGGACCTAACCCCAACTATTTTCAAGAAAGTAGTTTTTATGGTCCATACTATCAGGAATTTGATTTCGTTCAAAGTCTGACAAAAATATTAAAAACGGGATCTGTTTGGATATCTAAATCACACAATACATTAAACGATTAATCGAAAACAGCTAGTTTATAACACACAAACTCTTCACATACCCCCCCCCCCAATGACCGGCCCCTCTCCTCCTCTCCAATCCCTAATAACCACATAAATCATTAACATCTTCTAGAACAAGTTGTCTCAACTCCACTCCTCCACCTTACACTCTACCACCCCATTCACCTCTCTACACTTCTCCTCCTTTCTCTCTTAAAAACCAATGGCCAAACATCACTCTCACCATCCGAAATTCAAAAATTAATCATAAACACACACATGCAATTCAATAATCAAACATGAAGGTTTAAATCAAGAATAAGAAAATTAAGATACTAAGAAGAGTATAGGAAGGAAGATCATCAATCTCACACCATAACATCATCAATCTAATCTTCCAAATCCCCAAGAACAAGTAAGTTTTGATTTAAGATTTATTATTAGGATTGGAAGTATTAGGTTAGTTGTTCTTGAGTTTGATTGAAGCTTAAAATATGAAAATTTGGATAATGTGTGTGTGTATGCATGGACCGTAGGTATGTATGTATGTGTAAGAGGGAAGATCAAACTCATTTACACATGCATACATTCATCCTAAATATCCTATATTGATAGTTAAGTTTGATTTTAAGTATTGTTAATCACTTGAATACTTGATATTATAATGTTAGGGTTTTTTATTATTAGTCATTAGCTTGTTAGTAAGAACTTGGATTATTGAAAAATTGTTATAAAAATGAACAAAACAAGAACTTGTTCGTAATTGTAATTTGGAATTTTTGGATTTGGGATTAATTAGGGGTTTTGGATGGATTGTTGAATCAAAGAGTGTTATGGAATAATCTAATTGAAAATAAGATATGATATATGCTAGAATCAATAGTTGATACTTGAAGATTAACAAAGATTGTTATAATTGCTAAATAGAGAAACTTTGTTGAATGATAAATTGAAAGAACAAAATTAGGATAGAACACTTAGGATGCATGAAACCCTATCAAACTAATTGAATGAATTAAACTTAGAATTGTACTTAATCAAAGTGGAAAGATTGAATTAATTAAAATTACCAAATATTAAAAGTTACTATAATATGAAACTTTGTTAGAACAACACTTGAAAAATTCATAAATTTCATGATCTTGTGATTTGAGTGAATTGTTAGAGATTGATAATGATAGGAATGATGAAAAGTAATTGAATATAATTAAAGAATAGAATCATTCAAAAGTTCATACTTGATTCCTTGAAAAGATACATACTTGGATCATAAAAACTAGATTCTTCTAAAATAGAATAAGAACACTTTATTAAAAAGTAATATTTTGGTATTATGAGCTCATAAATAAGTTAAAAATCTGGAATCTAGGGTTATATAATAATATTTGTTCATATAAAAATAACAAACTTGATTAGTAACATTATTAACAAACTTAGAATATGAACTAGGAACTTAAAACTTGATTAAACGTGTCTTGTGAATTTATATGATCAAAACTGAAATTTATTGTGAATTATGTGTTATTATATGTGTGATTAGTTGATAAGATGATTGGTATTGACTTGTTCAACTTATTTGACTTGTCGGTAACGTTAACGGTCGAAAAATCGACTTTTTAAACGAAACCAACACAACTCTTAGGAATTGTTTTAGAACAGCCCTTAAAGTGGTAAAATACTCATGTATAACATAAGTTAATACATGGGAAAAGGACAAGATGATAAAACCTAGTCCTAAACAATTCGTGTCGCGAAAACCGACACGAAAACGTTAAAAAGTTGCTATTTTGAGAAAAATATTAACGAAAATGAAAATAATATATTTTTACAAGGTAACTTATAAAAATTGACTAATATATATGTAAAAAGTATTTTTCATAATTTACAAGTAACATTTTTCACGAAAAACCAAAACGGATCGTTTTAAACATAAAACCGACAAAAATGACAAGAATCATGAAAAATAAAATATTAATATTTTCTTAAAACTTTACAGCAACTGAAACTTAAGATATTTTATTATATTTATATATTTTAATTGTTTATTAATTGGCTTAGTTATTTAAATAATAGTTAATGGAAAACCGAACTATGTATACTCGTTAACATAATAGGAACTTATGTGCTTGTGTGGACACTAAATTAGAATTAATAAACTAAAAGAATTTTATAAAAACTAAACCCAATTTTTATTAACAAAACTTGTACTAATATAGGACACGAGATTTTGGAATGAAAGGCTACAAACTGTGTCTCTATCGAACCCCCTCATTTTTAACTGGAACTGTTTTTAATTGTTTTTATAATTTTTTTTTGGGGGGGAAAGCATATTCTTTATTAAATATTTATTTTATTGATATTTTGAAAGGCATTTTATTTTACAAAACATGTCAAACGTGGGATGAGTTAGTTGGCTAAATAACGATTAAACCTAGTAAAAGGCACAGAAATATGGGCAGATCTATCGGGGTGACGCCCCCTACTTCCATCGCGTTGGTTTAGAAGTGGGCGTATTTTGAGTCTAGTATGTATTAGGTTATCAACTATGATAGTCATACGTAATGTTTTATTCTTTGCTCGTCTACAACAGCACGATTTGTTTAAGAAGTAAAATGCCTATTATTTTTGTGATGTAATAACGGTAGAGCATTACACACAGGTTTGTGTTATAATGGCGGTAAACCATTATACACGTTATTTTTTTTATATCATTCGGGGTGTGGTGACGATTACACACGAAGTGATATTTGTATAAAATGACAAAAGATCATTATATGGATGTTGTTTTCGATTTATATAATATATATATATATGGACTATTTTTATTATAAAGGGAAACTCACCAATACATTGTGTTGACATAAAAATTTTTAATATGTTTTTCAGGTAAGTGATGGCTTCGTGGTGACTAAGGAAAAGAGGCGGGTCGTGTTTGAATATAGGGATAAACTGGGATGTGTAATAACCGTGTTTTCATACACGTGTAAACTTACGTTTTTTAATAATAATAAAGTTTCTTTGAAAAGTCAAGCTTTGATTATTATTTTACTGTACTTTATTATGATTGGCTAACGGCGATTGTCACAACCCGAATGACTTGGTCAAAAGTCTTCTGCTGTTTAAATTAAGGTTTTCGGGGTGTGACACATACGATTAAGGTTGATCCGCCTCGATGTACCCCAAGATGCGGCCTATCATTCTAGAGAGAATCTGGCATGGTAACGGTATGAATAGTAAGGAATGGCACGGATATCTAGGTTCATTCTCTAGGATAGGACAATTTATAGGCAACCCCCATTCTCTGGACAAACACTAGAGAATGGGGCTTTCCAGCTAGCGAATGGCCTCCCATTCTCTAAACACTCCTAGCGAATGAGATCTAAAGTAACAAATGAGCCTTCATATACTATACCCTTAGCGTATGAACTTCTAAATTAGTGAATGGATAGTGTAACATCTCGTTTTTCTAGTTTCGGTTAATAAATGAAAATGAGACTTGTTATGAGTCGGGCTAGTGTTGGGTTAAATGGATATGGGTTATGGACTTGGGTTATGAAAGAAAGAGGAAATGACCATGGGCCTAAGCCCATGATCCATAATTATATAAGTCATAATTACCCATTTAATTTCATTTACACATATTCCATACACCACCAAAACACACACTTAAGCTTTCTCTCTAGTTTCTCCTTTTCTCTCTAGCCGAACTCAAGGGTAAACCGAGCACGGATCCAAGGTAATGACAGTATGATGTTGTATGAGCTTAAACCCGTTAGTTATGGTCACGAAACGACGAGCCGACACCGTTAAACCGTTAAAGTCACGAGATCCTGGTGGAATCTGGTATAAACCGAACCTAAGATGAGCTTAGGGATCACCCTAGCTCAGATCTGGATCGAACGGGGCGAAAAAGGTGAAAAACGAGTCAAAACTCATTTTTCCGGCGAAACCGTGTTTTTCCAGTGACGGTGCCGAAAAGTGATACGAGGTTAAGATGGAATGTCAGAGAATGTTCTGACATTCTCTGACCTAACCCTAGTTCGTTAACGGGGAGTTAACAAAATAGAGGTGATTCGCTAGTAATTCGTTAAAGAAAGCATAACGAACTATCTTCAGTTCGTGTTCAATTCGTTAAGGGAAAAGATCACGAATTACTCTTGATTCGTTATAGTCATTCGTTAAAGGAGATAACGAATTGTGTGACAAACCTAAAATTTTTCTTTTCTATCCCTTTCATGTCCCAGTCTAGTGGTGACATCACATTAATTTTCGGGACGAAAATTCTTTCAACAAGGGGATGATGTGACATCCGGCATTTTTAGGTTAACTTTGTTAACTAAACCCAGTTAAATCCTGTTGACTATGTCTATAAACTCAATTAGTTCTGTTAACTATGAGTATGAACTCTTGTACATGTGATGTCATGTATGCGTATATTTAAGTCAACGTGTCATTAGTGACTTAAACAAGGATAAGTGATTAATTATAACTAGGATAATAAACTCGTCTTGCATGTTATAATAAACATGTCATATAACATGTATGATAAGTATAATGTGCTATGTGATTAATATGTTATATTATGGTTATTACATGATGATGTGATTGTAAGTAAGCTAAATGATTAAATAGGTTATATTGTATGTCATGTAACATGTTTATTATTTAAATGGAACCTTAGGTTATGTTACATAGGAAATGTTTATTAAAATATGTAGCATGTCACACATGAGTTAATAAAAGTTAACCTAAGTAATTTTATTCATTAAATCAATCATAAAGGGTTGTTAATAACAAGGAGGTTACAACTATTGGATGCCAACACCTTTTCCTTTCCCTTTTCATATCTCTTTGGCCGTGATACTCACACACACACACATACTCTCATTTTCTTTCATACAAATTATCTTCTAGTATTTTCTCCATAACATAAGAGTTGGTGATTTTGGTAAACAAGGGTTTAAGAATTTGATCAAGCAAAGTGAGTAGATTATTATGTTTATATGTTTCTTTTTCTTTTAATTCATATGAACCTTGTATCCAAATGGTTGGATCATGAAAGGGGATGATCAAAGTTTGACAAGTAAAAAGGATTTTTGTATGTGTCTTGATTAGTATTTTTGAGTCTTTTATAAATACATGTGTTTTTACTTTTCTTATGAAATCAAATGGATAAAAATAAGACATGAAATTTGATTTGGTAAGAATGTTTCTTGATGATTTTGAATCATAAATGTTTCTTGATGATTTTGAATCAAAAGGATAGAAAAGTTGTGATTTGTAGTTGATTGTGGTTAAAACTGTTTATGGGCAGATTAGATGTTACGGATTTGGATTGTTGATAACTTGATGATATGTTTGAGTTTTTGATCGATTTTTGATTCTATGAACATGTAATTTGAATCTAGTTTTCAGAAAGTCCGAAATCTTAATTTTTGGACACTGTTTGAATACTTTTTATTAATTTACAAAATCAGGATGCAAATCTAAATTAGAGAAAATAATTCTGAGTTGAGTTGTAAATTTCATAACTTGATGATAAAAATAGATATGGATATAATTCTACTTCTAGGATGTTGTAAATTAAATTAGGAATCTAGTCCAATTGGCCTTGCATCAATTGGACAAATATGGAATTTTTGACAAATTTTTTATTACTGTTGTGTTGTTGTAGAAATATAAATCATGTTGTTGTAGTATATGAATATTCTGGACGAATTGGTAAATCTAAAAATTGTGAGAAAAATATATGTTGAACCTAATACTAATGTGTACATGTGTGATTTATTTGGTAATTTAATTGTGAGTTTTGATTGATGAGAAAAATCGGTTTAGGAGGTATAAATTGTAAAAGGTGATAAAGGTGTTGGTTGAATTGAGATAATTGCAAATTGTGATATGTTAGTTGTGGTAAATTAGAACTTTGACTTTTTAAGTCAACTTAGAACTAGTTGACTAAATAGTTAGTCTTGCTTGTGATGTTGTGAAAGTGTATTGATCATAGAATTGCAAGGAATATAGCTAAGTGTGTATACTTGATGATTGATTAAGTGTGACTAGAATTATAAGGTAAACATTCTAAGTCCAACCTTTTAGTCAAAGGTCAATATATTAGTCAAAGGTCAAAACTTTAGTCAAAGTCAACTTTAGTCAAAGTCAACAAAAGTCAAACTTTGGTCAAAAGTCTTTTTAAAAACAATGGAAGATTGTTGGATACTAGTGGTTCTAGGAACCATCCCACAAGTTACTTACGTACTTGCATTTTTAGGGTCTTAGCACGTGACGCATTTACTTCGGTCGGATTTGTGTAATACCCGAAGCACCAACAAGGTGAGTTTACGGCCCCACTTTTATACCTTTCCTTTGGGGGAGGAAACATGCAAAACTGTTTTACTTTACTTGCTCTAAATCTTTGCACAACCGTTTGGTTGCTTATAACGTAGTGTTTCTTTGCCATGGAAAGTCCTCACGAACATCGGACCGTTAACTAAGGTTAACTGGCGTGGTAAATTTAAATAGTACTATTGGGTTTGACAAACCCCACCCTGCATTATTCTCGACTGGAGGTCGAACGGGGTGTAACTTTGACCAAACATTGTTAAGTTTTGGCAATACTTGACTTGAGGCAATAACTAGTCAGCTTCGGTCGTGATGGAAACATAACACTATGCGGCAACGAGTTAACTAAGTGTAGTTAACCATGGACCACTTTTATTTATAAATGTTTATGAACTGATAGAGCATAACTTACTTTGAAAACCTGTGAACTCACCAACCATATGTGTTGACTCTTTTTAGCATGTTTTCCTCAGGTCACTAGCAAGCACTTGGATTAGGATAACATTGCATGCATGGACTCGCATTGGTTTAAGTTTGAAAACATTTATTTGATATTGGTTTTGCGCTTGTAGCGCCATGAATTATTTAAACTTGTTTGGGAGATGGCTCCCGCATTTTTTTAGCTTCCGCACTAGCACTTAAGTACTCTGAACATTTTATTTTGATTTGTTAAAACTTTTAAGACCGTATAGATGTCGTTTGGTGTGATTAATGTGTTCGGATCCTGGTTTGTCACCCGCCTTACGGTAAAACTCCGTTAGTGGAAATTTGGGGGTGTGACATATTGGAAGGTCCAATTCGTTACATAGACCGATTCGCTACATGAACTGATTCGTCAAAGGACCAGTTCGTTATAAGGTCCAATTCGTTTAAATAACCAGTTCGTTAAAGGGTTCAATTCGTTACAAGGACCAGTTTGTTATGATAACCCAATTCGTTAAGAACAATGTAACGAACTAGAAGTTTAACAAAATGACAGAATGGTCCCTAGACTTAGAAAAAGAATGAAATAATTACAAAGAAGCCCTTGAACTTATAAGTTAGTAAATTAATAAATGATTCAAAATTCTAATGGAAAATGTGTTAAGACAGTTAATGGAAATAAAATTTTTCCAAGCTGACCTGGCAACTCGACCCTAGCCAGGGGCTCTGTCCCTTGGACCCTGCTAGGGGCTGCCGCCCCTAGACCCCGCTGCCAGGGGCGCTGCCCCCGGACCCCTATTCGTTGAGGGTTATAACTAGACTAGAAACGCGATGTGAGTAGTGATAGTTAAATTGATACGTGTAATTGTTATACAGTTAGTCGAGCACAGCTAAGGAAAGGAATAACAATTACCGATGAACGTAATCGAGTTCAGGTGAGTTTCTAGCCCTACTTCCTTGTTATGTTTTTGGGGCTGTGTGCATACTCGATGTGATAGTTAATATACTTACCTTAAGTGGTAAGTGTATGCTTAGTATGATGTATGAATGATGATTGCTTGACGGTGCGTGAACGGTCTTCGGATATTGTATGTATCGTCAGGTAGTAGTTAAAGTTATGATTGATATATATGATGTATGAATGATGTATGTATGAATATATATGATGTATAAATGATGTATGAATGAATAAGTACGAAGTAAGTATGAGATGTTGACGGTACGTGAACGCTCTTCGGAGATTGCATGTATTGTCAAGGAAAATATGTAAAAGACAGGTATGTTACAGTAGCACGATACAAAGGGACCAGACCCTAATAATATATGTGAGGATAGGGACCAGACCCTGATAATATCTGTGAGGATAGGGACCAGACCCTTATAATATCTATGATGGTAGGGACCAGACCCTAATAATATCTGTGACGTTGGGGACCAGACCCTTATAATATCTGTGAGGTTATAGGGCAGGAGGCGCTTAATTAACATTAGTGTCAATACTAGTTATGTCTATAAAAAAATAATTAGGCTATAATTTTGATAAGACTAACGTCTAAGAAGGACGAAAGTCACAATATTTTGCTAAAAGGCCATGCATATACTATATGGAGCTCAAAAGAACAAAAAGGGCAACCTGGGTATTAGCTTACATTATCTGGGTAAGTAAACTGCAAATATGTTAATTATGCAAACCACATAAGCATGTGGGCATTATCTAAGATAATAATGTCTAAGACACTTAAAAGCTTCTTATGCAATCCGTCACAGTGCGGCGGATGAACCCAATAGTTTTATATAAATTGGAGCTTAGGATTCCTTGTTACTTTGTTATTTATATTGAATAAAAAAATTAATTGTAAGCTTTTAAGCTTGTGGCTAAAGTTTGGGCTCGAAAAATTATGAATAAATCATCCGTTTTTCAATAATAATATGAGTATTATTGGCATTTGGTAGCACATATTCACATGTGTTACCATGTAAACGTATTATAAAAATATAAGGGAAAGTTTCCAAAATATTTTTTAATACAGAGAGAATTCATTTTTGTCCCTATAAATAAAAGTTTTCAGAAATATTCCCTAAAATCATGTCTTTGATGGCATGTTTGGTCTCTACGCTTCTTTCACGACATATTTGGCCTCAACGCATCTTTCACGACATATTTGGCTACCAAAGCGTCTTTCACAACCTATTAGCCTCCAATGCATCTTTCACATGTTGGGCCTCTTAATTGTTTTATTTTCTTTAATATTATAATATTATTATAATTAATTTTACTTAACTTTTTTCTAATAATAAAAATTTTTAATATAAAAAGTTCCAAAATATATTATTGAGACATGCTTATTTTTATTTACGTGTTAGTATAAAATTTACTTAAAACCGAGCTTAGTCAATATTTTAGGAATTTTCTTTAAATATAATCATCCAAAAAAATTTTTGTCAAATGTTATCAGAAATTCAAAACGTGTGGGTGCATATCACCATCACCATCACCATCACCATCACCGTCACCATCACAGCAACAAACGGTACAGGATTTATTGATGCTTCAATAAAAAAATAACCACATGGAAAATAAATGTTAGAAAACAACCCGACCCATAACAATCAATTGTGTTTATAAAAGTCTGATAACAATCAAGTATAGCAAGCACCTAAAATTCTTAAAGCTCGCTAATAAAATCATGGTAAAACCGCATGTTGTTATCCTAGTCGCTCCTGGACAAGGCCATGTAACTCCTACAACCGAACTTGCTCAACGACTGGTTGAACAAGTCGTGAAAGTTACAGTCATAAACACCGAGGCGATTGACAAGCTCGTAAAGAAGAATTGATTAGAGAAAGATGGTTGTGAGGGTGAGCTGCAGATGGTTTCCATCCCTGATGGGTTAGAACCATCTGAAGATAGAAATGAATTAGGTAAGTTATTGTATTCGATGGAACAGCCGATGCCTAGCAAGTTGGAACAACTTATCAAGACGATTAACGAACAAGATGAGAACAAGGTTACGTGTCTTATTGCTGATTTTTGGACGGCATGGGCTCTACAAGTCGCAAAGAAGATGGAAATTGGAAGAGCTGCCTTCTGTCCTGCTTCCACTGCTACACTAGCCAACATGATGAGCATTCCAAACTTGATTGACGATGGCTCAATAAACAAGCAGGGTTAGATTTATAATTCTACATGACAATAATCTGTGCAAATTTTTTGGGTTTCTAGGCATTTTTTTCAAACTACCATGGAGACAAGCTTTCATGAAAGTCACAAGAGGCTTTCCGACTGTGATAAGTCTCTATAACCGCCCGTGTTGTCCTTGCCTGCGATCCTGCTTTTGTAGATCCGTGGTGTTTGTTTCTGAAGGTTTTCCGCTCTCTTTTTCTATAGGGATAAGCGGGTACCGGTGTCGATACCTTTACCAAAAATACCAATACTAATTTTCCCATATTCTTGGTACCGTTACCAAAATGTTGGCTTCGGTACACGTGCGTTACCGATACTGAATGATACAGTTACCGAAAATACCGATACCGATTTTCCCAAACTCATGTTACCATACCGGTACCAAAATGTCATGTAGATTACTGATATTGAAGCCAAAATTAAGAAAATGCCGGTACCGTACCGAAAACTCAAAACTTGTTACAGACTCGGTACCTGTTTTGCTCATCCCATCACCGAATCTTCGGTATCGACACCATAATCTTTTATATTGGAGTCAAATATGTGATGTTTGGGATCAGATATGAAGTGATGTTTGGATCCGATATCTGACGGGCTAGAAATTTGATATACAAATGTCAAATGTCCAGGTAAACCAGAGTCTTACTGAGTTGGAGTGCCCAACTCCTAGTCAAATATTATTCTAACCTTTTTTATTAGAATTTAACTTTTCACTAGTTCGTCATCTTATTTATCATCACCCAAACCTTACTTTTCTTTTTTACACCAACAATGATCTACCTCACACCAATGTTGCAAAAGTCGCTAAGCTGACCCTAGACAGCTGACTGGAAAGTTGGGTGTACTCGAGTTACCCGAGGAGTACTCGGAAATGGTAAATATAAAGCAAATAATTTTTTGAAGATTATATATATGTCAAATACTATAACTTTACTAATATTTATAACAAAATAATTAAATATCAATATAAATAAGAGAAATTCATTTTTAAATATTAAATTATTCTAAAAATTGCTAATTATTAATTGAAAAAATGATTTTATTTCTTTAATATCACATAAATATGAATTATGTTTTATTTATTTAAATCAAAATCGGCCAAAGTTGACCGACTATATATGATTCTGCTAAGGTTGACCAACTTTAATTGATTATTAGCAACCAGACGGAGTTAAAGAAACTCTCCTCGACCTTGTAGCGAGTACCCGGGGAGTGCTCGGCCTTGTAGACCTACTTTTACAAAATTGCTTCACACAATCCTTCAACCATTTCTACTACAAATCAATCCCGGAATGCCTTTGCCAACATCTTTTAAGAGTGGTCAGACTTGAACATAAGTTCTGAAACTCGGCCTAGTGCACTACTCCACAAACTCCCTTGAACTGGCTCCTCGACCCAACCCACTGCCCTTGAAGCACCCTCTATGCCACCTGCCAAACCACATCCTCCGCTCAACCAAACCCATTCAAACCGACTATATATGTAGGTTGGTTGTATTTATGTCTTAATTACACATTCAAACCCACCTACAAACTTATAAATGTACCGAGCCACATTCAAAACTATGTACCTACACACATACAAGCATATATACACATATACAAATATACGTACACATATACAAACATACGGACCTACACACATACATATGCACCTACACAACGCACCTACATATAAGAAAGGGAGCGAAATTAGGGATTAATGAAGTTACACCTTCACTTCTCGCACTTCTCGCTGTAAAAAAACTTCTGAAATGATCCAATACCTATATATATATATTTATATATGGCCATTATAATCATTTATATTATAATAGATCAAAATATTAACTATACCTTATTATATATTAGTTTGGTAATTGTTGATGGGCCATATTACCTATAACTAACTAATAAAAGGTTTCCCTTGGGGGTATATAAAGAGATATAAACATTAACATTATAACCTAATTACACACACATAACAATATTACGTGCCCCCTCTCTCCTAAACCGGGTTTCTCTCAAGAACCATAACACCATCCTTAACTATGCATCCTAAAGGGGAACTCGACCAAGCTAACAACCATGTCGTCCACATCATTCTCTGTTACGGTTACTACTCTCTCTGCTATAACAGGTTTATAGGTTTAATATTTATTATGTTTTCTATTACTTATATGAAAACTGATCAACATGTGGCATCAGAGTGATGTTGATTAATCAGTTCTTCATGTTTTCCCTAAATCTGGAATTGAATCAGAAGACTTGTACTAAAACTTGATAAACCCTATTTTTTCGGTTTATTTATCATGTTCTATTACTAAAACAATATATGAAACTGTTTAAAATTCCTAAAATTCATATTTAGTAAACCCTAATATTTTCGAAATCTGTTAAATTCATGTTTAAAGATTTCGATTCCAGGTGTTTGTATGTTTAATTGTTAAAATTTTCGATGATGTTCTTCGTGTTCATCATTATTATCGAAAATTATACATATGTTGGTTCAAAATCTAGATTAAATTTTGTTAATGATTATTTAGGGAAATATTTTTTCAAATCTTGGATAACTTAGAAGTTTTATTATTTTCTTAAAAGATTTGAATCCCCTTAAAATAGGAAACATATATAATTATAAATCACTAAAAAATTTGAACCAAATCTTATCATTATTTATTTAGTTAATAAATAACATGAGTTATGGGATTAAAACAATTTACGGGTTATTTAAAAAAAAATCATTTATTATGGGCTTTAAACAGATTATGGGTTCTAAGAGTTTATGGGCTTGGGTCATAACCCATAAACCCGAAAATTCACTAATACTGGAATCAACATTTTCCCGAAAACTCCATAAAATCATGTGAACACCCAAATACCGAAAACCCGCTAAAAGCCGGAAACTGACGATTCACGGGAACCTAAAATTTTCGAAAAATAAGCTTTTACCTGAAACTTAAAAATCCTTACCCCTAAACATTCTTTTACTATTAACTAATTAAATGTTTTGTAAACACTTAAATGTTATAAAAAAAATTTACAAACACAAAAAGGCTTAACTTGAATTAATTTTTTGATGTATCACTTCTGCCCAAATTTTAATTATTGTCTATTAGTTTGATGTTAATAATAGACATATCACATCTTCAATAAAATATAATGATCCTCACATTAATGATCCTTCATTAATCTAATGATCATAAACTTTAATCTATCTTACTTTAATATCCCATAACATTACTCGCTATAAATTTCTTCTATAAATAACTATCTTATCTAAATCATCCACTATAATATTAAAACATAATATAAGTTTTACATCATAAAGAGTTTCAATAATATTTAGCTCTTCTCAGTTTTAGCTATCCCTTAAGACATGATATAACTATCATACTGCTCTTTAAAATAACAATCATTCCATTGAAAACTGGAGCATAACAAATAGAATGAGTCAATTATAATGTCTCTTATGATAATGATAATCAAGAACTTATATAAATAAATTCTATCACTAGAGTTATTCTAGATTTATTTTTTCTTAAGACTAATCAAAATAACTCCTAAGATTCATGCACTCCTTAAAAGTTGATATTACTGAATACATCATAATGTACAATACCATGACCCATAAAGTTAAGGGCTCACACATGAAAATAAGTACACTTTTCTAATGCATTACATACTATAAGTTTCTATTATTACAATTTGTTGCCTTAAGTATCAACTATAACACTCATAAGTACAAAAGGAAAACGAGTATGTTGATTAGCAACACATGTAAAAGAAAAGAATATGGCAGTGGAACATAAGATGTTATTCAGCTCACCACCATTAAAACCTTAAAGAGGATAATTCTAAGGTTCATAGATAAAACACAAGTATTACTTCCAGCTTTAAGCTCTCTAAGGAGAAGTCTCGTTGTAAAAATATGTCATTATATTAAGCATAAGTAACAAGGCTATCCATAACTCAAAAGAACACCTGGCTAAAACAGTAGCCGTATATTAATGATATTTAAGTCTCCTAATCCTAATATTCCAATAAACATGATAGGTTGAGTCTAGTTCTATAAGTTTCTTTACTGATATTAACAAATAACTAACATGAGTGTTGGTGACAAAATTTAAATGTTAAGGCTATTATAACCATGAAAAACTGTCTTCTAATTATGTTTTATGATACCTTAAATATTCTGGAGATTAATCATAATTTAGCATCAATACTTAAGCTACATTATGACAGTTTTGAGGTTTGCATAGCCAACATAAAGTCACTCTTACCTTAAACTCTCATATTATCTATTATCAATATCTAGATTGAAACATTTATTAAATAGAATTAGATGATACTACATACTTTCACAACTTTTGTTATCATGCAAATAAGAATTTAACAAAAGAAAAATGAGACTTATAAAATTCATCAATTAAAACCAAATTTCATGAGAAATCATGACATGGTTGATGAGGGTGAATTTCATCTAATCTCATTCTTAGTGATTTTAATCATGTGTTGATGCCCTAAACATTACATGGCTTAAGGAATAAGTATGGGTCCACCATAAGTTATATTTTACTAACATTCGTGGAACTTATTCAAAACGGAATATTCAGACATAATTTCTTTTATCATTTAAAAAGCTATTTAATTGTATCTAATCTGACTTCTATGGTCCATGGTTTTTAAAGAAATCCATTCATATATACTCAATACGATTTCTTCTAAATATGTCCTTTAAGTTTATTATGACATCTGGACGTTAATGGAATCAAATCAAGTCTAACATATATATGACAGATTCCCACGTCATGTACATCATTGAAACTTCTCTTGTATTTTTCCTAGAGATATTAAAGATCAGTGGAAGCCTTAAGTGTCTCAATCATAACTTACAAGATTTGCAAGAGGTGGGGGAGTGAAAACTTGATATTATCTCAAATACACCTCTTGTGCAAGACATTGCTCCATCATAACACTATTCCATCAAAACTTATCTCTTTAGAATTTACTATTACTCTTACAAAAGTTTCATTGTGCTTAAACGTGGACAAATTCATATTTCTTACTAAATTAATCCTCACCAAGAGAAACTGCAACAACATATATTATTAACTTGTTTCTCTATTTGAATCTATTGGTCTTTAAATATTGACCCTAAGTAAGCTAATTTCCTAAAAGTTTCTAAGGTTAGTCGGAGCAGTAAAAGTCCTTATAATGACTTGTTAAAAGTACAAGAGACGGGGGGAAGAGAGTCATTAAATTTTATTCCAAATATAACTCCAGTTACACCTCTTGTACACCATACTTCACCGACTCTTATACACTTAGAATCCTGAAAATGATAGCAACCTAACTAAGAGCTAATCCATAAAACTAAGACTTTTTAAAATTACCCAATAATCAACTCGGGAGACCATCTAGGTTTTAAAACCTACTAACATTGATGATTATGTAACCTCCCTAACTAAATTTGAAATGGATGTTGGAAAGTTTAATGATCCTACCCCTTATAATTGAACCATTAGCATAAATCATAATTGACTCCATAAGTCATGATAACATTTTGAGATTTGGTTGAATCACCTAAGAGTGTTCATAACTAAACTAAATCCCAATACAAAATGTTAAGACAGTAAGAAGCACGATTGATTGTTAAAGGTTATATTCAAGGATAAACCAATTATCAAAGAATCTGCTTACCTATATTACAAAAGATTTCTTTAAGAATCATTATTGTTCTAGTAGCTTATAATAGTTAAGAGCTACGTTAGATGAACATTAAAACAACTTTCCCTAACTATCGGATTACATACTTATTTGTTCATAAAACCACCTAAAAGTTATAAAATAAAGGTCAAAGAACTTTTAGTCTATAAGTCAATAAAATCCATATATGGGTTAATGCAAACATCAAAATGTGATGAAATATTTACAATTATTTTCACCAAAAACCAAGTGGATTAATGTACCTACCTTAAAATGAGTGGGAGCAACTAAAAACAAACTTGTCCTTATATAGATGACATTCTTCTGACAAGTATATGTTACATCAGTCAAATCATTGTTCACAAACTTTGATATTATAGATCTCAGAGATATTCCTTACACATGTAACAAACAATACTGCTCTACTTTAAAGAATAATAGGAACACATAGATTATTTCCTTATGCTTCATTAAGTAGAAGCCTTATATAAGTTCAAGTCTATACTCGTTTAGATATTACTCAAAATTGCAACACACTAGATATGTCTAGATTAATGTGAAGCATCTAAAAGAGTACTAAGATATCTTTAAAAGAAATGAAAGACTATAATTTAAAAGAAGAAGTGAGAATTCAAACCGTTAGATTACTCTAAACTTTGTCATATTCAGATATAAGAATATGTAATTTTCGGGATATATTCTTATGTTAGCATATAAATCTATCTCACGTAGGAGTCATAATGAACTGATAACAACAATCTAAGTTATAATGACAAAATGTGTTGATTAATCACAACGCAATTAGCAATAAATGTTGTTGAAAATTTATCAGTGGACTCATAAGTTTATTAACTCCATATAAATTATATATTGAAGAATTACTGTGATAAAGTCAGCGACCATGTTTTCTCTAACAGTAACAGTTCGAGAGCTGCTGCATTAAATTTCGATATGAAACTAATTATTCATTTATGAATAAATTGAGGAATCTAAATTTTCGTATCAAATACGTTCATGATATGCTTAAGGATCCGATAACTAAAAGTCTCACCCATAAATATTATGAAAGTGCTTATAATAATGATGGGTTATTAATGACTATGCGCAACTGCATATCATACTATGAATGATTAAATATTAAAATTCCTCATTTGTTTTGATTTTGTACGTCTCTTAATATGTTCTGCATGCATAATGACATATAGACGAATTGATATACAAATCAAACGTTCTGAATGGCTTACTTGAAAATTTTGATCATAACTACTTAGGTTTTAAATAAGGACTGCAGTATGATTAATGGGGGTCTTGAGCAGATGTTCAATTCAGTGACTGTATTTCTCTGCTCCAGTTTAAGTTTAAAGCTAAAATGAGTGTTAACTCCTGATCAGGCTTATCAAATACTCATAATAAATGATTACTCAACCAAGTGAGAGAATGTAAGATTAAATATATAATTATATATATATATATATATATATTTATATATGGCCATTATAATCATTTATATTATAATAGATCAAAATATTAACTATACCTTATTATATATTAGTTTGGTAATTGTTGATGGGCCATATTACCTATAACTAACTAATAAAGGGTTTCCCCTTGGGTGTATATAAAGAGATATAAACATTAACATCATAACCTAATTACACACACATAACAATATTGTGTGCCTCCTTTCTCCTAAACCGGGTTTCTCTCAAGTACCATAACACCATCCTTAACTATACATCCTAAATGGGAACTCGACCAAGCTGACAGCCATGTCGTCCACATCCTTCTCTTTTACGGTTACTACTCTCTCTGCTGTAACAGGTTCATAGGTTTAATATTTATTATGTTTTCTATTACTTATATGTAGAACTGATCAACAGGATATCCCCACCCTCCAAACCGGACATGAGGGTCTCCCCTCATCCGGCTCTCTGCAGGGGAATCTCCACTCACTGCTTCCCATTAGGGTTGTTAAACAATATTTTTAAGAGCCTACGGTGATCATAGAATTAGTTTTTCACTACTTCCACTAATCAGCTACGTCGACACCTTAGGTCTAGTTTCTTGGCCTAGTCTGCAATGAAAGATCGCTAGCCACCAAGTTTTTTCGTTTGTCACTAATTCCACTAAGTCTATGCATAATGGGGCGCGAGTTTGGGCGACAAAGGGCGACAAAGGGAGAGCACACCGCCCCCTGGGCGATATTTGGGCGAAATGGGGCGGGGGCGAGGAGAAGATGTCGCCCAAGAAGAAAAAAATTATTATTATTATATTAATATGTGTGTGTGTTATTATTATATTACTATTGTAGCCCCTACATCATTACACCCCAAAAACAAATTTTCCCCCTCTTGCTGACTGGGCGCCACACGGCGCAAAACACCCCAATTTGTAGCCCATCCACTACGCATAGCCTAATCAGCTTCAGGTGTATAATAGAATACCATATTTGTAGATCCTTGTCCACATTAATCACATATATATTTATTGTTGTATCTTAATTATTTTATGCATTGATATCTTGTAGCGGAATGATCAAGAGAAGAGAAGGCTCACATTTTTGAATTCTCATTTATTTAGATACACTTGTTTAAAATCTCATGTAACCC
This sequence comes from Bidens hawaiensis, assembly GCF_021521415.1. NCBI lineage: Eukaryota > Viridiplantae > Streptophyta > Magnoliopsida > Asterales > Asteraceae > Bidens > Bidens hawaiensis. Next base: position 392,478 of record NW_027491166.1, on the reverse strand, counting down.
CTACAACCGTTTTACGCAGGCATTCCGCAAAACAGTGAGATGATACGGTTGACGGAAGCTATGCCGCCTATAAAACCTGAAAACCTCGTGTGGGCGAGTTTTCGCGACTCAACCAGCATTGAAGATCATTTCCGGTTTCATTCTAGACTTGTTGAATCGGCCAACATAGCAGAGTGGTTTATATGCAACTCATTTGCTGAACTAGAGCCTGCACCATTTTGCCTGTTCCCAAAATTGTTACTAGTAGGCCCTCTTTTGGCAAGCAACCGACTAGTAGATCAGGTAGCCCATTTTTGGGCAGATGACTCCACGTGCTTAACATGGCTTGATCAGCAACCACCATGTTCTGTCCTTTATATAGCATTTAGAAGTATCACTACCATCAACCAAGTTCAATTTGAAGAACTGGCACTTGGTCTTGAACTTACCAACAAGCCATTCTTATGGGTCGTGCGACCCGGTATGACCACACTTGCTTTCCCGGACGGTTATATGGACCAAATCGCGTCTCGTGGAAAAATAGTGAGCTGGGCGCCTCAACAAAAAGTCTTGGCTCATCCTTCTATAGCTTGTTTCATGAGTCACTGTGGTTGGAACTCTACTTTAGAGGGTGTGACAAATGGTCTCACTTTTTTGTGTTGGCTATACTTTGGTGATCAAATTTACAATCAGACTTACATTTGTGACATCTGGAAAATTGGGCTTTGGTTGAAGGAAGATGAAGCGGGTATCATCACACGAGAAGAAATAAAGAGTAAAGTGGAGCAACTGCTCGTGCTCGGTGACAAAACATTCAAATCTAAGGCTTTGGATATTAAAGAAAAGGTAGCGAGTAGTGTTGCAGAAGGCGGAAGTTCACACACTAATGTTTCGAAATTTATTAACTGGATACATGAAAAAGACAAAGACAAAACAGCAACACGAATAATCATGCATGACTCTATGTGAATGTGAACAACTCTTTCATATGATTTTCTATGTGATGCTATAGCAATAATGATTTAATTATTGATGCGTGTTTGAATTCCTGCTTGTAAACTTTTCTAGATCTATAACTCAGTATGTATATTATATATTTAATTGGGTTTTTGTATAGTCTATCGTTGAAAACAGTCACAAGTTCTATAAAAGGTATAACTATTTGGATTAACTTTATTCACAACCCAATTCAATCCAAATTTTTAATAAAAAAATAATTTCTTTCTATTTCATATATACAACCCAACATAATCCAACTTTTCACTTTATTCACAACCTAACCCAACCCAAACCAATTATTTTAATAGATATATCTTATTTAGATTTTAATTTATTCTATAAATTTATTAAAACTAATAAAAATATTTATTAAAACTAATCCAAAATTTCATTTTCATTCACACCCCTACTCACACCTACTTTTTAACTACATAAATATAGTTTATAGTTTTCAAATATATTATAAAATGGACTTTTAAGATAATAAGTTTACAAACTAATAATATTGTAGCGCAACCGTACTTAAAAAAAATATGTTTAAAAAAATATGATTGTTTTTTTTTTCAATCTCTATTTTCATTATATTATATATTATCATGTTTCATTCAATGAGGTACTAAGTGGAATATTAGGGTTTTTTTTTTAAAAATAATTAACTCACAAATTAAATAAAAGGATTTAGTTATAATAGAGAGATAGATAAGCGGGTAACAAGCTACACCGTCACATGGCGTCTTTGAAGATTTAAATATCTCGGCCCAGCCGTGATAAAAAGAATTGTAGGCCTTAACGAATAACGATATATATAAGCTAATTTTTTAAATGACCATTATTGTTATAACAATAACTATAACAAAAATATAATATGAATGTAATACCCAAATTTTCGAAACACTAAAACTTAATACTTATACGAGTTATTAATACAAAATTTATTAAAATTAACATAGTTATTTTAATATAAACTCATTTTTTAAAAATTGTTAAAAGAATTTTAAATGGTATGTTGAATTAAAAGTTAACGGTGAAGTATAATTAAAACAAAACTAAAAGGGATGAGTATGCAAATAACATATTTAATTATGAAATAAAAAGCTAGGGCTATTTTTGTCATTATTTAAAACTTAATTTTGTTGTCGTTTTCTTCGATAACAAAACCAGAACCTTTTAAATAGAAGTTCATACCTATTATATCATCTATTTATATGTATATCACATACCCTAGTGTTTAGCAACAATGTTTTAATGATATTGAAAAAAAAATACTAAAAGAATGATAAAATTAAAATTTAAACAACTTTTCTAAGTCAAGTCATCGAACAAAGTAAAAAGGATAAAAAGTAAAATTCTAGTTATATAAAAGAATTGTGTTAAATTGTTGGTTATTATTATTATTATTATTATTATTATTACACACTTTATTAAATTGAAATTAAAATTCAAGTAAAAAACTAAGAAGCATGTACCATGTTTGATTCATATATGTATGACGATATGTTAGAGCATCCTCAACCCATTCTCTAAAGTTGTTAAACCCATATAATTTAAGGTAAATTTGAGAAAATCATCAAAATCACATCTCCAATCCATTCCTTATTATATAGATGAGTTATATGGCAACTAAAGTAAAACCCTAAATATAGGGACTCACTTTTGATCCATACCATATAATATATCAACTATTGCCCAATCAACATATATTATATAACAAGACAAAAGAGAAAAAAATAATAAAAAAAGAGTTTATGGATATGAATAGGGAATTGAATGTGAAAGATTTTTGAAAAATGGTAAACAAATTTATGAAATGGTGTTTTTAGCTAAATTATACAGAAAAATATATGGAATGAGCTGTGAATACTCTTACTAAATTACCCCCTTCTCTTTTCCCGTAAACCTCATCTTCTTCACTCAACTTAACCTGCAACTTTCTAGAGATCAAAAATTTATTTCAACGACTTTTTTTACATTTTGTTTCTCAACTTCACTCACTATTATTATCTTATCTTTACTTATCAAATTTAATTTTAGGGTCAAGTCAAAGAAAAACCAATTGGTTGAAGGACCCTCGGGCCCTCCTATAGTTCCGCTACTATTCTTCTCCTCAAGTTTTTCCGGAAAAGTTATCAAATGAACCTATTTTTTTGGTGACTTTTAAACACCAAATTTAACGATCGATTCGACCAATTGACGATGTCGTTTGACTCAAAATCTTTTATATATCCTACATATATATGTGTACAAAAGTTTGGGCCCTCGAAACTTACATGCCCCGGCCGGGGGTGCGGCTCGCACCCCTTCCCCCGACTGGCGGTCGCCACCTCATTTTAAATGGCAAACTCAATCATACTGAAAACAAAGTTCTAGTTATTTGGCGTCAATAAGTTACTATGCACGGCCCGTTGAACTTTTTAAGAAACGTAATAGCTCGAGGGCAAAGGACCCAAATGTATCAAAAGTAAAAGAAATGAAGAAGTGTTGATTCTCGGCACATGCTTTCTCCTGCTTAGCAATTTTTCCTGATTCCGCCTTAAACATAGCCTGTCCAACAACAAATTCGGTATCCCTAAGCCCGACAATAGGGGATACTCCAGTATGGTCTATACAAGGGTGTTTCCTCATGCCCATCTAAATACAAGAACGTTTGCTAGCCAAAGAGTTGACCTCCCTTAGTTGGGATCTGACAGGAGCTTATTTTTTTGCCTAGGTTCCCGCTCGTTTTAACACATCACAAAATCTCTTTCCTTGAAAACAATAATTCAGAAGTTTGGTACTAAGGCTATTTGTGGTGGAGGGGCTACAAAATGAGACGACTTGCAACATATGGCGCCCAGTCAGCAAATGATGATTTTTGTTTTAGGGGTGCAATGATGTTGGCCCAATATATAGCACACACAACACAATATAATAATGAGATTCTTCTAACGAAAGACGGACTTACCCCCCCCCCCCCCTTTCGCCCCTTTTATCGCCGGGGGGGGGGGGGGGTTTCCACCATCTTATTGCCCTCATCGACCCCATCTTATCCACTATGCATAGCCAGGGGACAACTCTGAGTTTAACTTTTTACCCGAATTATGTGAAAAGTGATTACAATGACAAAGTGAGAATGAGAAAGTGCGAAGTGTGAAAAATTCATATGAATCATCAAGCATTTCGGGACACTAAAATAAGTTCCTTTCAAGTAAAAAAAAGGGCAAAAATGTTATGTGGATGAAGAGGCACAATTAATTAAATCCAAATTAAATCAACTCAATCATCACCAAAATTCGTGTCAAAATTATTCCATTTGATTGGGTAAAATGGGTTTTTGTCAATTTAAGGATTCTTCAAGGTTACATCGTATATTATTTTAATGCTGATGGTGTACTTTTATTTAATATAACATTGTATATTATTTTAATGTTGATGGTATGCTTTTGTATTATGGTTGCGATATTGTGTTTTATTTATTTGGTCGAATGATAAAATTGACCTATCTGGAGCCGAAAACTTTGACGTCGAAAAAGAATCAAACACCCAAAAATAATTTCTGACTACGCCACCACTATTCGAGGTCATCGAAATAAGAAGCTCACCATCACTAGAGTCAGCAACAAACGGTACAGAATCATTAACATGGAAAATAAAAGTGGGATAATCTTAATGTACCATTCAAGCAAACATTAATTTTCACATGACATCATTTTAGGATGTCTATAGCAATCCCCCATCATTGCTAACTCACCTATTTTATTTTCTATTATTGCCAAATCATATCGTACACTTTATTTTAACCTTAAGATTTTCCAAACCCTAATCATTTTAATATCTCTTTCTCTCTCTCTCTCTATCTATCTATCTATCTATCTATCTCTTTTGGCTTATTACCTCCACCGTCTCCTATATTCCTGTAATGTAGATGGGGATTAATCGTTTTCCAGTATAGTTATATTGTATACTCTAATGGCCGATTTTATTATATGATTTTCTGGTAAGGTTATATCTTTTTCCGGTAAGGTTTTATATTTATTTTAATTGTTTTATAATTTTGTTATAATTTCTTTAGGTTGTATATCAAAATTCAACATTGAATTGATATGTTAAAGTTATTAAGGTTTTCAGGTAAGTTTTTACGGTAAGGTTTTATATTTATTCTGATCGTTATATACTTTTTTATAATCTCTTTAGGTTGTATATCAAAATCCAAGATTAAATTGTTATTTTGAAGTTATTACGCTTTTCCGGTAAGGTTTTATTTGATACTCTAATGTCCGATTATCATATTATTTCTTATTTCATTTACAATTGTTTTTGTTTTCCGTTTTTGTTTGTATTTATATTAATTATTATATGATTTTTCTAATAATCTCTTTAGGTTCTATATCAACATTGAAGATACAATGGAGATTTTCCCTATTTTGTTTATCCAGTAACGCGATTCAAATATTACGGTTATAAATTGGAACATCGATTTTACATTTGTTTACATAATTCAAATATTCCATAATTGGTAATTTATTTATTATGTGATATTAATATTAATATTTGATTTTATCATTTCATGTTATTGTCCCCAACTTAATTGATATAGCTAATTTCATGGATTGATGATTTGTTGATAAGATTTCTTATCTTTTGTTTAATATTGGTTTTTATTTTTATTATTTTCATGTATTTATGTATTTTTCACAATTCATGTATTTTATTTGATTTTTATATAATCAGTCTTATATTGTTGTTGGTCAAAGTCCATTTAATATATTTCAGTCATTTTGATTCATTTGAAATTTAATATCATAACCAATTAAATCACCAATGTCAACGCAATTAAAAACATTATTATACTTTTCAATATTATTTCTAACTTTACATTCTAAAAAAATACACATTTAATATGACATTTTAGAAACCGATTTTCACCATTCAAATTCGGATTCTCACAATTTATATGAAGTTTAGAAAAATATGTTATATAGTTTGACTTTCACAAGCTATTCAAAAAACGAATTTTAATGAGTTTGACAATTTCATAATTTTTCAATATTCAAGCCTTAAATAAAAAGAAATTTATTTTTAGTAACCATTTTCAAGTTATTATGATTTTAATGTCACTTTCAACTAAATTCATTAATCTTTAAATACTATTAAAGGAATACATTCTTCCACATGGCATTCTACTAGCTTGTCCACCTAGGCCTCCAACTCACCATATTTTCATTCTAAGAGTCTCTCTAATGATGCCACGTGTCATATTAACCATAAACCTAAAATACATAACCCACTTCATTTTCCATAATCCACAACCAATGCAACCAGTCATTTTTCTCTCTAACCTCTTCACGAACATACTAACCCTATTCCGCCGCTCTTATTCAACTCTAATTCCGGCAGTTATATTCCGACTTCTACATTATTCACCATCAATTTTTTAATCTACCATGTTATTTTTCACTTCCATAGGTGGACAGGTCTCTAATCGTTTGGATTCCGTTCAATTCACCGTTTGTCAGAGGAGATGTTATAAGGTTTTTTTCCTCAATTGATGATTCTTATAACAGATCTATTCTCCGATGAATATAATAAAGGTAATTAACAATCCATTCTTGCGCATATTGGTTTAATAGTATAGTAAGATCCGATGAATATATTCCGGCCACTTTGTTTTGTTATAATATCCGATGAATATATTCCGGCCACTTTGTTATAAGCATATTTTTATGTTTAATAAGATTTTCCGGTGAATTTGTTATTTTTTTGTTTAGTGAATATTCATAATTAAATTTTCGTCCAAATTTTTAATTGTTTTCCGGCCAATTTTTTATTGTTTTGTTTGTCCAATTCTAAAATTTTCCGGCTAGTTTTTTATTGTTTTGTTTGTCCAGTTCTAAAATTCTGTCTACTTTATGTTTTTTTTTATGTCCAATTTTTTATTTTTCTTCTTTACTAAATATTAAGAAACATAATTTTCGTCCAATTTTTAATATTTTTCAGGCCAATTATGATTTAGTACTCTTTAATGTATTATTGGGTTATGATCTTTAATCTTTAATTTAATATTCCTGAAATATTAATTATAAATTACTAATTTTTTTATTAACATTTACTAATTATAAATATACTAAATTTACTAAACTAAATATAATATTGATTTTTAAAATTAAAATACATATTAAATTATAATATTCACCTTCCACATATAATTTATTCTAGAATTTAATAAAGATATTAATGTACATAACTGATTCCATTATTAATTAATCTTTTGACTATAATTTGAAATTCAGATTCAAATTATTACTGCCTATATTTAAAGGTTTAACTAAATTAACTATAATTAAGGAAATAATTTATGTTTTTATATAATATTAATTAAAATTATATAACCGTATATAATCATAAAGTTTCTAAATTTTTATTAATATTTATTGAATTATAAATTTAGTAAATTTACTAAATCATAATAGTGATTTTTAAAAATAAACAAAAAAGTATAATATTGATTTTCCAAATATAATCTATTCTAGCAGTTTCTAAAAATATTAATCTACATTAAATTAAACCGTTATTATTCCAGAATTTTATAATAATAACAACAACAACAACAACAACAACAATAATAATAATAATTATTGACATTTTTACATAAATTTGAAATTCAAATATATTTAAAGGTTTGACTATAATAACGATAGTTAATGAAACTATTATGTTTTTTTATTATTGTTATTGTTATTTAATTCCTAAATTAAGCAACGTATTATTATTAAATATTAAACGATTTTAATTAACCTTAAATATTGAAAATATTAAATTTATTATATAATAATACATTCTAAATATATATTTTGAATATAATAAATCGTTTATTTTAGGAAAAAAATAATAAAAAGAATGGTCTCTAGAAAGCTAGCCTTGGATTTCTAATTGTTAAAAACTGACCGGTTTGCCCATAACTGGTAAACGTATCGGTCCACATTTTCGTTTTCAAATTCAACATATTTTATTATTTATTATTTATCTCAATTAAACTAATTATGAATTTCTTACGATTATATTATTAACAGTCTCTAATTATCTAGATATTGTTATATGAGAAAAGATTGTTAAGGTGTTTATTCGTGATCTGAAATTATATAATATTACATAAAATTATATAATGGTATATAATCATAGATTCTAAATATACTTTGTTTTATGATCAATCTTTTATTTTTCCAAATATAATATATTCTAGAAGTTTCTAAAAATGTTAATATTTTATTTTACACTAATTTGAAATTCAAATATATTATAATGTTTGACTATAAAAACGATAATTAAGGAGAAAGTTTAATGTTTATATATATATATATATATAATTATATATATATTATTCTTATTATTATTTCATTTTTAAATTAAGCAACTTATTATTGTCTTTGTTAACTGATTTTGATTAACCTTAAATATAGTAAACCATTCTCAATATACATTTTCAATATAAATTCTTTACATATTGTCGTTAGATTTAATACAAGTAGTAGATGGTTAACACCTCTTTACACTTTCTAATAACTATAATTGGAAGTTAAGATTTATTGGTTCCATATAACAACTTTAGTAATGTTTATATGTTACTAATTATTATACATGTTGTTTTGTGTGGTTTATATTTTATATAATTTGCTATTGTGTTGTAACAATTTTCAGGTGTGTTAGGAAAAGTGATTTTCTTTTGGTTGAAGTTTACAAGATGTTGATGATGGTTTAATAGCAAAGACCATTATGAGTTATTTTGTTGATGTGTAATGGTTGTTATGCTCAAATTAACTTCTTGTAATTTGAAAGTTTTAATATTAAGACAATGTAAATCTATTAATTTTTGGTTGGTATGGTGATGTGTTTAGTGACAATGTAAATCTATCAAGTTTTAATAGTTAAAGAAATATATGTTTGTTTAAATTGATGTTTAAGTTGATTATGTTTAGTGACATGTTATTCCACCCGCGTGTCACACGGGCTATAACCTAGTATATTATATATCTAACCGAATATCAAATTCGGATTCTCAAAATAACAAAAATTCTAACTTTAAAACATGAAGTTCATAAACTACTAAATATTTCATTATAAATCATATCTGATTATTTTTTATTTTATGAAATATTTCCTTATGAAATTATTCAACATGAGCATATTTCAAAACAAAAAAAAAGGAAAAATATTTTAAAAAATGCAACAATTTCGTCATAAATAAATAATCCTTTTTCTTACATTCGATTTCTTTATCCGTATATCAATCATTTATAAAAACAAACTATTATAAGTCTATACAGAATAATGCTCCATGACAATAGGTAAGAAAACATACCTTATCAACCACAGATGATTTATTAATCCTTTTGTTAACTAGCGTTAGTAACCGCAGACACTTTCATATTATTTTCAACATACACATACACAAGAGTTAAGGTAATATTTATAGCCTAAAGTTATGTTTTCATAAAAAGATGTTTACCGTTCTGTTGTAGGCAAAACTCTATGTATTTTTAAAAATATGTTGACCATTTATTTATGGCTAAAAATGAAGGTTTATCTAAAATAAGTTGACCATTCAATTATAACAAAAAATTACATACTTGATAAATATATTTTTAATTTTAAGTCACAAAAATCAAAAAACTTTATTTTAAACAATTTCTAAAATAAAGTTTAATGTAATAATTATATATAAATGATATAGAAAATAACATTTTTAAATTAAAAAGAATGCTAAGTCGATTGATATTGAAATATAGTTGACTTAGAATTGATTTTTATTTTTTATTAGTAATTATAATTATTAATAAATAGTAATTAGTACTTACTAATAATGGAATTTACAATTGTGTGCAAATATATAATTTGAAACACATTTTGACGTAAATTGTTAATTAAATTGTAACAAATTAATAAAAATATGGTATCAAAATAATTGATAATTTAATGTACTCAAAAATCAAACATTTTTATCTTCATGTACACATGTGGACACATATTAAGTTTGTAATTGGTAAGATGAATAAACAATAATGTTTTCCGTTTTACATTATAATTAAGTAATATCAAATAGTACCAAGCATACACCAAACTGAAGATCATAAGCATTTCAATAAAAAATTGTGGGCATCAAATTTGCTAGAAATGCCTTTTAATATTATATAAGATCTGTTTGAATTTGTCAATTATTGACATTAGAACTAAGAAACATATGAAAGGACAAACTTTGTCCAAAATATAACGTTTTTACAAAAATATCATTTGTAAAAGAAATTGTTCTAATACAAGTATAGTGACGAACCAATTGAAATATGTCATTTATCCAAAAAGTCTATTGCTGTAATAGTATAGGTAAATATGCATGTTTATTTAAAATTTTCTAATTGTTTATAACACATGAATCCATTTTATTTATAACATATTAATTTCATTAGAGTAGTACTTTTAATTGTAAATGATGCAATTACCATTTTATTAATATTCATGATGTAATACCTTTTAATTCATATGAAATAATCCGTTTTTGTAAATATAACATTTACAATACATTTAAATTTAAAACATATATGTATATTTTACGTTTTCTATAATTCCCAATCATATGTTACATGGGTCACTCACTAGGTTATTTAATTTAAAAGTGGATTTTTTCAAGATGTAATTTACTAACTATATATATATTTTTTTTCAGTTTGACATTTGTTAGAAATAATTCGAATTTTCAGCAGCCAAGTAAGTCCAAAAGACTCACAATACAAAGTTAATCAATAATTTCAAATTTTATATTGTTTGAAGGAAATGAAGGTTGTGGGGGTTATAGTTACTTTTAATTGGTAGTTTGGTACCATACTGTTCTTTTGTATTATTAGATTATAAATATGTTTTGGTATGTTGCTAGTTCAAACACTAGCTGGATTATTATGGATTTGGAACTATGACCCGGGTTTGAAAAAATTATGTATATTTTTACAAGTTTTTTGTTGTTGTTGTTGTTGTTTATATATTTTTAACCGTTTGTAACATGGGCTTTAATATAGATACCATTAGTAACAATTATATCAATAATAACCGTTCCCTTAAATATATTAAACTTTCATTTGTTCGTTTTATATCAATAATAATCGTATTAACAAAATTATCGTTATATAATACATTTACTTAAAAAGTGACTGGTATTAATTAATTCTTTATTTAGTAATTGTTACACTTTTAATTGTGTTATCAAAATTATGTCAGTACCTTATTCCTAACTAGAAATAAAAATTATTTGTAACTTTTAACTTATATTCGTTTAACTAAAATTAATTAAACGTTTCTTTAATAATCATCAACCATATTCATATACATCATCTACTGATTTATGTTTTAGATTGTATTAAGCACTATGTTTATTGTACAAAGGGATAATACTTTTCTTGACCTAATATAAGTTTTGTGTAAGGCCCCGTTACCGGTGCCCTACTTTAGGCGTTGGATTTAGTCATAAACACCGTTCTAAATATCAGAGTTAATTAAAACTTTACTCGGAATATAAAACTTTCATAAACGTTACATAATAATTCATAACTTGTCTTAAAACATCCTTGTCTTTCAAATTAAAACACTAAATATAAAATATCAAGCATCTCCAGATGCCAGACTCTTATTCTTCAACCATGCGTCCCCGCTCAATCCAGTTGCCTCATCCTACTCACCTGCGTGCATACAAAAAGTCAGCTACGCTGAGTGAGTTCTAGTTAATCGCATATCATACAATACATACACATACCTTCAATTATACATCCGAAGATGCATAATAATTACTTTACTAATTTATTTTCATTACTTTTCATACGTACATTCGTACTTTATTACTTTCATACTATATAAATACTGTCCATTTTATCTCAGATATTATTAGGGTCTGATCCCTTTTTCCTTGTCTATCTCAGATATTATTAGGGTCTGATCCCTTTCTTGTCTATCTCAAATATTATTAGGGTCTGATCCCTTTCTTGTCTATCTCAGATATTATTATGGTTTGATCCCTTTCTTGTCTATCTCAGATATTATTAGGGTCTGATCCCTTTCTTCTCTGTCTCAGATATTATTAGGGTCTGATCCCTTGTTTCTTCATCTTCGTACATACTGTCTTAACATACTCATAACACACTTACACTTTCTTTAATCATTTCTACATACTCATATGCTGTATATATATATATATATATATATATATATATACATATATATATATATATATATATATATATATATATATATATATATATATATATCTATCATACACATTCATCTTTCATATACATACCTCCCTTGTCAATACGTGCAATATCCGAAGATCGTTCACGTACCGACAAGCTTTCAATCACAATCATATCATAATATCCATCACATAAATCATACATGGCATACACTTACTCTTAAAGGTAAGTGTATTAACTATCACATCGAGTATGCACACAGCCCCGAAAACATAACTAGGAAATGGGGCTAGAAACTCACCTGAATGAGGTTACGCTCACCGTTAATTGTAATCCTTTTCCTCAGTTGTGCACGACTAACTGTATAACAATTACACGTACCAAATAACTACTACTACTCATATCATATATCTAGCTTAATTATAACCCACAACGAACAGGGGTCCGGGGGCAGCGCCCCTGGCAGCAGGGTTTTAGTGGCGGCAGCCCCTAGCGGGGTCCAAGGGGCAGAGCCCCTGGCTTGAAAAAAAATTATTTTCATTAACTGTCTTAACACATTTTCCATTAGGATTTTAAATTATTTTCTAATTCGCTAACTCATTCGTTATAACGAATTACACTTCCTTCGTTAACTAATTCGTTATCTTACATGTCTGATTCGTTAGCTGGTTCGTTATTCTGGTTCGCTAGCCTAATTCGTTATCTTATCATGACTTGATTCGTCGTATGGTTCGTTATCTCATCATAACGATTGCAAAGTAACGAATCACCTGATTCGTTATCTGGTTCGTGATCTTAATATAACGAATTGGGCGAGTAACGAATCACTTGATTCGTTATCTGATCATAACGAACTGGGGAACTAATTCGTTATCTGGACATGACGAATGGATGAACTAATTCGTTATTTCATCATAACGAATTACATCAATCTTATCCAGACTTTGACTCAGGGTCAATGTCAAAATTGCCAAGAACACCCAAACAGTTAACAACAGCGGATTCAACAATTTATCCTCAAATCTCAACCAAATAACACGAATTTGGTATCCGGAGACTCGTAATACTAACGCCTACAAACCCCAATATTCCAATCGACCAAACATTCATGTAAGGCCCCGTTACCGGTGCCCTACGTTGGACGTTGGATTTACTCATAAACACATTTCTACAAATCAGAGTTAATTAAAACTTTACGCGGAATATAAAACTTCAACCATAACATATTACATAACTTCAAATCTTGTCTCATCAAACATTCATAGTTATTTAATATCAAAACATAGTCTTTAAAACATCATAATATTTCCTTGAGATGCCAGTATCTTCAATTCCATGCCATGTGCTTCCCCTCAAACGAGCTGTCTCATTATACTCACCCGCGTGCATACTAAAAGTCAGCTACGCTGAGTGAGTTCTAGTTAATCATACATCATACAATCTGTTCACATACTTTCACAGATGCCCGAAGGTGTGTACATCATTCATACTTTACTTTACATGCATAACTATCCATACTACTTAAAGAGCCTTCCGCCCTATAACCTCACATATATTATAAGGGTCTGGTCCCCAACATCACAAATATTATTAGGGTCTGGTCCCTACCCTCACAGATATTATAAAGGTCTGGTCTATATCCTCACAAATATTATAAGGGTCTGGTCCCTATCCTCACAGATATTATAAGGGTCTGGTCCCCATCCTTACAGATATTATTAGGGTCTGGTCCCTTTGTTTCGTGCAACTGTAACATACCTGTCTTTACATACCTTTCTTAATAGTTCGTGCAATATCCGAAGATCATTCACGTACTATCAACATAACATACATAACATACACACATCATTCATTCATCATATATATATCAATCATATCTTTAACTACCACCTGATGGTACATGCAATACCCGAAGATCGTTCGTGCACCGTCAAGCAATCATCATACATAAATCATACAAGGCATACACTTACCACTTAAGGTAAGTGTATTAACAATCACATTGAGTATGCACACAACCCCGAAAACATAACAAGGAAGTGGGGCTAGAAACTCACCTGAACGCAATTACGTTCACCGTTTATGGTTATTCCTTTCTTGAGCTGTGGACGACTAACTGTATAACAATTACACATATCAATTAACTATTACTACTCATATCATGTTTCTAGTCTAATTATAACCCTCAACGAACGGATCCGGGGGCAGTGCCCCTGGCAGGGGGGTTCTAGGGGCGGCAGCCCCTAGCGGGGTCCAAAGGGCAGATCCCCTGGCTGGGGTCAAGCTGCCAGGTCAGCTTGGAAAAATTTTATTTTCATTAACTGTCTTAACACATTTTCCATCAAGATTTCATGATAATATTTTATTGTTAACCTCTCAATCCTTTAAGGTATCTTCCATAAATTAATAAAGTTCAAGGGCTATTTTGTAATTAATTCATTATTTTCTAAATCCAGGGACCATTCTGTAATTATTTCAAAGTCTACTTCTTTATTCTGCACCTTAAAGATTTGGGGTTCATTCGTTACTTCTGTTTTCCATAACGAATTGGCCTTTGTAGCGAATTGGTCCTTATAACGAATTGGACTTATAACGAACTGGACCTTATTCGTTTGGTCTGGTTAGCGAATTGAACTTCTTAGTGAATTGAACCCTTATAACGAACTAGTCCTCATAACGAATTAGACCTTATAACGATCTGGTTATCATAACGAATTGGACCTTAACTAATAAAGCTAATTCGCTTTCTTTCCTTAACGAATTACTTGCTAGTTCGTCCTTTCCCCGCTAACGAACTAGGGTTAGGTCAGATAATGTCAGAAACATTCTCTGACATTCCCTTACCTCGTATACTTTTCCGGCGGCGACGTCACCGGAAAACCGCGATTTCGCCGGAAAAACGCGATCTCACTCGTTTTCCACCGTTTTTCACCATTTTTTGTCCCGTTCGATCCAGATCTGAGCTAGGGTGACCCCTAAGCTCATCCTTTGTTCAGTTTATACCGGATTCCACCCGGATCTCATTAATTTAACGGTTTAAGGGTGTCGGCTCGTCGATTTTGGAACTAAATCTAGCGGGTTTGGACTCGTACAACATCATACTATCATTACTTTGGATCGGGATCGGTTTTCCTTATTGGTTCGGCTAGAGAAAAGAGAGAAACTAGAGAGAGAGAGCTTAAGTGTTTGTTTTGGGTGGTGTATGGAATAGGTGTAGAATGAATGAATTAATTACTAATTAAGGGTTATATAATTATGGATCATGGGCTTAAGCCCATAGTCTTTTACTTCTTTCCTCTGTGAGCTAAGTCTATAATCCATATCCATTTAACCCAACACTAGCCCGACTAATAATAACTCATATTTTCATTTATTAACCGAAATTATAAAACGGGATGTTATAACCCAAATAGTCAACACCAGCGGATTCGACAATTTATCCTCAAATCTCAACTAAATAACACGAATTTGGTATCCAGAGACTCGTAATCCTAACGTCTACAAACCCCAGTCTTCCAATCGACCAAACATTCATGTTTAAAGGATGCGATTTATGTATATATAGGTTCGGCTCAACACTCATTTAATTAATCAATCTAATGCTAACGAATCACACTGTGTATTGGTTCGTTTGATTCATTTTCATCACTTTTATATAGATCTAAGATTACCTAAATGAATCCAAACCTAAATGAAAAAATTTACGTTATAAATGTACCTTAAACGAGTCGGTTCACGAACATGAGCTGGTCTTGATGTAGGTTCGGTTCGTTACGACGTTCTAGAACCAACAAGCTCGGGTTTTCGCCTCCGGATCTTGAGTCGGGATATAGGATGGTGTTAGTGTGTGTTTTTGATGGTATAGGCTATGGTGTAGAGATGGATAAAAATGGAAATTCTTAGGGTTTAAGGGGTATTTATACTCCCATAAGCCCATGGACCTAAGGCCCATTCCATTTCTTATTCCATCTTTTAAAGTCCAAGCCCATCATCTTATAGTTTATTACCAAAACCGACACACGACACTTTATTGAATAAACGAAATTTCATTATTTATTATAATCAAAAGTAGGATGTTACATTTTGACTTCAAATTAATTCTTAAGTTGACAACGATTAATTTACATTTTTAAACACCTAAAAATAGGCATAAAATGATTTTAACGTATTGTCAAACAAATAGTGGTTGGTAAAAGTAAAACACGTTTTCTCCTCAAATTTATACATATTTCTACGTGAAATAACTATTAGTGAACATATAATGTTTTCTTAATTTATTCATATTATTCCCATAAGAAAAAAAATGTTTTTTTTAATTATTTATATGTTTAAAGTTTAACAAAAATTAAATTCTATTTACATCACTACTAAATTAGCATGTATGAAATATGGCAAATAGCTTTATCCCCCGAGTAGATGCAGTTGTCTAAATGGGTAAAAATCATATAGCTACAAAGGAAACGGATTAAATGGATACAAACTGAAAGAAACATAAAAGCTAAAGAGCAAAATCTATTAAAAAAATACTAGATTATTATTATTATTAATTTATTATAATATGTATTCAATAACTATTTAACATAATTTATCCGGAAAAGAGTTAAATTGATGTGTAAATAAAAATGAGTACTATATTAGAGTATTAAACATTACGATTATTGATGTGTAATTAATATCTTTGATAGAGTTCATCTTTTCAATCAACATTGAGATAGAAGTTTTGTTGAATCGACATTGTTGAATTGTTTTATTGATTTGGAGACTAGTTTCCTTTGTTTGCTTATTATTGTACAAATGGCATAAGTTATAAAATATTTTAACTTTTCATTTATCTTTGTTAGTCTTTGCATGTTTTTGTATTTGAATCAAATAATTTATGATATCTTATAATTCATGTAAAATTATCATTTATTTATAAGTACAACATTTGCATTTCATTAAATTTATATGATGTTACATATATATTAGGTTTTAAATTTAAATATGTTCCATCGTGTGTAACTATTGGGATGAGAAACGGATTAAGGAAGATTGGAATCTTCTCAACCTCCTTGAAAAATGACTAAGTATGGAAACCGAGCACACTTAGGCATCCGAGTAAGCCTAAACTTAGTCATGCAAGGTATTTTTCTCTTCGAGCAAAGTTATCTTCTGGAATTCTTCTTAAGTGTAAGTTCGAGAAAACTACACTTCATCAAGCAAGGTTGTTCTTCAAGTCAAGCAAGGTTTGATTCAGGGCAAACTCTTGACTAAACCAAACTAAACCCAAGTATTTTGGCGGATCAAGCAAGGTTTATTTATAATAAACAGTGGTCCCAGCAAACTTGAAGAAAGTTGATGAAGAAATTACTTAAGGACTTCTAACGAGCAAGGTTCAACCCCGAGCAAGCTATAGTTTCACCAACATACTTGGATTTGTTCAAATAAGTTAAGTAACAAAAGGTTGAAGGGATCTCTGAAGGACAAGTTTGCACGTAGGGTATATGTCGAGCAAAGTTTGATATTATCAGGAAGATTGAAGTCTGCTTGATGAATATTTTGTAAGAAAAATATTCTAAGTAAAGCTTACTCGGAGAACTGTTCCTCAACACACTTAATGGTTACCAGGTCTGCTCGCTAAAGACAAAAGCTGCAAAGCTTACTTGAAGACCTGTATACACTTAGAATATTTTGTAATACATTTGAATATGTTTAGTATCAATCATTAGGGTTTCAAAAAGGAAATGTCAGGTGTCAGGGCATGCCTATAAAAGGAAACTTTAAGGCACGCCAATGACAACAACGGACACTGAGCGAATATTGTGATTTGACGGCTGTCTTTATTTTGTACGGAAAAGCTGCCAAGAATACAAACATTCCACCTAGAAACCCTAACTGATTTTCGTTGAATCCTTCATAATATTAATGGAAATCTTTTGAGTTACTTTGTGTGTTTGTTATTTTTCTGATTCCACATTTAATATTCTTTGGTTTTTCATAAAAGCAGTATGTCGTAACCTTCTTGTCGACACGTTTGTGTGGGTTACGATAGTGAGTAAGTGAGCGATTAAGTGAGATATATGGGATTGACAAGTGGTATCAGAGCTTGTATTGCTGCATTTGTGAAGAACTAGTGCTGAAAACTGTTGATTTTGAAGATGAAGAATGACGTCAGCTGATAAGTGTTCCATTGATCTGTGACATCAGCTGCCTTGATTTTGAGTTTTCTCAGATCTATTGTTTCATTGAGGTTTAAAAGTGTTTCTTACTTTGATTTACTTTTATTTGTTTCCTTGTGTGTCTAGATCTTGTTATTATTCATCCATATTCATCAGATATGAGGATTTACTTCACAGATATGGTTGTTTTTCAAACATTCTCAAAATTTTCTTGAAGTTTAAGTAATTTTTCATTTCTAAAACCTTTCAATATACCAAAAATATGTATGGAATTGTGGATGAGAAAGAGGTGTCTACTAACAAAATTTCAAGATTGTTAGGGCATGAGAACTATATCAAATGGAAGATTATGTTTGAGGCTGCTGTGTGCTACAATGATGTGGAAATGTGGAACTCCATAAAAAATGGACCATATGTCCCAGATGGCTCAAACAGGAACAAAACTGTTGAAAGACAAATGGAGAAGAAAGATGTCAGAGCTTTGTCTATGCTGAAACTAGGTCTATCTTGGGAAATACCGACTAGTGTGGCTCATCACACTACTGCAAAGGCCATGTTTGATGCTATTGTAGAAATGTTTGAAGGAAACACAAAGCTTAAAGATATCAAGAAGTATAGTCTGAAGCAGCAGCTAGACAGATTCAAGTTCAGAGAAGGTGAAAAACTAAAATCTGTTTTGAATAGGTTTGTGGCCATTGTGAATGAGATCAGACCACAAATCTTGGAATAACAGATTTTGATCTTAACAAAAAGCTATTTTCATCCTTATTTGGTGAATGATACACTGCAAGCAAATTCATCAAGGAAAAACGCTAATTTCCCAACTTTCAAGTTTGATGATGTGATTTGTTTCTTACAAGCTGCTGAGCATGAGACGATAGAGAACCATATGATTAAGAAGACAAGCCAAGCTTCCAAGTGGCAAATGCTCTTATTGCACCCATGAGAAACTTGTCTACCAAGAACAAACAACAAGTCCCAATAATTGAAGAACCAAGGGAATATGGTGGTGAAACAGCAAGAGTATTTGTTGCTGGTCAATCAAGCAATCAAGGTGGACAGTCCAGATTCAATGTTCAACTGCTAGATGATAATGATGCATCATCAGTGGCCAGTGGACAAGAACCATACAATGCTGGAAATATGAATAATGGGAATAAGTATCAAGCTCTCTTTTCAATGTTTACTGAGTCATACGATGCTTTTGTGGCTAAGAATCTGATTCATACAAGTGTGGTACAAGAAGATCTTGAACAAATTGATGCTGATGATTTGGAAGATATGGATCTGAAGTGACAGGCTGCAATGTTAGCCTTGAGAAGTAAGAGGCTGTACAATAGAACTGGAAGGTCTTTTGTGTCTGGTCCAAATCACAGGATAGGTTTTGACAGGTCAAAAGCAATCTGCTACAACTGTCAATAACCAGGACACTTTGCTAGAGAATGTAATCAGCCAAGGTAATTTCAGAACAACAATCAACAAAGAAATCATTTCAATATCAAAACCAGAATCAAGGGCAACCAAGGCAGGTTATCAATAACAACAACTTTCAACAACCAAATCATCAACAAGTGATCCCATAACAACAACAACCATATCTAGAGAAGCCAACAAGTCCCTCCACAAGCTCCTGTTAAACAGAAAATAAACAATGCAAATCAACCAAGAAATCAAGGGAATGTTGAATTAGCTCAACCATAGCAAGAAGGTATATTTGATTGGAGTAACCATGTTGATGATATTGAAAAAGCCAATGTAGCATTCAAGGAAAAGATAGGGAATGAAACAGAGTCCTCTTCATCTCAGGTACATTCAAATCTCACAAACCTTGAATTACTTGAAATGAATGATTAGTTGAAAATGGAAATTGGTAACTTGCAAAGTGAACACCTTAAGAAACAAAGTATTATTAATGTGTATGAAAGGAGTGATGTGACTTATGATAATCAAATCAAATGTTTGGAACAAGATTCTATGGACAGTTACATCATTCAGTCAAGATAAGTTACTAAAATTGAAGAATTTAAGAAAATGTATCTTGATGAGAAGTTGAAAAATACTCAACTTCCAGTTGAGGTAGATATTCTAAAGAACTTGGTGTCAACTGAAAACATTTGTGGTAAGTTGAAAAGGAAAAAGGAAGAGGATAAGTACAAAGTTGTTCCTCCACCTTTTAATGATAATTACTCACTGAAAGTGGATAAGGAAAAGAGAAATGCTTACCTTAAACAGTTTAGAGAAGTGTTTGATCACAGAATGGAGTTTGTTGAAAATTACAAGTTGGTTGAGATTGATGACGAGGGTGATATTGTAATGAAAGCTACTGAAACAAAGGTTGAAAATTTTTTTGGTGTGCAAGTCTCAGAAGATAACTTTGATAATGATTTATTGGATAGAGATGACTTGAGTGAGTAAACTGACAAAAGTTCAAGCAATGAAAGTTTAAAAGACGAAAATGAGTGGCAAACAGAAACCAAAGAACAAGATTCCTTTGCTACCAAAGATAATCCCAAAATGAGGAAGCACTATGAGCAAATGAGAAGAGAACACAAATCATTTGATATTTGTGGTGATTCCAAGGCAAAGAAGAATAATAAAAGATTAACATATGGAGTGCTACAAAGAAGGGAAAGTGTCAGAGAAAACAAAAAAACAGAAGAAACCAAGCGGAATGATGATTTATTCATTCCTGTCTATCCTGTATTCTCTAACCAAGAATTGTTTGATGTTGGAGTGGTAGAAAGCATAGAAGAATTTGAAAAAGACAGTCAAGATTTAGAAGCAACAAAGATGACAAACCAATAAAGAAGGAAAATATAACCTTTATCAAAAGTTATGTTGAGAGACAAGACATAAAGATTGATGAATTTATACATTTCTCAATTAATTATGATGGTATCTTTACCCAAAAGACTATTGGAGTTGATCCTCTAAGACCAAGTGAGAGGTTTGAAAAGGGAAACTCAAGTGAATGATTCAAAGGACAAGTTTGGTGTAAAATTTGTATGTGTATGAACATCATACTGATTCTTGTAATGATAGGTTTACCTTCAAACCAATTCATGTCCCTGACACAACAAAGTTTGGACAAGATTTTGGTTTATACTAGAAAAAGTACAATGAATATTTAGGCTAGGGTAAGAAGATTCTTGATGATCCAGTGAACAATGTTGCAGAGGTAAGTAAGAAAAGAACTGAAACTATTCACAAGAAAGAGAAAAAGAAGGATTTGACTGAGAAAAAGAAAGCTCCAATGAATAGACAACCCATCAGAATGAAACCTGACGTGGATTATAAATCAGCAAAATCTGTTGAGTCTGAAAAGTCACCGAGATTTGAAGAGAAAATTAAGAAGAATGTGTTCAAAAAGAAGAAGTCAAAAGAACTAAATGGCGATGAGAAATTTCTTATGAAACATGGTTTTGAGCCACATGGATTTTTATGGAAACCAAGGGTTAAAGCACAAGTAATTGTTGAGAAAAGGGAGTTTGTCATCGAAGAATGCACAAGCATAGTTTCCTATGTTGGAAACTTGATTTAATATAGATATGAATTTGATGATTCATGTGAGATTGTTTATGAGGACCCCAAACCAAATACAACTAGTGTTAATGTTGCTGATGATCTGCAAGCTGAGTCAGCTTGTACTTCATCATTTAACTGATTCCTTTTTCTTTGATTTGTGCAGGAACAGTCCACACCCGTGACTGATGTATGGTATATGGACAACGATTATTCCAAGCACATCACCTGTGACAAGAGGTCACTGGTAAATTATGAAGAAAAGTTTGAAGGACCAGTTGCATTTGGGAGTGATGAAAATGGAGGGAAAATTATGGGGAAAGGCATTCTCATTAATGGAAAAAGTGTCTTTTGATAATGTGTTCTATGTGGAAGAATTACAATATAACCTATTGAGCATATCATTGATGTGTGATAAAGGTTATAAGGTTGGTTTTGATGATTCTCACTGTTTCATCCTCAAACCTGAATTTGTAATTCCTCCTTATATGATTATGATGATGGCTCCTAGAAATGGGAACTTATATGAACTGAGAATGAAAGATGCCATTTCTAGATGTAGCACTTGTTTTGTTTAAAAGGCCACTGAAAATGAAACAAAGTTGTGGCACAAAAAGCTTTGTAATGTCAATTTAAAGAATATGAACAAACTTTTTAAAGGTGAACATGTCATTGGTTTACCAACAAGGGAGTTTAAGTCGGATGACAAGTTTATTTCTTGTCAAAAAGGAAAGCAGCTCAAGTCATCTCACAAAACAAAAGTAATGAACTCAATTGATCAAATAATTGAAATGCTTCACATGGATCTCTTTGGTCCTGTGAGTGTTCCTAGTATTGGAATGAAAACATACCGTTTGGTGATAATTGATGATTTTTCAAGATATACTTGGGGTTTATAATCTGAATTCCAAGGATGAAGCTGCTGTACTTAAAAAAAGAGTGTGTGACAAGAATGGAGAATCAATTGGATGTAAGGGTGAAGGTAATGAGAAGTGACAAAAGGACTGAGTTCAAAAATGGGGTAATGGATGAATTTTGCAAGTCTAAGGGAATATTTCAACAATTCAGTGCCCATAGAACACCTGAACAAAATGGAGTTGCTGAAAGAAGAAACAGAATACTGATAGAAGCAGCAAGAACCATGTTAGCAGATGCTTACTTGCCTATTACTTTTTGGGCATAAGCTATAAACACTGCTTGCTATGTTCAGAACATGGTCCTTTTCAATAAAAGTCAAGACAAAACTCCATATGAGATTTTGTTTAAAAGAAAACCCTACATCAAGTTTTTCAAACCTTTTGGTTGCAAATACTCATTGTTGAATACAAAGGACTATTTGAACAAGTTTCAGTCAAAATCCTTAGATAGTTTCTTTGTTGGGTAATCAACACACTCAAATTCTTACAGAGTTTATGTGAAAGGCCATTTGAGTGTGATTAAATCTTTAGATGTGATCTTGAATGAAAATAAATTCAACACTGTTGATTTAGCAACATGGCTATTTGATCTAGAATAGTTAATCAAATCTTTTAAGCTATACCCTGAATATTTTGATGAAACTCTGTACAGAACAAGTGTCCCCGAAGTAACATCAAAACAAAATGTTGATTTGGACAAATTATGGTCAAAGGTTGCTGAGAAGAACGATGAAAATTCTTTTACTGAGAAAGTAACCAATTGTGAGTCTGAATATGAGAATGAGCAAACTGACAATCTTGATCAACCACAAGATCAAGAGATTTTGGTCAATAATGAATTACAACATCAAGATTAGCAAGATCAAATATTGGAAATGACAGATAATCAAACTTTGAAACTTTGTTTCAAAAATTTGAACAATGGAAATGATATTGCTTCAACATCTCAACGGGATGTTAAAGAAATTGCTGATTTAAACCAAACTGAATCAGATTTGATCACTGAAGATCCTGATGTTAAAGACTCAAATCTTGATTCAACTATTTCTTCAGATCAAATTGTACTAACTTACTATGTAGAAGGAAATTATCCCGCTGAAAACATCATTGGAAGCATTCATGAAGGAGTTACAAGAAGTGCATCTGAATATGCAAACATTTTTTTGTACTCCGCTTCCTATTCCAAATTGAACCCAAGAACATTGTTTAAGCTTTAAAAGACAATAGTTGGTGGAAGGAATGCAAGAGGAGTTGGCTCAATTCAGAAATTTGCATGTGTGGGAACTTGTGGATAAGCCAAAGGGAAAGTATGCTATTGGCGCCAAATGGGTTTTCAGAAACAAAAGGGATGAAAGAGGGATTTTAATGAAGAACAAAGCAAGACTAGTTGCACTAGGATGCTTACAAGAAGAAGGAATTGATTTTGAGAAAGTGTTTGCACCAGTGACAAGGCTAGAGGCAATCAGATTATTTTTAGCCTATGCTTCTTCAAAGAAAATCAGAGTATTTCAATTGGATGCAAAATCTGCTTTCTTAAATGGAAAAATAGAAGAGGAGATGTATGTCACTCAACCTTCATGTTTTGCGGATCCTGAGTATCCTAATAGAGTATACAAACTGAATAAGGCTCTACATGGAGCACATCAAGCTCGAAGAGCTTGGTATGATGAGTTGTCAAACCACCTACTTGTTAATGGATTTCACAGGGGAGCCATTGATAAGACTCTCTTCTACAAGAAAAGAGGAAGAGATTTACTTCTGCTTCAAGTTTATGTTGATGATATCATATTTGGGTCTACAAATGAACATATGTGTTTGGAGTTTGAGGAAGTGATGAAGTCTAAGTACTGCATGAGATCAATGGGAGAAATGAATTTCTTTCTGGGATTGCAAGTTCAACAAAAGAAGGATGGTATATTCATTTGTAAACCAAAGTATGTGCAAGACATTTTGAACAAGTTTAAATGTCAAGACTTGAAGACTGCTTATACTACAATGGACACCCATGAGAAGATGATTGCTGATAAAAAGGGGGAGCCTGTTGATGACCATGAATACAGAGCCAAAATTGGATCATTGATGTACCTGAATGCTTCAAAGCCTGATATTATGTTTGCTGTTTGTGTGTGTGCAAGATTCCAATCTAGTCCAAAAGTGTCTTACCTAACTGCTGTCAAGAAGATTTTTAGATATTTGAAAGGAAAACCTGATTTAGACATGTGGTATCTAAATAACCATGCCTTTGATCTAATTGCTTACACTAATAGTGACTATGATGGCTGCAACATGAGTAGGAAGTCTACATCAGGAGGATGTCAATTCTTGGGAGACAGGCTTGTGTCATGGCAATGCAAGAAGAAAACTAATGTTTCAATCTCTACTGCTGAAGCTGAGTACATTGCTGCATCTGCCTGCTGTGCACAAGTCCTCAAGATTCAAAATCAACTGCTGAACTATGGTTTGAATTACTTGAACACTACTATTTCATTGATAAGCCTGCCACTTTATTCATTTTTAGGAACCCTATCCAACACTCAAAAACCAAGCACATTAAAATCAGACACTATTTAATTAGAGACTGTAATGAAAAAGGTCTAATTGAAATAAAAAGAGTTGACACTAGTGACAACTTGGCTGATTTGTTCACCAAGCCACTAGATAGAACAAGATTTAAATTTCTTTGGAAAGCATTTGGAATGATCAACTCTAATGAATTCTGATTAATGATGTGTGCTCATTGTGCTAACTGACTATCTTTAGAAAGGTCTTGAAGAGTGAGTTGTGTTTGATCTGTGAATCAATGTTTATGTTTGACTGATATGTGCTTTGAATGACAATTTGTGTGACTTAGGTGTCTATGATACTTAGGTTTGATTTCAGTAAAT
The DNA here is from genome assembly GCF_021521415.1 of Bidens hawaiensis. NCBI lineage: Eukaryota > Viridiplantae > Streptophyta > Magnoliopsida > Asterales > Asteraceae > Bidens > Bidens hawaiensis. The sequence continues at coordinate 366,817 of NW_027491166.1, read as the reverse complement.
GCTGATAATATCTTGATAAGTGTGCTTATCTGATATTTTTTAATATGTGGATAATCTGATGAGATGATGTGTTTAGACATGATAGAGTTTGCATAATTAGTCTTGGTTGAAGATTATGTTAAGTCTGCTTGTGTTCATTCATGTCACTCATGTTTTGATTATTCTTGAATATGCTACTCTTTGCTTGTGTCAAAATTATGCTTTTGTGTTAAAATTGCATGCTCAAATGAATATCTTTCAAGATATTTTTTACAAAACATTGTTGACAAACTGAGCAAGTTGATGGTGCAGAGATATGATAAGATTATTCAGATCAAAGATTTAAAGAAGCTTAAAAGGTTTTCAATGAAAATTGATCCAACCTTGTGCGAAATGATAGTAGATTGATTATTTATGCCAATCATATGGATTTAATAGGCTAAAAAGACTATTAATGCAGTCACTAATATGTATGGTTGCTTTTCATGATGTATAAAAACTGAGGTGACATAAATAAAATGAATATGCTAAGCTTAATGTGGAAATACATTGTTGAATATGCATGTTTCAAGATAAATCTCTCCGAATGATAGGCAGAAAAGTGATTATCCAGTCATACACGAGCGTATTGGTACTTGGTCACTCAAAATGAAACATCTTATAGATATGACAAAGAACAAATGTGAACAAAAGTTTTATTATCAACCAAAAGTTGAAATTGTTCACCAATTTTGAAAGAAAATCAAACAAGAGGGTTAAAACTAAAACTACAAAGGTGGGTCATCATTATAAGTCCTAAACACCTTGAATGGATGGCTTGTAAAGTCCGTATTGAGTGGCATGTAAGTCCAACGTTCAACCTCAACTATTTGAAATGTTTTGAAAAGAAAAATTCATTAATAAAAGTTTATGTGTTCTGTCATTAAAAATATTTTGACCAAATATCAGGGGGTTGAAGTCAAATTCGGCTAATCTGATGAAAATCAAATAAGCTTTGAGAAGAGATATGGGACATCGTCGTACAATAAGTGTTATCCATGTTTGTATTATGGACTTAACTAAACCTTAAGCATATCACCAATGTAATGAAATTCATGCTAAGTCTAGACCTGCTATTAACCTGCTTGACTATCATAATAACGTTGAGAATGAGGTATTGAAAGGTGACTTAATCAATATGATCCCATGTTGAGATCTTTTCATTAAAGAGAAAAAGATTTGGAAGGATATAATTGAAATTTGATCTCATTATGCACCATTTGCTCTTAAACTTTGAACCTTAATGAGAAAATTGTTTGAAATATAGTGTAAGTCAAAATAAGTTGCATTTTAACCTTAAATATGTCTGCATATGTTATTTCGAGTAAACTTTGATGTTTTGAAACTTTCAAGTAAACTTAGGTGTTTTTATTTGAAGTTTAACTCATTCGATCAAACTTGATAGTTACTTGCTTTGAAAAGAACTATTCATGTATTATCGAGTACACTTTGATGATTATATACTTTCGAGTAAACTTGGATGTTTAGAAAGTTGTCTTCTGTAGGTTCCCTGGACGGATCACACGAGATATCCCGGTCTACTCAGGTGCGGAATCCCTGCGTAGATCGTGACGAGCGTAGAAAGCAAACCAAACAAACACACACGAATAAACCGAAACACGTTATATATTAATAACCGAACTCACGTGATATGAATCACTGATACAGACTTAGATCAACTCGATCGACTCAAACGACTAACTTGCTGAACCCCCCAAAACAAGCCGTAAACTATATATAAATACACGACAACTTCGCCTGGCATGTTCAGGCGAAGTTGTCCATAACTTCGCTTGTTCAACAAGTTCGCCTAGGCGAACTTGTTAACAACTTCGCTTAAACAATAACATAAATAACATTACAGACTCGATTACAGACACTAGACTATGAACTACTGACATTTATGCACCAACAGACTCCCCCTTGGCAGTAGCTTCATATCTTGATCTTTAAGCACTTGTCTCGTAATCTTCACGCATGCACTCCTTCTCTAACACATACCGTGACTACTCGCTGATACTTCCTTGCTTCGTCTTTCCAAGCAGGAATATAGAATATCTTCTTTTCATTCAACACTTGCAGATCAGCTTTCGATAAGTTAACAAGATGCATCGGATCATACACCCTCAGCACTTCTTGTTCGTCTTCGTCTTCCATCACGGCTTCAGCAGTCTGGCAATCAACATACCACCATTTAAGATTCTTCAACACATCTTGAGGCATAATCTTCATTGGAACCTCCTTAATGCATCGAATCGGTTTGTACTTCATTACCATCCATGGCTTGCCATCTGCTCTCATTCCCCTTTCTTTATCTTCCACTAGCTTTCCCTTCAGTGGCTTTAATAACTCAAACTTCTTCTCTTTTATGCTTTCTTTCCACACGATCTTCCCAATAACCCTTGCCATGTTATCGTCGCTTCTATTGATCAGCCCCAATCTAGCCAAATCCTTCACCTCATATTCAGTCAATGTATTGAGAGATCTCAACGTTCTTTTAAAATACTGAATCCCATCAAAACGTTTCACCACAAACAACTTTATCTGTTCATCATATAGCCAACAAATAATTCCTTTCTTCGACTCAGCATAGCCTTTGATATTATAACTCTTCTTGAACATGGTTGGAACAGCAGGTTTCTTAGTTTTAATAAACCAATGAGCACAGCCTTCCTTCCACCTAGGCTGCTCCTCCCACTCAGTCTCATCATTTTCCATCTCAGTACCCATATCGGCTTTCTCAACATCTGGGATCTCGTGTTCAACATTTTCTTCAATTATTTCACCTTCTTCAATCACAATCTGTGCTCCAATCTTCTCAATCTCCTCAATAGGTAGCACATCATCATCAAACATCACATCATCCTCTAGCATATCATCATCCAATTCTTTCAACGTATCGATCACATCATCATCATCATCAACCATCACCACCTCATCACCACCAACTGCACCTGCAGACTCCCCCTGAGCTGTGGAAGTCCCAAGAGCTTGAGTAGTTCTTGGAAACTCACCACCTGCACCTTTCGGTGCATTGGGATCATCGTCTCTGGCATTTCTCCTCTTTGTCCTTAACTCGTCGCCTCTACAGCCTGTCTCCCCCTGAGATGCCAAGAACTCCTTCATAGCATCTATAATTCGCCCATGTTCAACCAGGAGGGACGACTGTAATTGATTCTCTGCCACAAGGCGCTGAATAGCCTGGGTCTGGATAAAGTTTATCCTTGATTGCTCTGCCACGACCCGTTCAATTGCAGCTATTCTCTCCGAGTCTGAGAGGGTTGCATCGAAATCAAACCTCATGTTAGATGTATCTTGAGTATACTGAGGAGGGATCTCGAATGTAACCGGGACATCAGAAGCAGTTGTGGACGTAACCGCAGGTGGTATCGTGACCGACAACCCTGCAGTTGCAACGACGGTAGACTCTACAAATTGTGCCACCACCTCTGAAGGAGTAAGCGTTGGAGGTGGTAACGACACAATCTCCGGAGTCGTCGTCTGTAGTGTGATGGATGGGATGCCGACAGCTGATGTAGCCACCACGGGAACATCCGCGGCGCTTGTAACCTGTACAGAAGTAGGAACAATCGACATACCTGACAATGCGGATGGAGCGAAACGTACAACCCTTGAAGTCTCTCCAGCTCCCATACCTGCACCTGTCCTCTCCCGTCTTGAACGTCTAATCAACTTGTGGATATCTTCTTCCTCTTCTTCTGATTCACTATCATCCACCGTTCTCTTTCTCTTCCCTAACGTCCTCTCTCTAGTCACCAACATCCTCCTCGCTTCATCCATAACGTCATCAAGATCTGAGTCAGCCACCGTCGTAGCTGCTCTAGTAACACGCACTTCCCTAACCTGTGCAGCAGAGACCTGCACCTCTTCTTGTGGATCAAAACGGTCCATGTCGAAGAATCCTTGGCCGCCAAATGCAGCATCAAGGTCTACATCCTCCTCAGCCGACACCACAGGCACAGTAGGTACATCTCGAGTTGCTCCTGCCTGTTGTGGTTGAGGATCTCTGAACTCATCCCCCCGAGCTGGCACATACCCCGGGTTTATTAAGAACCCAAAGAGTGGAGTATGCCTTGGACGACGTTCAGGCTTGCTCCTCGCACTCGAAGTACGGCATTGAGCAAAGATACGTTTGCTCACACTCTCCACGTATCTTATTGGGCGTCGTTGAGGCAAAGCTGGAGCCACATGGTTCAAGATCATCTGTATGAATCTTGGATACATTATGAACCGCTCACGAGCCATCGCCCTCCTCTGTCTATCGATCTCGTAAAAGACCATCTGACTAAAGCTATAACGTTTGTTATAAGTCAGAGCAGTCATTGCTGACTGCATGGTCGCACCCATTCCGTCAGTACCCGCCTTCCTCCCAGACATACACACAATCATGACGTGCATGAGGAAGCGCCACTGATCGAGCAGGAACCCCTTCCGTCTCTGGGTATCGCCCAAGGGACCAGAATATCCCATCCGTAGGAATGCTCCATCACGAAACGGAGCAACAAACTCCGTAGGGTCATCCCTAGTCTCCTCACCGAACCGTAAAGCCACCCGTATTTGTTCAGATGAGAACTGAACCTCTTGATTGTTGACGGTTGCTCGCATAACCGGGGGCTCAACGCGGCAATCGTACTCCACAGTCTGCCAGAAATCCTCGATATTGGGTAAGGATATCGGCAGAGTCGTCGTGATAGCGTGGAATATCCTCGAGCAAATGAGGAATGTGATGATCTCACGGTAGTCTTCAACTCCGCTCGTTTCCGGGTCTAAGGTGATGAACATGTTGTGACCCGAGAAGAATTGTCTCTGATTATCTCCATCGTCACCTCCAGCACCTCCGGCACCTGCTACTGCAGCCATATCTGCAACAAACGAACCAAGTTAGATATACGTTAAGGTTTAACACAAGTTCGCCTATTACCATGAGCGAAGTTGTGATAACTTCTGTATAGGCGAAGTTAAAGTTGGGGCGAAGTTGGGAACAACTTCGCTTCATCTTTAAGTTCGTCTAATAATTAAAAAATTAAAAGGTCCAGGCGAAGTTAATGATAACTTCGCCTCACCACAACATCGCCTCAGGCGAAGTTTAGACTCAGGCGAAGTTACGGATAACTTCGCCTAAACCTTAAGTTCGCCTGAATCTGAATCGACAACAGTAAGCAGAATCAACATCGAAAAGTTTGGTGTTTCGGCCAATTTTGACGATTTAGGAGACTAAAACACATGGTATTAAAGTAATCCGGACGATCAGTTTGTTCATGAACACGTAAAAACAAGTTTTGAAATCGGGTATAGGTTTCGAACATCCGAGGTCGTTAACCGGGTGTCGTAACAACCTAGGATTAACAACATCGAACATCGAGTATAAGATATAGAACCCAAACACACCTTGAATACTGATTGAAATCGGAAAAAAGATAATCGGATGAAAAACGGAGATAAGTTCGCTGTGTGAATCGAGGATAAGTTCGCTGATATTTCAAATAATGAACTGATGCCCTTTGAAAATCCTTATATAGGGGCGAAGTTATACAGGCGAAGTTACGGTTAACTTCGCCTAGGCGAAGTTATTCACAAGTTCGCCTGTTTAACAACATCGCCTATATTTACAAAATCAACCCTTATAATTTGAACATTTTGCAATTAACATTTAAAACTTCCCTTTAAGAATTAAATAAAACGATCAAGTCCAAGTAACCATTTATAAAAGCATACGACTACATAAAAAGAAAACTTTTAACAATTAAGGTATAAGGGATCAAATTTCAGTCTCGATAAGGACTACCACGTTTTAGAAAAGATCCGAACAGGAATCATACTAACTACGTGACTGTCACATAGATCGGTGTTTAGCTGTATTATGACATAGGGAAACAGGTTGTAGACAGGTAAATAACTTAAGATGGTTTTCATCGTTTCTGTGATACGAGTTAGGTTCAATTAAGCCTCAAAATTTAAATGGGCAACAACTCAGAGATTATGATGCCTCCTATCTATTCTCAAAGCATATTTGGCTTTCCCCAAGTCACCCCGAATTGACCTCGACCCTTAGTGTCTGATTAAGTTTGTAATTACTCTTCATCTCCTTCCCGTTCTCTTTCTTACTCCATGATTAAGAAGTCTTGATATGTTGAACTCTAGAATGTTTCAATAACTCATAAGTTTGTTTTTTTTTTTATTTTTTTTATGATAAACATTTACATAGACTTCAGAGTATTAACCAACTGCAAGTCCCGAATCTGGATCACTGCAGTTTCTTGAAACGCTATCTTCACGGGAATCAGAACACTTACAGGCTCGTGTATGACTGGGTAATCGCTTTTCTGCCTATCATTCGGAAAGATATATATGAAGACATGCAAAACACGTAAGGAGTTTCCACGTAAAATCAAGTAGTTTTAGTTTGTATTACATCTACTTTTACGCACCATAAAAAGTTACCATGACATACAATGACTGTCCTAAAGCCTTTTAAAGCCTAATAACTTCACTAGTTAAGCACACAGAATCAGTATATCTATCATTTTCCAAGGTTGGATCAATTTTCTGTTAAACATAGCTAACGAACTTCTTACGAAGTAGTAGACTTGAAAAATAATTTCATTTCCCTCAAAAAAATTTTTTTAACATTAAACGCCCCGACCAAAACAAAGTCTTCAGGTAAACGGCTATCCCGAAGATCCAATGGATCAGCTGGACCGACCACATACTAGTATGTGTCCTTCTAACTAATTAATATGATCTACTAATTTTAAGCGAAAGAATGAAAACTCATCATAAACCGCCCCTGTCACTTTCAGTCATCTGGTTAATGGCTATCCTCATATTCTACAAGTAGAATTGAGGACCAAACATATCCTAAGACATGTCCTTCAAACTGTTGCAACCGACATACTTTTAAGCGATAGTGATTTTTTTTTTTTTTTTTTTTTTTTAATATAACTTGAAAAGCATGGTTACTCGGGATTGATCATCCCATTCAACTCAATAAGGTTTTGAAATCTCGTTTTGTCAAACGCTTTAGTATATAAATCAACGAAATTATCAAGCGTATCCACCTTTTCAAGCACAATCAGTTTCTTCTCAGCACAATCCCGTATAAAATGATGACGTATGTCAATATGTTTAGTTTTACTGTGCTTCACGGGATTGTTAGTTACTGAGATAGCAGCTGTGTTATCAATGCAAATAGGAGTAAGTAAGAAATTCAGACCATAGTCGCGCAACTGTTGTTGAATCCAAAGAACCTGGGAGCAGCAGTTGGATGCTGCCATGTATTCTGCTTCACAGGTTGAAATTGCGACTGAAGTCTGCTTCTTGCATTGCCACGACACCAATCTGCCACCAAGAAACTGACATCCTCCAGTTGTTGACTTCCGACTCTGATTGCACCCTCCATAATCAGAATCTGTGTAAGCGACTAGCTCCAAGTCTCCTCCTCTCGGGTACCACAACCCCAGCTTCGGCTTGCCCTTGAGATACCGCAGTATCCTCTTTGCACCCTTCAAATGAGATTCTTTTGGATTTGCCTGAAAGCGTGTACAAATACAAACAGCAAACATTATATCAGGCCTAGAAGCAGTTAAGTACATTAAAGAACCTATAATAGCCCGATACTGAGTTGGGTCCACATCTGCATCACCGTCTGACTCAGCACCCAATTTGTGATTGACGCAGATTGGAGTGTCGAATGGAGTGCTGTCCTCCATCTTGAAGCGTTTGAGCACATCATGGACATACTTGGTCTGATGAATGAACATCCCATCCTTCTTCTGATCAACCTGCATTCCTAAAAAGAAAGTTAGTTCACCCATAGCACTCATTTCAAACCTTTTCTTCATGACGTCCTCAAACTCCTGACACATGGAGACTTTAGATGCAGCAAAGATAATGTCATCCACGTAGACTTGCACCAGCAGGAAGTCGCTTCCTTCTCTCTTCACGAACAACGTGCTATCAATCTTCCCTCTTTCAAAACCATTTTCAAGCAAGTAATCTGATAAAGTTGAATACCAGGCACGAGGTGCCTGATGTAGTCCATACAATGCCTTGCTCAACTTGTACACGTGATCAGGAAAGTCTGGGTCAGGAAAACCCGGTGGTTGCTTAACATACACTACCTCAACAACTTTCCCATTCAGAAACGCACTCTTCACATCCAACTGAAATACCTTCATCTTCTTATAAGCAGCGAACGCCAAAAACAATCTAATGGCTTCCAACCTTGCGACAGGAGCGAACACTTCATTATAATCAATCCCCTCTTGTTGATTAAAACCTTTAACGACTAGCCTCGCCTTGTTTCTTATGATAATCCCTTTCTCATCTCTCTTGCACTTAAACACCCATTTTGTGCCTATCGCATGCACATGCTTCGGTTTTTCAACCAAAGTCCATATTTCCATTTTCTTGAACTGAGCCAACTCTTCTTGCATGGCTTCGACCCACGAGCTGTCCTTTAAAGCCATTTGATAATTCTTCGGCTCAATCTGGCTGATAAAGCAGGTGTACAAGCATTCGTTGATTATCCCTGTCTCCTTGATGCTTGTGTAAACACAGGTGTGCTCATTCAAGCTACGTCTTGTTTGTACACCGGAGGACACATCACCAATCACATTCTCCAAAGGGTGATCTTTATGAATTCTCGTGGTCGGAACAGAACCGACATGCAAATTGTCTTCCAAGTTAGAAGAGAGCTCGTCAATGGTTGTTTCATGCTGAGAGTGAAATGGATTGAAAAATTCTTCTTCAGTCGAGGTAGCAGGGGTATCGACAGCATTTGATGAGGAAGGTTGACATTTATCGATCAGCTGTCTTTGCAATAGGTTTTCATCCTCATCAAGGATCATCTTCGTAGCAACTCTCTCTTCTTCTTCAGCAATATCCAAATACGGTATGTTAAAAGACTTAAAAAGTTTAACATAGTCGAAAAACTCAGCAGGTCCGTTGCTAGGTTTTGGCGGTTGGTAACTTGTGATATCGGTGTTACACACCACCTCAACCTTGCTGGTCGATGTATTGAAGACACTTCTGTTGGGAGTCCCAACAACATAACCGACTAAGATTCCTTCATCGGCTACTTCACCAAATTTAGAATTTGTCTTCAAAATCGAACAAGGGGACCCGAATGGTTCAAGACCACTCAAGTTGGGCTTTCTCCCATGCATAAGCTCATAACACGTTTTACCAAGTCTTTTAACAGTTAAGACTCTATTCAGAACATAACAGGCTGTAGCAACAGCTTCAGCCCAAAACACCACAGGAAGCTTCGAATCAGCCAGCATAGTTCTGGCTCCTTCAATTAATGTTCTATTCTTCCTTTCAGCCACTCCATTCTGTTGCGGTGTATACGGAGCGCTGTATTGGTGTTCAATCCCTCTCTGAAGGCAGAAGATCTCCATCTCAAAATTCTTGAACTCCGTTCCATTGTCACTCCTGATGAACTTAACCCTTTTATCCATAACGTTCTCAACTTTAGTAATCAAATTCTTCACCATCTGAGCCGTTTCGTCTTTTGATTTCAGGAAATACACCCACGAATATCGTGAGTAGTCATCAGTGATCACCAAGCAATAAGAAGTTCCTCCTAGACTTTTTGCATTCACGGGACCGAAGAGATCCATGTGAAGCAACTCCAGAGTACTGGCAATTGAATTGACTTTCTTGGTGAGATGGGATTTCTTGTGCTGCTTTCCCTTCTTGCACGCTATACATTTATCTTCAAAATTGAAATTCTTCAAGGGAACACCCAGCACAAGTCCATTCCTAACAATGTGGTTCATCTTCCGAAGATGAATGTGCCCCATTCTCCTATGCCACAATTCGGACTCTGATTCACTTGCTTTTGTCATAAGGCATGATTCTGCCGTGGCCATTTCAGTTGATCTCATATCCATAATATATGTATTTCTTTCACGTGGAGCCTTCATCAAAATCCACTCCTCTGGTATCTGAAAACCAGGTTTCAACACAATCGCCTCATTCTTTGTAAAATGAACGGTGTACTCCTTATCACAGATCTGCGACACACTCAGCAGATTGTGCTTCAATTCTTCTACAAAGTTAACCTTCTCCAAAGTCATCTTTCCGTTTGAAACCGTTCCCATTCCAGTAATCTTGCCACCACTTTCACCGGCAAAGCTCACTCTCCCTCCTTGAATAGGTTTCAAATCATGTAACAAGTATTTGTTACCCGTCATGTGCCGGGAATAGCCGCTATCTACAACCCAAAGATTGTTGGCAGCCCTGTTCAATTGTTCCTGCACAATAAATCAAAAGATTAGAATTTAGGGACCCAAGACCAATTGGTCTTGGATCTATACATCCCAAACTTTGGACTTCCAAAGTTAGTATCTCGAAAATTCCTGTAAGTCCTATTAGGAAATCTCATTGAAGATTGATTGTGAGGCCTTCCAAACCGTTGTGAATTGAAAGAATTATAGCCTGTGGTTTGGTTATTAGCAGTGTAAAACTGAGATTTGTTTCTATGAAAACCTGAATTAGTCACATTTTTGAATTTTAAATGGTTTTCATTTTTAGGAGCATGAAAATTACTATTAGGCTTATTCTCAGTTTTAGTAGGCCTCACACCTCTGAATCGCTGCTTCAGAGGGCAATTTGCAACAAGATGTCCTAATTGATTACATCTAAAACAACACCTATGCTCAACTTTTTTATCAACCGGTGTTTTAGATGTCGAGGCTATATTACCGCCCGTTCGTCTCACATATGGTGGGACGTACGGGTTTAGTGGAGTACTCCTTTTATTTGTTTTATCTTTTTCTCCACTCTTGGGTAACACAACCTCCTCTTTTGCCTTACCAGACTCGGATGACTTATCCGAATCTGACGAGACTGGGCTTTGATCAGAAATTTCAACACTTGAAACAGGCAAACTTGTTTCGCCTCTACTAACATTTGGTTCTTTAACAGTTACTTTAATTGGCACTGTTTGAGCAACCTCGAAGTCAACAGATTTCTGAACACTAGGGTTAAAAGTGTAATTGTGATTGTACGGTGGTGGAACCTCATGATAACCGATTCCTCCTCTCTTAGCAGAGGAACCTTGATCACTAACAAGGTGATCAAGAATAGCAGAAGAATTTCTGAACTGCTCCAGTTTTCGATTCAGTTCCACCACTTTCACCTGGTGGTCAGCAATCTGTTTTTCTCTCTTAGCAATTAGTTTGGTCTTTTCTTCCAAAACTTCATAACTTAAATCAATCACTTCAATTTTTTCAGCAAGTTTTGTTTTTAGACTTTTAACTTCTTTTTCACAAGCTTTTATTTTAATTTTATAATTATTTTCTCTTGATTTAATAAAGTGATGATCTTCTTTTAAGGTTTTAAATTCAGCATCCAACCTAACATACTGATCGGTTATGGTTGCTAGTTGCTCAGACAAGTTCTCACATTTTGAACAAGTTGGTTTAGAACATACCTCGGAGAGCTGGTCATTAACGTCTGCCATTAGAGCTTTTTCCTCTCCGGTAACCTTCTCACTTTATTCAGTTTCTACCTTTGCCAAATTTACCTGCTCAAAAGTTTCTTTAGAAAGCAGGTTCCAGTTGTATTCACCATCTTCTCTAGACATCATGGCACTATAATCTTTTCTACCTTCACTTTGCTGTGGAGACCTACACTGACTTCGTTCCACACGCTCATTCCTGCATTCTTTTGCAAAGTGACCATTTTGTTGACAATTGTAGCATCTCACCTTTGCCTTGTCAAACCCCAGCTTTCCACCGACAAACTTCCTTCCCGTCTTTCTCATAAACCTTTTTACTCTTCTCACGATCATGGCCATTTGCCATTGTAAATCCATTTCTTCCATATCGTCAGCATCAATCTGATCGTAATCTTCATCCAACATAGCTGGATCAACAATCTTCCCTTGAATGTAGTTCTCATAGGAAGCAATGAAAGAAGCATAGAGACCAAACTGCTCTTCAGCAGACTTGACACTCATAGGCATCTTGGAGTAGTTGTTGCTGGGAGAACTTGGAGAGCAACTACTCTTGCTTACCTGGGGTTTAGAACCACTCGATCCAGCTGCTACATAGCAAACATCCCCATTTGTGTTAACTGACACATGCCCCTCATGTGATGAATTTTGTCCCGACTCTCCCTTCGAGTAGTAGGCAGCAGATTCAGTCTTTGATCCTGAGCTAGTGTTGACTTTAGCTCCATACATACCTGGATCTTGAACCTGATCCATAGGTGTCTCTTTTCTGACCATGTTAAGCTCAAAGGTTCTGAGCTTGTTGACTGTCGTTTCTAGATCATATGTGGGAAAGTCTTTGTCTTCCCTCATCAGCACAGTGTACATCTCCCATTTTGGTGGGAGAGCATCTAGAAGCTTCTCAACTAATTCTTCTTCTCGGTAGGAAATTGAATAGTTGCTCAATTCAGTCATCAGATGGTAATATCGAGTGATAATATCATCTAAGGATTCATTCTTCAAATACTTGAAGACTGAGAACTGGGTTTTGAGCAATTTTATCTTTGAAGCACGGATTCCTACATTCCCTTCAAATCTGTTCTCAAGAGCTTCCCACAGCTCTCTTGCTGATGTGTACTTTCTAAACGTATGAAGGATCTCTTGAGGAAGAGCCATAGTAATAGCAGCATGAGCCTTGCTCTCGGCCTCATACATCTTTTTCTCTTCTTCTTCCATTTTACTATACTTTTTAATTTGATCAGGACCTTCATACTCCATAACTGGTGGAATATAACCATCCTGGATGCATACCCACATCTTCGCATCTTGGTATTTGACGTTTTGTATGAACCGATCCTTCCACGCAACAAAATCGGTTCCCTTCAGCAATCTTGGAGCCTTGGTAGCTGACCCTGCTTCAACTTCCATCTTCACTAACTCAGAGATGTTGATCGACGACATCTTTCCCGAAAAGTAAGAAACCTGAAAAATTAAGAGATTTTTTTTTATTAAAGTACTGTAGGCGAAGTTACGGATAACTTCGCTTGAAGTAGGCGAAGTTGTAGAGAACTTCGCTGAAGAACTTCGCTGTTAACACTACTGATTAACTTCGCTGTTAACACTGCTGATTAACTTCGCTGATTCTTAACTTCGCTTGAGGTAAGCGAACTTAAGAAGTAGGCGAAGTTGTAGAGAACTTCACTGATACAGGCGAACTTGAGAAGGTAGGCGAAGTTGTGGATAACTTCGCTTAACCTTATATCTTCGCCGAAACCCTACGCACAGTGACGGCAACTTCGTCTGATGAACACGGAAGATTTGCAGATCTGTAAATCGGATTTTAACGAGGTTTTTGACAGTGTAAAAGCTTTAACACGATGGTAGGAGGTAAGAATGATCAAAAGCACAGAAAACACGTCCCGCGAATAGTCGAAACGGGACGATTTCTACACCCGCGTGAATATCCCGAACCACACAATCGAGCAAATGCTCTGATACCAATTGTAGGTTCCCTGGACGGATCACACGAGATATCCCGGTCTACTCAGGTGCGGAATCCCTGCGTAGATCGTTACGAGCGTAGAAAGCAAACCAAACAAACACACACGAATAAACCGAAACACGTTATATATTAATAACCGAACTCACGTGATATGAATCACTGATACAGACTTAGATCAACTCGATCGACTCAAACGACTAACTTGCTGAACCCCCCAAAACAAGCCGTAAACTATATATAAATACACGACAACTTCGCCTGGCATGTTCAGGCGAAGTTGTCCATAACTTCGCTTGTTCAACAAGTTCGCCTAACAACTTCGCTTAAACAAAAACATAAATAACATTACAGACTCGATTACAGACACTAGACTATGAACTACTGACATTTATGCACCAACATCTTCATCAAGCACACTTGATGAATATTTGATACTTGTATGAATATGCTTTAAATACTTGTTTTGTGTAAACTTGGTTATTTTAGTTGATATGGGTATTTGTCAAGCATACTTTATTGAATTACACAATATTTTCTGAAATTACAAGTGTTTTCGAGTAACTTTGTTTATTGAGCAAACTTCATGCTTAGAGCACACTTGTCTATTAAAATAATATTCCAAGTGTTCTCCAAGCATACTTGTGTATTTCAGAAAATCTCAAGCAAACTTCACTTTCCGAGTACACTTTACGCTATGAGCACACTTGTATATCAAAGGATAACAAGTCCTCTCTAGCACACTTTTCACTCTTGAAGTATTTTCCAGTATACTTTGGTTTAAAGTAAACTTGAATGAATATTAGTTAACTTTTTTGCTTTTCTATGTATAATCAAGTAAGGTTAGTAAGAATAAGGTATTCGAGTAAGGTTAACAAATTAGAAATATCTCTAATTTATTATTTTTGGATTCTTTATTGATTCCGAGTGATGTTGCCTATTTGATGAATTATACTTGATTATTTAACTTGTGTTTCAATTCTCGAGCAATCTAGTATATTCGAGTAAACTTCCTTCATCATATCCACTTAGTTTATTTTTAATTACTTAAAATATCTGAAGAAACTCTGGGACGAGCAAGATTTGGAAATATACTTTATCGAGCAAGATTTATAATTCATGTGCAGAACGACAAAATTCATTTAAAACCCACTTTCAAATGTGAACAACGTACACTATATAAGAGGGACGTAGAAAAATTTTCATTTCACCTTATTGCCGACTTGCTCGCTACCCAGAATACCAATCGTTTGTTCTTAATCCTAACCTAAATTGGTCTTCCAACTTAATCCGATTCGGTAAGCTTAAATTGGATGATTTCTGACACTTATTTTATGGGCTTAGGGCTTCAGTTTCATGTTACTGATATCCCTGTTTTCTGTGTAGGTTATAAATTTGTCTAAGAACAGGTTCTTAAAGACTATCTTTCATTTATTCTTCAAATATATCTTAATACATGATAAAGATATGAACTTTAATGACTAATCGTCTCTTTGAATGTCTTCTTGTCTGTGATTATGCATATATGATGTATCCTTTCGAGAGAGAGCATAATATGTTCGCCTTTATCCAACTCACTGAGGAGAATAGGCCGGTGGAGTTGATGATTAAATGGATGCTTCGTTCTAATCTTTGCTTTTCATTGACTGAAAGCCCCGTCATTTACAGAAACCATCACTTGGACTTCTGGAATTCAGCCACTTTGAAGTATGATGTAAATGGGAGAAGGATTGAAGCCACAATGGCTGGGAGATAAATTGAAATAATGGAGAACTTGATTAGGGCAAGTCTCCAACTAAATGACAATGTGGATGCTCCAATACATTTCACTACCCACAGATTGTTGAGAAGTTTTGAAGAAACCATGGGGTATCAGGGAGATGTCCATGAAGGACAATTCAAGAAGGGTATGTTTCCCATATTTTATCAATTTTTAATGCACCACATTATACAATGCTTCATGCCAAGGAGGGGTACTTGGACCCTCATGAGTAGAGACATTACAAATGCCACTGTTGCTGTCCTCTACAACCAGCCGTTTAACTTTTCAAGACTTATTTTTGAAGGCTTGGTGACAAATTTGAGGAAAGATAGGGTTGATAAATTTTTGGTCTATCCTCGTATCTTACAAAAAATCTTCACCATTGTAAGCCCTGATTTACCAACCTTGGGCACAACACCTGTCTTGTAAGATCCAAATGTATACTTTAGAATTGCAAGGTTGGGGGGAACAAGTAACTTTTATCCAGAAGTTGAATATGACATTTTGCCATGGTTGATTGATAACAACATGGAGATTATGGAGGTGCCAGAATCACCAAGGGTGACTTCTGAGGAGGACGAGAGCGAGGATGATACTGAGTCTGTTCTGGTGAAGATGATGGTGGAAATGATGATGATGGTGATCATGTGGTTGTGGAGGTGGAAAACATTGATGATATACATGTTGCGGCTCAGGGGGAGACATAAAATCAACCTATTCCTACAACACCACCTCAACCCAAGACCAATCAACACCCCAATACCAGGCCCATGATCCATATATTACATCCCTATCAACATCACCAAAAACATATTCCCAGACACAAACTTTAACCCAAACCCATACCTTTACCCAAAACCAATCACTAACCCAAACCCAAAACCTAGACCAGCCTGAACATGAACCATACATACCTGAACACATCCCAGCCCATCTTATAAACCTACCCAACACACCATACCAATCCCCAACTCATTCACAAACATCTGACCAACCGCATATCCCAACTTTCCAAATTATCCACACCCATACTCCTACAATAAGAACTAAGAAACCATTACCCTTATCCAACACAAATATAATAGATACACCACCTCATGAACCTATCCAAACCCAAATTCCCGACCCATTTCCCATACCACTAATCAAATACCCTTCCCCTGATGGCAATTTCAAATTATTTAACAGGCATATGTATGTATTACTTGAAAATTGTACTTTGAGGAGGGAGAATGAGGGATTGAAGAAAAAGAATGCTGAGTTGGAATTCATGTTGGAGAAGGCTCATCAAAGGATTCAAGCCTTGGTCAGTGAGGTTGAGGAGACCTCAGCTGCACCAAAATAGTGGGAGAATCCACCTGCTGTTAATATAACTGATGATAACGTATTGAAAAATCTTGGTGATGTCTAAGGAAGTGATGAGGAAGAGGATGACGAAGAAAAGAGAGATGAATTGGGGTATGAAGCTGATGTGTCGGAGGAAGTGATTCAAGATAATAATGTGGATGAAAATGATGTGGTTGTGGAGAAAAATGTGGTAGATGAGGCTGAGAAGGAGGTTGAGAATGTTGTAGATGAAGTTGAAAAAGTGACTGATAATATGTTGACTGGGGCTGACAGAAGCTCAAAATGATGAAATTATTGAAGCTAACAATGCCACTGAAGAGATGATGATCTCTGGTGAAACTGTAGTTTTAACTAATATAACTGAAGAGTTGGCTGATGATGATGTTGATGTGACCTCAAAACTGAAGGAGGTGGATGATGAGCTGAAAGAATTGTTTGATGAAATTGATAACTTTCCCGAAAACCAACTGTGGTGAGGGAAATAGGTCCATCAAAACCTATAACTGCTGATGAGGAGAAAAGAAAAATGAAGGGAAAAGCAGTAGCAGAAAATGAAGACCAACTGTAGCCTCTAAAAATGAAAAAAAGGTCCAATCCAGTGAAGAGGTGTTGTTTATTGATGAAGAAACTGAGGATCAAAAGGCATGATAAAATTGTGGGTGAATGGGAACAAAGGGAAATGATTTCAAGATTCCTAACTGATAAAGACCTTGAAGATCAGAGAATAATGTTGGAAGAAATTGGATTGAAATAGGGCCTTGATGAAGGGAAGAGGGGGGGGGGGTAGAACAAGAGGTGATAGAGGGGTTGATGAGGTTGCAGCAAACAGAGGAGGCTGAAAACTCATTAGCCATTGTGATATATCAATTCCAGCAACCCCAAGCCAAATCTTCTGAACCAGAAAAACTATTTCTTCAGACACTGCTGAAATTGAAAAAGAAAATCTTGATAGGCAGTTGGTCGCTGACATCTATGATGCCAAAGCTATTCATGATAAAACAGTGAAAAAGGCAAGTGAGATTATGAATCATAGCTTATTTGAAGAAATGAAAAAGGATGAAAAGAGCTGGCCGGATGATTTTTTAAGATATGCCAGGAGAAGGAAGAGATTTTGAGTATATAATATACTAGATGAGGCTATGCCTAAAAGGTAGAAAAAGCCCATTAATGTAGATCCTCTACAGGCTGTTAAACCTGTTGAACCCAAAGTTGATGAGCCAAAGATTGATGCACTTATTGATTTATTAGATGCAGAGGATGAAGAGACTGACTCTCCCCATGTGAATATGACTGAGGTGCATAGAGAAAATATACGACACATGTTGGATAAAGCCAAGAAAGAAGATCCCAAGATCATCAGCCTGATGAATCATGGCTATAAATTTAAGACCCTAGCTGTAATGACTAATGAAGAGTTGCAAGTGTTACTTGAGAAAGATCAGAGAGAAGAAAACTAAAGACACTCAAAGGTTCCTAGCATATCTGAGAGTTCCTGGTTTCTTAGAAAAACAATTAAGTCACATGAATTTGAGGAACTAGAGGGTGTCTGCAAGTCAACTAAAGAAAGAATAAATACAGAAGAGTGGGAGATATTGAAGAAGAAAGTAGCTGATCAAATGGATAAACTTGAAAATCTTTACAACAATTATGGGGTAAAATGAAAATTCTTGATTGATCATGGTATTGCTATTGAGCATGTTAAAGGAATGAGCAAGAAGGTTGTGGAAAAAGGTTCAGACAAATATCTGAGAAAATTAAGTCTGACTCCAATACTACCAATATAAAACCCAGGTTGATAACATTGGCAGAAAAGGAGAAGAAAGCTTGGGAAGATGAGAAGGTAGAGCTGTTGGATAGACTGATGACAGCTAGGGGAAAGGGGGAGAAAACAAAGAACATGAGCACCAAAGAAAAGTTATCCCTCTATGAGTCTGAGATGGGGAAATTTAATGAAGAAAATGGCGAGTTAAAAACAACTCAGACTCCTCCTCTAATTCAAGTCAAGAAGGAACCAGTTGAAAATGTGAACTTGCTGCCCTGGGAAGACGAAAACAAAATCAAAACCTTAAAAGGTTTAATGATGAGCAAGGGCATGGCAGAAACTGTGTTTGATAATCTTGGGAAAGGACAGTTAAAATAATTATTCTATACTGATAAGGAGAACTTGGAGAGACTAGAGGAAGAGCAGAGAACACTGCTATCTTTTCCGTGTGGACCAAGGGGTGAACCGATTCAAACTCGAAGATCCACCCCTATTGAGTCAACTGATGGAGAAACTATGGAAATGATAACTACATTGGCAAAGGAGGGAGGAGATTATTTGAAGCTAGTGATGATGCTAAGGATCAAATTATGAGAATGTTTGAACAGACTGGGCTTGTGAGAAGACCCGTACCTAAACGGAAATATGCTCCAAGGTCTTCCACTATAACTGTCCCAGTACCAACAACAAGAGCCACACATCAATGATAACAAAGGCCACCAACTGATGTGAAACTACCTAAAAGGCTGTACGTTGATGCTAGAACAAAATCTTCGAAAGTTATCATGAACAGTGGTGATTTGAGGCATATAGTTTTGAAGGATGACTTTCGGAATTTTAAAAGGGAAGAATTGGTAGAAATGGCAAGGATGACTCTTTATGACTATCAAGTCATGCAGAGTTTTGCAAAACAACAAAGGAATGAACTTTCCAAACATTTGAAAGATCAATCCAGGAAAGGTTTTTCATTTGTTAAACAAGAAGAGGAAGCTGGAACTCTCGTGATTTGAAAGAACCAAGAGGCAGAGGAAGATGATGGATATTGTATTGAATAAAGATTCATAAAAACAAAAGATCAAATATTCCAATCCTCTTGCCAACATGAAAGAGTGCTTAAGTATGAGGCGCCGGATGACCAGGTCAAACTATGAGGTCCAGAAAAATGGCAGGATTTCCAAGATAGTATTTGAACCAAAAGACCAATCCTATATCTCGAGAAACTCAAATGGACTAGCCCGGGGCATCATTGAGCACGATACAGACTTGGAGTTTCTTCATATGGAGGATTTAGAGGAGATATTTAGATGGAATATGCCTTCTCGACATCCACACCATAGGGAGATCTCCTTATTTCAAGAGAAAGCTGCTGCTGTGGTACTTGACAGGAAGAGAGATGCCGAAAGCTCAAGAAGATGAAGACTTTTTATCTTCCTGTTAAATTTACTTTGTAATGACCTTATGATAGAATTTTCATATGTAAAATTTTCATTAAGTTATGTGATTTTGCTTTCTGAAAATTTGATGTGTATTTTGAAAAGTGTGTAAATAATTGGTGTTTTAGTGCAGCTGAGTGTATTCTAATCTAGGGGGAGATTGTTGGGATGAGAAAAGGATTAAGGAAGATTGGAATCTTCTCAACCTCCTTGAAAAATGGCTAAGTATGGAAACCAAGCACACTTAGGCATCCGAGTAAGCCTAAACTTAGTCATGCAAGGTATTTTTCTCTTCGAGCAAAGTTATCTTCTGGAATTCTTCTTAAGTGTAAGTTCGAGAAAACTACACTTCATCAAGCAAGGTTGTTCTTCAAGTCAAGCAAGGTTTGATTCAGGGCAAACTCTTTACTAAACCAAACTAAACCCAAGTATTTTGGTGGATCAAACAAGGTTTATTTATAATAAACAGTGGTCCCAGCAAACTTGAAGAAAGTTGATGAAGAAATTACTTAAGGACTTCTAACGAGCAAGGTTCAACCCCGAGCAACCTATAGTGTCACCAACATACTTGGATTTGTTCAAATAAGTTAAGTAACAAAAGGTTGAAGGGATCTCTGAAGAACAAGTTTCCTCGTAGGGTATATGTCGAGCAAAGTTTGATATTATCTGGAAGATTGAAGTCTGCTTGATGAATATTTTCTAAGGAAAATATTCTAAGTAAAGCTTACTCAGAGAACTGTTCCCCAGCAAACTTAACGGTTACCAAGTCTGCTCGCTAAAGACAAAAGCTGCAAAGCTTACTCGAAGACCTGTATACACTTAGAATATTTTGTACTACGTTTGAATATGTTTAGTATCAATCATTAGGGTATCAAAAAGGTAATGTCAGGTGTCAGGGTAGGCCTATAAAAGGAAACTTCAGGGTACGCCTATGACAACAACGGACACTGCGTGAATATTGTGATTTGACGGCTGCCTTTATCTTGAACGGAAAAGTTGCCAAGAATAAAAAAATTCCACCTAGAAACCTTAACTGATTTTCATTGTATCCTTTGTAACATTAATCGAAATATTTTGAATTACTTTGTGTGTTTGTTATTTTTCTGTCTGTCGAGCAATACCAAGAGTATTATTGATACCACCTTTAATATTCTTTGGTTTTTCATAAAAGCAATATGTCCTAATCTTCTTGTCGACACGTTTGTGTGGGTTACGATAGTGAGTAAGTGAGAGAATAAGTGAGATATACGGGACTTATTGTAACACGGGTACTATTATAGTAATCAAGTATAGCAAGCCCCTAATATTCTTAAAGCAGCCAACACCACCTCGCTAATAAATCATGGTATAACCTCATGTTCTTCTCCTAGTCTCTCCTAGACAAGGCCATGCAACACTTTGCCTCCTGCAGCCGAACTTTTTGAACGACTAGTTGAACAAGGCGTGAAGTAAAAATCATAAATTTTGGAAATTTTTTGGACTAAAAATATTTATTTGTTTGTGTTACTATTAATTTAGTTATTTACGAGTACAAAGAGTAGAGGTGAATGCGACATCGATACTCTAAAGTGTGTAGTTGAGAAGTTGAACATTGGTGGAGTGGACATATGAGTTGTCCCACATTGAAAGAATGAAAAACCTGTGAGCTCCTTATATGGAAGAATGCTCAGAAGATTATATTATTTTGTGATTAGACACAATCATTGGCATTAGCCACGTGCACGCGCACGGGAACAGGCTAGGGTGATGAACGTAATGTGGCGCTTTGATGGCACTTTGCACTTCTCAAGCCACTTGAGAGCTGCGTTATTATTTTTGTGGTGTATGAACAGGAACTATGACATGTGTCATCAATAGAGGAGTGTCATGCCAAGTGTCATGTGGGTCTGTGAGTCATTTTCTAGGTGGTGTCATAGAGTGACAAGCAGATGACAAGTTGATGTAGATGTCGTGCTCTAATAAAAAACAAGTATTTTAATCACTTAAATACCTATAACTATTATGGGTAAGTAAGATCGTCTTCACAGAGAATTAGTGGAAAGTGAAAATAAAACACATGACTTATTTAATATTAATCTAAGCGAAAAGACGGCGTCATGCGGTTTAGAAAAGATGATTTAAAAACACGCGATTACTTTGAATTAACTGTAAACAATTATGAGAAAAATGATTCACTTCAGATTCATGTAACGTGAAGAATAACTAATTGCATATTCAGATAAATTGATTACGCTATAAAAACA
The DNA here is from genome assembly GCF_021521415.1 of Bidens hawaiensis. Lineage (NCBI taxonomy): Eukaryota > Viridiplantae > Streptophyta > Magnoliopsida > Asterales > Asteraceae > Bidens > Bidens hawaiensis. The sequence continues at coordinate 344,792 of NW_027491166.1, read as the reverse complement.
AGGCCTAATTTTTTGGTTGTGATGACAAACGATACGCTAGCAGAATTTTTGACACAACTGAACCCGATCTACCCAATTACCAGTTTTATATTTTGAAAATCAATTAGGTTGCAATGACTAGCGATTATTGGTTCAATGACACAAGAACCTAGTCCTAAATGTTTAGAAATACAACCAGATAAGTGATGCAAGATTCGATAATCAAAGACACAAACTGTTTAAACAATCAATTGATAAATCATACAAGATCAAAAAACAAAACTCAATCAACTTCTTAATCACTAAAGCACGTAAATTATTACCAATGCTAGTTTACAAAAAACCCTAGCCTAAGTGAACACAGAAGTTTCTAGCCTGACATCGGCATATCAATTAACTCGTTTATATGATGAAAAGGATGGAAACATGCGATGATTTGATAAACTGGAAGATTCGGAATGATGCAAAAATTATCCTAGGGTTTCCGTCTAGCTGCTGGAATAGAAGATATCTCGAATGGGGGCTGAAAAATGATTTATATGTTTTTGGTTATTTCCCCACTTTTTTAACTGGTTCGCGTAGCATGACTTGACTCTTGCATGGTCCTTCGTATAGTGTGAAGGACAAAATAGTCAGGCATGAATTACATCGCTTCGCGTCACGTGAAGCTGTCTGTCTCAGTATCTTCGCGCCGCATGGTGGGACTTTTTTCAGGGACTTTTGGCAGTTCTTGATTTATGCATTTGGAAACATGCCAATCCATTCCGCCCTAATAATTCTTCATTCCAAGCCCGACAAATCAAACTTAGCGTCAAATTACCTGAAACACGTAAACACGCTTGAAGTACCAAAGTTCACACTATACTTAAAATATATAATAATATGCACGACTTTTACCCGATCATCACATCCCCACAATTATCTTTTGCTTGCTCTCAAGCAAACACTCATGAAACACATACACCTCGATCGATGGTTCATCAATTATCATTATTAATACTAGTGAGGTATAAGTTCATACCCAATTCCTACGAACTGACACTTTCAATATTGATAACCTACCAAATAATTTATTAATGCATTTGAAACTATGGAAACACCCAAATAAGTGTACTTTGTTTCTGGTTAAGGCACACATGATCACACCCCTTATAATATAATATCTCTCCTCTTAGTTTAATATCTGGACCATCAAAAAATGTGATTGTATCTCTCTACCCTCTATGGGGAGTATGAACACAATGTAATATGCTAGAAATCAAGTCATATCTCCATGCATTACCCACCGATTGCATAAAGAATAGGATTAAGGTTTTGCTGTGGCTTAGGTTTTGGTTTGGACTAGGAGTTATTTAGTAACTTATGGTGGATGAAACCCAGTTTATTCAAAAAAATAACAATCAACTCACTGACTATTATTTACGACCAATACTGACTTTAACCACTAATTCTTTTTGAGTTTTTCTGATTTTCCACCTTTTTTTTCTTTTTTTTTCAAGTAACAAAATATGTACATATAACTGACTCAACACATATGTACATTGTGGACTATGCTCAACAAACAACTTATATACAACTCTTAACACATCAAATTTTCATCCACATGGTTAAAACAAAAGGCCAAGGCTAACCCAACTTGTAATGTGGGTTAGCAAATGAAAGGAAAATGCACAAATTTGGCTCCTAGGGAATAACGTAAGGTAGGGAATATTATTTTTGTGTAAATGTGACAATCGTCAATTTCAGGTTAACTCCGTTAACTCAACTCCGTCAATTCAAACTTAAGATCATTGAATCTATAACACACACTTCATTACATTTAAACTAGGGTTTAAATGACGCTTAACACTTACTACATTTGTAGTCTTTCGGGATTTGCACCGAAACGCAAACGAGTTGACGCAAACGATTGATGAATAAACGAAAAACGTCAAAACAATAATTATGTGATAATTTGTGTTAGACTTATTTGTTATGTGATAACATAGTATAAAACGTTAACTCAAGACATAAACTAGTTGGTTAAGTTAGAAAAACAACAATTGAAAGTGGAGGGACTTGAGTGTAACTTGTATGTCTATAAATATATCATTAACTTAAACCTAACTATTATTATTATTATTAACCCTAACCCGATCAGAACCCCACCCCCCCCCTCTCCTTGGCTGCCGTCCACTCTACATACACATTCAACCCTCAAATCAAGTGTTTGATTGAAGAACTAGGTGCTAGGAAGGTATAATTGATCATCCTTTACATTCTTGTTGATTGATTTTGATGTTTGTTGGGTTAATAACAAACCCTAGCTGGCCGATTTCATGAGTGCATATAGTTAATATGATTGTTGTTATTTGGATGATGATTTGATAACTAGATTGAATCTTGTTGCATGATGATTGTTGTGTCTTTGATTTGAGTTCAAACACAAACCCTAATCAAGTATGTAATATGTAATTGATGTGCATGGATGGTGTTTATGGAGTCTAGAGGGTCATATGAATGCATGATAGTTCATAGGTTGTTATTATGTTGAGTTTGGATGCAAACAGTTTCTGGACAGAATATGTATTTGATGTTTAAGTGACTGTAACGAAGTGTAAACATGAAAATTGGTTGAGATTGTTGGTACTACTGTAAACTAGGCTGAGTCTGGTTTCTAAAGAATATAAAGTTGTAATTTTTGGACAAGTAGAAGTTAACTTTTATGATTTTACAAAAATGTTGTGCAAAGCTGAGCTGTTAGACCTGCTGTTAGGCTATGTTGTAAATGTTATATCTCATGAACTACGAGACCAATTGGGTTGGTTCTACTTCTGGAAGTTGACTCATTGAGTTAGGAACCTAACCCAAGTGGTCTTGCATTTATTGTATTTTTCGTTTAACGGGAATTGCAAATAACATTCTGTTGTGCATGAGCTGTTATGAGTTTGCTGTAATGATTTGATGATTGTGAGAAAACTATGAGGAATAAAAATGTAATAAAATATGTTCTGGAAACCTAAGACGTATGTGCTTCTGTGATGATTTTTGGTAAATTAATTGAGATGCTATGATCGGTGAAGTAGTACAATCTTTCTAGTAGGATTTCTGTCTCGGTGAAACTAGCTGCTGAGTTTTGTGAAAATGCATGAAATATGATACTTGCTAATTTATTATCGTGTTTTGACCAAATTGCCCTTGAGGGGAATGATTGCAAGATAATTGTCGTGTTTTGACTAAAATGCCCTTGCGGGGAATAACTGCTAATTGATTGTCATAATTTGACCAAAATGCCCTTATGGGGAATAATGGCTAGTTGATTGTTAATAGTTGACCAAAATGCCCTTACGGGGAAGAATTGCTAGTAATGTACGTTATGAATACATGACACGTATATGGTTGCTTACACATGTGATGTGTCACAGAAACACTTGTTAAAGTCACACACGATTCACGAACGAAACACGAAACATGTTATGTGCATAGTTATTATGTGCCGGGTCTAGAGACTCGATAATATTCCGACACTTAGAAAAATCTCTTTGTTGTTTTAGAACGTTAGAGAGAGTTTTTCGGTGACGCGCATCTTGGTGATTTATTTTGGGAAATTCTTCGCAAACAGTGAGTTTCACTTTCCCCTCTTTAAACTGTTTTCAAACCTTTTTCACTTGGGGGAGATAACATATTCCACAACGCATTTAAGATTTTGTTATAAATTATATATCACTTCTAAAGGCTAAGTGGCAAACGAAACATTTGAAGTCCTACACATCGAACCGGTTAATATTTAGAATAGCGAGTCACTGTTGAGTAGTACTACTGGGTTTGACAAACCCCACCCAACGCTAAACTCGACTGGAGGTCGAGCGGGTGTAATTTTGGCTAACACGTACCATGGTCTGGAGGACCTGGTGACAAGGCACTTACTAAACGAGTCAGCTTCGGTGTCGAACACTTAGTAATACTTGTTGTATAGACTAGCTACCTATCGATATATAATTTGACATAACACTATCTGGTAACGCAAAACGCCGTAACGTGGTTACGCAAAACGCTTAACGCAAAACGCCGTAACGTGGTTACGCAAAACGCTTAACGTAAAACGCTGAACGCAAACGCTAAACGATTTATTTTATATAACTTGTGAACTCACCAACCTTGTGTTGACACTTTTAGTATGTTATTCTCAGGTAGCCGAGGCGGGCGCGCGGTTTAGCAACATGCATTGATTGAAAACGCTTTTGTCCTGCAAACTTATTTTTAACGATTATCTTTGGTTTTAAGTCGTCCTGCGTGACGCAACTTTTGATTAAAGGTTTTTACGCTTCCGCATTTAATTACTCGTAAACGTTTTCATGGTTTTGAAACTTTATTTTATGGTTTGATTATAACTGATGATTCCGATCCTGCCAGTTCACACCCTCTGACGGTAAAACTCCGTTAGTGGATTTTGAGGGTGTGACAGTAAAGACCATTATATGTAGGTTTCTACAGCCCTATTTCTCCACACAGGTTGTGGTATTAAGATCTCGATATGCATATGACAAACAAAATATCATGAACATCCTGGTTACTCTCTTTACGCACTCATATGACATGTATAACTATCTATATATTATATGTGTATTATATATAAAGCAATTCTCGCACACGCATGAAAGGAAATAGGCTGCTGATATGAAACATGTGTATACGTCCCCACAAGTCGTTATCCCCATCTGAACTGTCCATTTTAATTTCCCTTTTGAAAAACATTTTATAGAAAGACTTTCGAGAAGCTTAAAAACTAGCCATGACCAAAAACCTCTACTGGCATTAATAATAGTATTTAAAAAATTACAATTCCGGATTTTGCGCACAATTAAGGTACTTAAAGGCAAAAAGTCAAATTCCCCCCCATTCCCACACTTGAGGCTAACATTATCCTTAATGTTAAAAAATATAACTTTTAAAAGAACGTTACTGAGGACGGGGCTAAAAGTTACTTCTGATCAATTTTAAAACCAGGCTTAATATGAAGGTCCTAACAATTTATACAATTACACTTTTACAAACAAACTTGCCAAAAAAAAGATATTTTGAAAACGAAATCACCTGATATAGCAATAAGTAACTCGTGTGCACTCGTGATTGCTCTAGATGAAACTGTCTCGTCAACTCATTCAACAATATCTGCAAACTCTCAAAAGTGTAGAAGCATGCTTATCACCAAAGTTAGGATAGGTATCCTAAACCGTTTGCAAAACTGTTAATTTTAATTACCCAAGCCGAGTTAAGTAAATTTCATAATTAAATTTGTTAAATGAGTAAAAATGTTAAAAGACCTAACTCACTTATGTAGGAATCATGATTGCATTTAGCATATGCAACAAGCCGTTTAAAACCCCGGTAGCACGGGTGGATGAGTGAGGTCTCGTGAGCATTTATAACTGTTGAAACACGTTTAAGAGCCAAGATCTAGCCGATAACATCAATACATCAATACGTTAATAAACGTGAATACGTTAAGGAAAATACTTTATTGAATAACTTATGGATGAATACATTATAGAGGATAAGTTATGTCTAGAGAGAATCCAACATGGTAACGATACCTTAAATAATTTAGCTCGGATCTCTACTGTACAATGAACAGGAGCCTCCTATATATAGGCCATCAGCTCCCATTCAAAAATTTAACCTCATTCGTTATGTCTCCATAAAGAATGGGTAATACCTTAATGGATAAGCCATCATTCGTTATATTACATAACAAATGTGCCTCCATTCGCTATACAATTTACTACGAATGGGTTTATAACTTAACAAATAGCCTAGTATATAACAAATGGACCCATTCGCTATACAATCCATAGAGAATGGCTATATTACAATAAATATATAGACTAAACTATTTCTAAGTTATTCGATTAGCTACGGGCACTAATTCATGCACTAACAGACTCCCCCTCTTCTGTAGCTATTGAATGCTTCAACCTTGAACTCTTTAACCGCAAATCATCAGTCAAAACTCTCCCTTGACCGATGGTTCTTGGGCTTGTGCAAACAGACGAATCATTGAATCTTTTCAGCAAACCAATAATTTGTAGCCTCTCATATCAGATCTCCCCCCCCTCAAAGTGAGCAACTCTTGGAGATCATCCTGATCATCCACTGGCATATAATATGGTTCAATCTTTCAACAATCAGCAGCAAGTCATCTGCTATCTGTTAGCGCTGGTAAAGCAAACATATCTTTACGTTTAACCTCATCACACCTCTTCATGAACAACCCGATCATTCAACATCTTACACTTAGGTTAGGTTTTCCCTCTCTTGATAACGTGCATACCAAATTTACTTTTTAAAGCTCTTCTGCATCCCATTCGTTAAGATGCACTAATGTTTGGCATATGATTCAAAGTACCAACCTCTATTAATAAACCATGAACGATGAAATTCTTTAATCCAATGACAAGACTCGTATATTCCTTAGTAAGATCAACCCGTTCGAGAATTGTCCCCTTCAAAAAATGTAATCCGCCGAGTACTCCTAGCCAACATAGTCAGGATCAAAGTCCCTCAGAAAGAAGTAAATAGACAGACACTCGTATCACACATAGTCAGGTTTGAATCTTGAACAAGATAATCAGCAATCGAAGAACAATTGCAGTCTCAAACTCAGTCAAACGTAGCTTTCAATTATGAATGACCTCCCGAATTGCAGTATTTTTCAAAAACCCTTGCAAAGGTAGAAAGATGTAAGCCAAATAAATTCATTTGAAGTTTTTATCTCCCCCTATTCTTGACAAATTAATAAAGTCTTGAACAATCTTTATAACTCAAAAACAAACTCCTCTTTAAATTACTCGTGGTCTCCCCATCGGCCAGTAGAAACACGTAAACAGTTGGCCGGAAAGTATGTCACCAAATTTTGCAAGAAGAGTACCCAATACACTAGGAATATGCTAGAAAAAATTTTTTTTAGAAAAGTTTTCTAAATATTCTTTTTTTTACCTTAAGACATAACGAAGAAGCTCTCATTCGTTATCTCCATACGGTAACTTGATCACCATTCTTCAAAACAATCTCTCATTCGTTAAAACAGTGTTCACGTACGTTAACTACCCTCATTCGTTATAAAGTAACCAGTCGTCATTCGTTAGTTTCTAAAAAATGAACTCAAGAACGAATGAACTCACATTCATTATAAATAACCATTCTCATTCGTTATAACAATTACACGAATGACCTCTTATGTTAAGAAATCCACATTCTCATGATCCAATAATGAATGAGCCCAAATTTGTTTGATCTGATAACAAATGAGTCTCCATTCGTTATACCCATAACTTAAACACATATGTTAAACTCCATAACGAATGACCTTCTTAAAATAACGAATGGCCTCCATTTGTTAAAATACTGTAACAAATGGCTACAGTAACATAATGAATGGGTTTTTGGATCTGTTACTGTTCACCAGAAAAGCGTGATTCACTAGAAAAATCAGTTGCATCACCGGGAAACGGTTTTCTTGCCGGATTCTACAAATCAAGCTTCATCCATGGCATATTCATCAAATCTTCATAATAATTTACCAAATTGATCCACGAAGGCTCGGATTTTCATCATGAATATGAATCAATCATGATCAATTTAACTTAATAACCACTGATTCAACACCAATTGAATCAAATAGTAGCTTGTTCATCAATGGTGGAACCTTTAATTCACCATAATTAACCACCAAATTGCACAGGAAGCTTCGTATTTCATCAATAAACACGAATCAGCCCTCAATTCAATCAACAGTACATCAATTTGATCCCAATATGATCAAACCAACCCAAAACCCGATGAACACGAAGAAAACCATCTCATATCTTAATTATACATTAAATTAATTCATCGAGAGCAGCCATATGCTATGATACCACTGTTGAGAGAGCTACATTGAGCTTAAATACAAATCAGTTCATAACGATATTGATATACAGATCTAGTTACTGATATGTGCAGGTTATAAATTTGTTAGATTAAACAAAGTGTAGTGAGTAGTGAATTCAGCAGAGTAATGTCTCACACAAAGATAATAAGAACACTTGTATAAATCATGAGGCTTAACAACCTATATATAGAAGATGAGGCCGATTCGTTACACATCCCGTAAAGAATGGATTCATTCGTCTTCATTATTTACATAAGTCAATGAGTGTAGCGAATGACTCATTCGCTATAACTCATTCATCAACATACCATGACGAATGGATACGAAACATAATGATTAGGTCCATTCGTTAAACATCCTTAACGAATGAGCTAATTAAACATAATGAATGGGACTAGTAATTACCAAAAATCCCTTTACATTAATATAAATAAATGACATTAGATACAAAGACGCAAGACGACCAAAACGGTGCACTAACAATACAACAAAATATACAAGAAAACAACATCAAATATAAAATAGATACTTATATTACCCAGCCGATTAACCCCATACATTTTCCCCAATTTTTCATATCAGCTATATATGTAGCCCATCAAAAGATCAAAACAAAAATAAGAGGAAAATAGAAAGTAAACCCAAAAATAATCGGCTGTTGCTGCTACGACCATCACCAACTACTCGTCATCACCGGCCTCACCTGTTACTGAACTTCCCGCATCACCAAATTCCGCTCAAGATCCACCCAGCTCAGTAGGAGGCATCAAAGAATCGGGTAGCGGTACCCGCATTTGATCAAATAAAACACGGAAGTAACCGCGAGTCTCCTTCTGCAGTGCCATTTGTAGTCAAATACATACTCCAATGTCAGTGGCTGCGGCTGTGGCGTCCGACACAGCTATGGCGGCGACGCGGTGGGCATGACTGGACTTGTGCGGGAAGCCTCTTAACCCTCCGCCTCTGTGAACTACCGGCAGCTTGTCTCAATGCAGGCGTACTTCCACTCTACATGGTGGATCCTCATAATTAAAAATCCCATCCTTCTGGGGATCAACCGCATTAACTACTCCATTCTCCGGTCCCTTAGTCGAGTATAAATCTTTATTATTGCGCCATATACTTAATAATAGGACCCAAAGCTAATCAATTCGATACCCCTCAGCACTGCGTCCACCCCAGGCTATAGATGATAACATAATGGTTGCCAGATTGACATCATGTTGTACAATCATGTTGTATAAACAAAGAAGATCCAAATTGCAACACTTATCATGGCCTCACTGACAGACAATGAGAGTGGAAGCAACGACTCGGTGGATGTACCTATATACCAGGTCTTGTATAGAAGATGAAATCGCATTACTAGAAAGCGGACCTTCAGCAATAGTAGCCAAAAACTCAACCAAATCATTTGTTGTAATCCAACCCTTATGGGTCCCCGTAGTAACCCTTGTATACTCTCACGAAACTCACTAGTATGCACCTCCACCTCGGTCTACAACCCCGCAAAAACCGTGAACCGAGGCACCGTGATCATAAACAACTGTCTTCCCAAAGAAAATGATATGACATACGACTCCTCGAAATCACCCATCTTGTGTCTAAACGTAGCATTGAAATAATGCACCAACTCGACATATTGTTTCCTCTCAAAATCGCAAGATAGTGGCCCAACACAGACCCAAATAGCTCCTAAACCTAAAAACCTGGCCCAACGTACCTAACAAACCACAGTTAAAAGTTCGATGTCACAACGATTGAAAATATCATGCTCCGGAGTATTAAAACCAAACCTTTGAATAATATGCGGGGTATTCTCATCCCCCGTGACGTCCTTAGAAGCTACTCTCTCAGCCGGTATCTCGGGAACATCATAACGAATAGGGGCCTGCGTAAACCGTTGTGCACCATAATCAAACTTTTGATATTTTCTCTATCTCTTGTGCCCCGCGACACTCGAACCCTCAAGGGCTTGTGACATACCTACAATTAAAATTAACATATTTAGATCGTGCCACAATAAAACTCTTGGAGACGATCTTATAGCATTTCAGTCGCGATCGTAACCATTACAATAAAACAATAATAAAATCTAAAAAAACTAAATAAAATAAAAATAAAGGATAAAACATCGGGAAAATGCAATGAAAAGTTAATAAAACCCGGTTTATCCACCGGATGGAGATTGAGTATGCACGGATAAACTTTATTCTTTTCAAGTTTGGTTAAAAATCATTCCCGACAATTTAATGACACGACAACTAACCAACAAAACTTTGTACATCTAGCTCACCTCGATGTTCATGATTTCATAAGTTCGGTCACACTCGTTCATAACATGTGTTCATTTATTTTAGTATTTTACTCACGTGTAGAGATTGAACATTTGGTTTATTAACTCGTTAAAACATTTGGTTTACTCCATTAAGATTGATATTATATAATATTTATATCAATCATATTGGGAACCAAACTCGAACCCGGTTGAAGCATAACTCCTCTACCCGAAAATCAACGCATAAAAAACGTTACGATAACCACAAACTTTTAACACTATCTAATTCAACCCAACAAACAAAACAAAACAACGCAACTATACACCGACAACCCACACTGTTTTGACTTGATAACATATTTAAACAAAAAACCTGTTTACACCGAACCCGTTCAAACCACTCGGTTAAGATTCATTACACATGAACTTCAAACTCTCACATAACACGATATAAAATTTTCCAATTTCAACCGGGTTTGAAATTGGCCCAACACTCCTGTTAACCCGTGCTAACCAAACTATCTTAACCCACCCCGACAAACCATCAAAAACGAAAATCGACAACTGATTGAATCATGAACATGTATCTTAACAAAATTTAATTAAAGATACATACCTATGTATGATTAAAACAGAAACAACAACCCTAAGTAGCTACTTTGGTGTACGGTTGTGGTATAAATGGTCGCGGTGGTGATATATGGTAGTGGTGGAAGTGGTCGGCTGTGGTCGGCAGTGAAATAAGAGGGAGAGAGTGGGTATGTTTCATGATAAGGAATGAGTGGTGGAGATGGTAGATAAGGGTTTGAATGCGGTGGTGGGACCTAACCTCAACTGTTATTATTGTTATAATTTTCTAAAAAATTGGATTATTGCGCGACGCAAACGGTTTCTGATGTGCTCCTTCGTGTAGCGTGCATGAGCAGTTCTTGTGCACCTAGTTTGTCATTCGCATAGCGCGAAGGAACATCCCAAAGCCCATTCGCGAATGGGCATTTTAACATACATTTTTGACGAGTTTAGGTGTTCAAAAATTTTCTATCTTTCAAAATTTTTAGCTTTCTTGATTCCCTTAGCCAGGTTTTCAACACATAATCATAAAATGCTTTCCTGGCAATCTGTCTCATGATTATTTTTCTTACTACAATGCTTAAGCTTCTTTCGATTGCATCTTCCCCACACTCGATTTCCGCTATACGCTATATAATTGAGGAAATCAATAAAAACGACTCACATAACCAAAAGCACACTTACAATGTCGTGTTTCCTCCTGGCCGAGAGAGCATGCTTGAGCTTAATATGAATCAATTCATATCAATATACGTAATAGGATTTAGTTCTTGATATGTAATAGGTGATATATAGGTTAGATTAAACAAAGTGTGTATGTAAGAGGTGAGTTTGGCAGCGTAACGACTCAAAGGAATTAAATATCAACACTCGCTAAATTATGAAGCATGAACAACCTATATATAGAAGATGAAGTCCATTCGTTGCACAGCCCGTAACTAATGGTACTCGTTCATCTTCATTATCTACAAAACTTAAATAGTATACCGAATGACTCATTCGCTATACCTTATTCGTCAAAATTCCATGACAAATGGTAACATATTCATAATGATTAGGTCCATTCGTTAAACATACTTAACGAATGGACATCAACAATAACGTATACGTTCATTCGTTGAATATCCTTAACGAATGAACACTTAAACATAACAAACGAGAATGGTGTAATTATCAAAAAATCCTTTACATTAATATAAATAAATTACAGTTAAATACAAAGACCGAGACGACCAAAACGGTGCACTAACAATGCCTCCCCTTTGTCTCGTGCTCTTTGTCTTTAATTTAGCTGAAACGCTTCGTCTTCGAATCCGCTTTGCTATGAACTCCAAAACGTGTGACGAACATGAACAACATGCTGAAATTGCGTAGCACGATCATAATCTTTAACGTCAGCAAAAAGAATCTTATTCTGGAACAACAAGTCATTATCCGTTTATGATAAATTAACAAGCCACTTCGGATCAATAACTCGTATGAAATCGGTCTTCAACCATGTGCCGAGAATGCTAACCTCTTCGCCAGAACGGTTGTCATAGTACCACCCATTGAATTTCTTGTAAAGACTTTGTGAAAACGTCTTTACAAGCAGTCGCGTCATCGTTTGTGGCGGCTTGACCTTTAATATGAGCTTTCTCCAACCTGTCTTCGGGTCGATATCGTGTATGTAGTTCCTCGTTGGAACCTGTGGCTTTAAAAACTTAAATACGTGATTGACCTCAAATAGTAGATGTTAATGAAACCATCCTGCCAGTTGATTACCACCAAGGTTCACAAACGGCCGATTAGCAAGCGTCCGCACATCCCACCTCGGCAACATGACAACATCGATGATGTATTGATAATACTCAACAACTTGCTCCCACTTAATTATGCATACATTAAGGTCCGAATCATACAATCACGATACAATATCACCTTTGATGGTCTTTGATGCTTTGAAGCTAGTCTTTTGGTGAGCCGTTGCATGTGCACTGACCTCCATTTCGTGTTCTTTGTCAACGTATCTGTATCTTCAGTAATTTTAGAAAGACAGGATTTGCTACATACCCGGAACAAGTCCTTGAAAGCAGGATCATTTGAACCCGATCCGCTTTCTTTTGCTTTCTCATTCTTCTTCATTGTCTTCTTCAAATGTTCTTCAGCAGTTTGAACGTGTTCAACAGTGAAGAATGGAACACCCTGATCAACATTGGAACGTGTATATAGATCGGGATATTCCTCTGCTGTCACATCTTCAACCTAGATATATTCATAAATAAACGACGTATCCCGGGATGGAATACTCGTGTCAAACTGGACTTCTTCATCATCAATGACTTCAACATCCTCCCCAGCTTCAAACTCATCCAATTCCTCTTCGTTCAAACCCAATAACAACGATATTTGATCTCGAGACAAGGTAAAGTCCACAAACTCTCCTTCCTCGATCTAATCGGCAATTGTTGTACTCATAACAATACCTTGTTTGTTGTCCAGAAATGGGATGGTGTTGGCTTTGATCGGCTCGATTGGCTTCATGTTAGTAGTATCTTCGTATACTACCAATTGTCCATCATTGCCTTCAGTTTCACCACCACCACCAGTAGATGACGTAGCAGCAGATTGCTTATGCTCACCTCCACCAAAACCCACCGCATCTGGATGGTTATCATCATCGTTGTTCTTCAACTTTTTCAACTCATCATCCTTGCAAGTGAGTTGAAGAATAACATCTTCTTGGGCCTTAATCTTTTCACCTTGAGCATTAACAACCTCACGGAGTTCTTGATTCTCCTTATGGCAGTAAGAGATGTGACTAACCATACGCCATTGATCCATTATCATCTGGTCTTGTAAGTGACGATCCGCAACCATTGGATTCTCTTGGAGATGCATTAAACTAAACAACATACCCATCTGCTGTTGAACCGTCAAAGTATGAAATGAAGGAGGCACGAGCTGCACAAGACCTTGAGAACGACTAAACCTCATAAATGATTGAGCCATCGGCTGCATTTGCATCATAGACGCAGTGGGAGATATCATAATAGTTGTGATGAGAAGGGTCAGTATAGGAGATAACATCAATTGTGGAATCAAAGCGAATCTCTTACCAGTGGATGCCATCGTCATGAGAGTGATTGTCGGAGCACTAACAGCAGTAGAAACCACTAGTAAAGTTTGTGGAAATGAAGACCTTGGTTCGCAAGGACCAATCTCCACCCCACTACCCCATGTTGCTCTTCTCTTTGCTGGTTGTTCTTTCATGACCGCTTTTCTTTTTCTCTTGCGTTGAGCAGCTTCAGAAGCAGTTGTCTCAACCACAGTACGTTCACCAGCACCCGTATTTCCACCATTACCACCATTACCTACATCACCACCATCATTCCCATCGAAGTTTCCACCTAGTCCATCTTCACGTTCAGAATCAGAATCGTCGTGGATCCAACGATCATTAGATGAACAATCATAATTGGGTTAGCCAATTGACCAATCAAACATTTAGCCCTTGGTCTTCCTCAACAGTTTGCTTTCGATAAGTCTTCATTTGATTTTATCGTATCTTCAGTCATGTGCTCCAACACCATGACATCACTTATCAACGACTGATCAATAAAAAGATCAAGAATCAAATCCTGAATGATAAACTGTAGAAAGCGAGGATACATCATAAACTTGTTCTTCCAATATTTAACCATACAATTCTCCTTCAACGAACACAGATCGTAGCATAATCCTTCTTTCATCATAACCACCCTTACGTCCCCAAGGCAATGAATAATGATGTGTAACAGATACTAGTATTGTTCGCACAAGTACACCTTGTTGTGTTGGGAACGGTCAAGATCGCCTTTGTAGAATAATCTCTTGAATAGGCCTCGTATAAGCTTCTTGTCGAATTCACAGGGGTGATCCATTGTTTCAGCAAAACGAACAACTCGACGTATCAAGTCAACATCAATCGTGATAGTCTTGCTCAAAACAATAACAACAATATGCTTCTCAACATCAACGTAGCGAGCCGTATCCCAGAATGGACGAATCACGCTAAAATGTACGAGGATATCAGCGGATATGAAATAGTGAATGTGTGAGCGACGTAGAAAAGCAATTACATCCCCAAACATGTCACTGCCCACAAAATCATCCTCCAAAAATGCAAAGATATTATGTTTCTTATCATATGACAAGGCATCAACGAGAGGTGCAGCTTGTTGTTGTTCTTGTGATGCTTCAGCTTGTGGTTCTTATTGAAAAATAGGTTTTTTTTGAACGCCAGGATTATTTTGTGCTGGAGCATTAGCCATAATCTCATCAGCCATCTTAGTAACATAAACCTGAACATTAGTAAACACGATAAACAAAAAATTTCACTTATACTAAGTGAAAATTTGATTCTGTTTGAAATACATTAGCTTATTTGTTATTCCATTTGTTATGGTGAATGGTTTCATTCGTTATAACAAATGAGGTGACTCATTTTTATTATACTAACGAATAGCATGATCACGAATGCCTTAGTAACGAATGAGTTCCTTCGTTGAATATATAAGATGAATGAGGTTTCATTCATAATACAAAAAAACGAATATAACTATTCGTTATCTTAAGCATGAAGAATGGGTTCATTCGACCACTATAGACGCGAACGACATTCCATTCATTGATCATAACGGATAGATATGATAAAGATTAAAGTTTGACCCTCAGTTGTCAAAGTCAAAATTGATCAAAAACCAATTAGTCAAGCATTCAATATCATAATTCCCAATTGATTGAACACACCCATAAACAATATAAAATTTATACTATTAGTCTCGTTGTTACATCGCTAATCAACCCAAATCAACAATTATATGAAGTTATCATTTTAAACTAATTTATATGATTAATATATAGATTGTTATCTAAATACTATAATTAACCCATCAAATGATAATCATTTTTGATGAAAATCATTACCTTGAGATCATCTATACCTAGTGAACACAAAATGATGAATTAAACAAGGTTTAGTTAAGGTCGAAAATTCTGGAAAAAATTGGCAAGGGTTTGTTTAGTGTGGGTGATAATAGAGAAGATGAATGGTTCATTCGTCTAATCACTGTGGTTTATATATTATTAGATATGCACGCATCACTAGGCAAACGGATGAGCTCATTCGTTAATTCAAAATTAACGAATGGCCATTCAATCGTTAAGTCATTCGTTAACACCCGTTAACGAATCAACTTAAACTAACACCATAACGAATAGCCCATTATTCGTTCTTCATTCGTTATCAGGCCAACGGAAGCGAATGTGATGTAACGAATGGTTACATTCGTTATCATTCCCCATTGCGAATGACCTACATTTGTTATCATTTATGATAGCGAATAGGTTCCATTCATTACAACAAAGTAACGAATGGTGTATTAAATAATGTAATAACAATGATTTTTTTTTTCATTTTCAGCTTTCAAAAGATTAAATAAACATCGAAACCCATGTTTTGATGATATTTACCTTTAAAATATTTACCACTCGGGTAAAAATCATTACTTTAACGTGTTTTACGTGAAAACACATAAGTTAAAGAGAAATAACTTAAAAACAGTTAACTTAAAATGTGGAAAAATATTTTTGTATTTTCTTTTTCAAATTTTTACCCTTTAGCTCGAAAATAAAAAATGAAGTAGAAAAAAAAATAAAACACAATATTTTAGGATTTTTGAATATTTTCAAACTAAAATAAAAATAGAAATACGAAAAGTATGAAACCTATTCTATGAAAGTAGTACAAATTTTGGTGAGTTGAATAGATAATCGTATTGACAAAGTCGCCCTTCCATCACAGTTTTATATTTCAGTGTTAATATTAATGGTGTTAAGTCAACCAATTGTATTGTTGTCTACTTAAACTTTAACAATAAATGTTTATGAAATTTCAATTAATGCATGCACGCACAACAATCTTTATGTGGCCCCCATCTTTCAGACCTAATTTGTATATCTCATACCAAATGAACGCATGACACACAACAATCTTTAAAAACTTTTGAGACTTAAAACAGTTATTAACCATGCTTACAGATGTTAATCCACCAGATTCGAAAAACATTTATGTTTATATCACTTACCTTTCCTTACTTGCTTGTTTTAAAGCCTACCAATGCACTAATACAATTAAGCACACAGTCTTTTAAGCTTATTTCTTAATAGATTTGGGACTAGATGACCAATGTACTATCATCTTCTCTTTTTTGCTTCAAAACTCATATTTGAGGAGCATAATTTTTTTTAGTGTTTTTGTATTTTTGTAATATTTGAATGTTATTGGTTTTATCTATACAAATGAAATGCACAATATTTTTGTATTTTTTCATTTTTCTCCCCCAAAAACCAAAATATTAAAGACAATAAAACAAAATAAAAAATATACAAACCAAAAGTGATTATTTGAGCTTAAGGATATCAACAAGAGTTTTTAAACCGTTTAAACCAAGCAAAAAGTTACATCGTGTTTTATCAAATGCTTTGGTAAACATGTCATCTTTCTGAATATCCGTGAGCATCTTCGCCATGTCAATTAATTTCTTTTTAAAGTGTTAGACGATTAGTGTCTAATGTTAGGTCTTATGGGCTTAATCTGTCATTATTGTATAGTTAAGGGGCTGGAATTGTCAATGTTAGAATCTTGTTAAGGGCGTAAAAGTCTTAACCAGCATAAAAGACTTATACGTGGAGTATAAGTCTTATAGGCCAGGAAGACTTAAACGGTCCATAGGTATATGTATAAATAGATGCTAAATGTCATATTTTGTAACAGTTTTTCAGAATCTGATCAGAGAGTGTACTTTGATGTTTAATAAAGATTGTGTTAGAAGTTCCTTTATGGCATGTTTCCGCAACATTATTTAGTATATTAAACACAATATTATCGATGGAACATGGTCTTTCAAGTGGTATCAGAGCTTTTGGCTTGTGTTTTCTACGGGATTGAACACAATTACTTGAAAATTTGAAGAACACAGAGTCAAAACCAAAACCGATTACTATTTCTTCAATTACTCACTCATTTATGGACAAATTTCAAATTCCTTTTGTGATTATACTCGTTTTTACTTATTAATCATTTCCGCATGAGTGGAATCATCAAATTCAAGGAAATAATCATGTTTTTGATCTTGAAGTTTGATCAGTGTCTGCAGCGTATAAGTACGATCATCACAGTATAAGCTTGGTTTTCGCCATATAAGTTTGATCTGTATAAGCTCTACTCCGTATAAGTGGTTATACGTTCTGTTTAATTGTAGTATAAGTGTGTTACGCGTTGAGGTGTTAAATGCCGTATAAGTGTCTTGACTTATACGCCGCATAAGTGATTTAAGACTTATACACCAGTAGGTATTTACACGTTTTATAACATATACGCATGAAGTTCTGATTTCTTTATTTTTGTGTAACGATGGAAGATTTGAATGCTTTTGTGACACACCTGTCACCAATACTTCAGAATATCAATTTGGAAAATGAAATAGGACCGTCCACTAAGCCCCCGAAGCTTTTAAGGATGGAAGATTATCTAAGTTGAGCTGACAAGTTTGAGACTTATGTCCAA
This sequence comes from Bidens hawaiensis, assembly GCF_021521415.1. Taxonomy (NCBI): domain Eukaryota; kingdom Viridiplantae; phylum Streptophyta; class Magnoliopsida; order Asterales; family Asteraceae; genus Bidens; species Bidens hawaiensis. The sequence continues at coordinate 326,468 of NW_027491166.1, read as the reverse complement.
GCTGTAAATTATGATGCTTGGGAAGCTGTTGAGGTGGAATACATCATTCCACGAAATGAGAACGGTACTAGTCACCGACAATCTCAAATTCCTAAAGCTGACAAAAGCAATATTTCTTCGTGTGAAAAAGATGATGAATTTGTTTTAACACAAAGCAATCACGAATAAAATGATATCTAATATCAATATGTTTCATTTTAGAGTGGTGCACGGGGTTCTTCGTTATACAAATAGTAGCTGAGTTATCACTATAAATGGCAGTAGTGAGAAACTTTAAACCGTAATCCTGCAAGTGTTGCTGTATTCAAAGAACCTGTGAATAGAAACTCGAGGATACAATGTATTCTACTTTTGCGGTTGAATTGGAGACCGTTGTCTGTTTCTTACACAGCCAGGAAACAAGTAGACTTCCTAGAAATTGATAACCCGCTGTAGTTGACTTGAAGTTGATCTTGCATCCTCCATAATCCGAATCGAGAAACGTAGTGAGATCAAAACTATCATCCTTGGGATAGCATAATCCGATGTCTGGATTACCCCTCAGATAGTGAAATATACATTTATAATCCGCTAGATGAGTCACTCTGGGACTCGTTTTATACTTGGCATATAAACAAACATCAAACATAATATCAGAACGAGAAGCAGTTATATACATTAATGAACCTATCGTTGCTCGGTACAGGGTCTGATCAACGGTATCCTCCAATTCGTCCAGTGACAAATTGTGACCCATAGGTGGATGAGTAGAAGGGACTTTTCCGGCAGTTATCTTGAATCGGCTCAAGACATCGTTCACATACTTCGTCTGATGAATGAAAATTCCAGCGTCAGACTGATGGACCTGCAACCCTAAGAAGACATTAATCTCCTTCATCGAGCTCATATAAAATTTTGTCGCATTGATTTCTCAAAGTCCTTACACAGCTTGTCATTTGTAGCGCCAAATATGATGTCGCCGACATAAATCTGGACAAGGAGCAAGTATTCTTCGATAGTCTTGTAGAATATGGTACAATTCACAGTCCCTCGTTTGAATCCACTATCAGTAAGTGGTCAGCAAGTGTGTCGTACCAAGCTCTCGGGGCTTGGTGTAGACCATAAAAAACCTTGTATAAATGGTAAACATAGATTGGATAGTCCAGATCTTTACAACCAGGAGGCTGTTTCATGAACATGTCTTCATGAGGTCCGCCGTTAAGAAACACACTCTTAACGTCCATTTGATATAATTTACTGTTATTGAAAGCTGCATAGGCTAATAATTGCATATAACTTCCAGTCCCACAACAGGAGCATATACTTTGGTGTAATCTACGCCTGCTTGTTGATGAAATTCTTGCATAACCAATGCGATTTATTCCTTCTGATGACCCCATGATCATCCTTCTTATATTTAAATACCCATTTAGTCGGAATGGGCTTCTTAACCCGATCAGGTTTATAAATTAGATCCCATACACCCAGTCGACTGAACTGTTGCAGTTCTTCTTGCATTGCTTCTACCCATGACGAATTTTCAAGCGCCATACGAACACTCGTCGGTTTCATTTGAGGAAGAAAGAAAGTGTATTTCGCAATATTCATTATTCCTGATAAATGCATATCGGCATACACATACAATACGTTAGAATCACTTGCACTAGAAATATGATAACGTTTTTTGAATACCAGCATCAAGATCACCGATGATGTTGTCCTAAAGATGATACATGTGAATCGGAAGTGTTGGATGCTCAGGAACAACAACGTGATCACTTAAATCTTCAGCATCATGAGATGATTCCCCAACCTCATGACTAACAATAAACGATACTGAAGAAGAATAAACAAAGGGACCATCAACAAATGATACATAAACTGTATCTGATGTTTCAAGATGATCATCATTCACTTCATTATAATTAGAAGTCCTTGGTGTGGAAAATAATTGATATACCAAGTAAGAACACACCAATTCTTTATCAGGTAGATCAATTATGGGAGTAAATGAGTTATATAAACTCTCATAATCAAACATCTAATCAGGACCCTTACCAGCAGGAGGTGTTGTGTATCGTTGCCAATCAACATGGTACCATTTTTCAACACAACCAGAAGAGAAATTGAAAACTCGTTTCTTTGGCGATGCATAGACCAAAAAGTAGCAACAGCCTTCTCCTCAAATTTTCCCGCATCACCTTTAAACTTTGTGCAAAGACATCCGAAAGGTTCTAAGAACATTAACTTAGGTTTGTGGTTTTTCAGAAGCTCGTAACTCGTCTTTTCCAGCTTATTAACCGTCAGAACACAACTGAACGTGTAGCAATCAGTGTTCACCACCTCATTCCAAAATCAAAACACGATTCTTTCGTTCAATGTAGAATCTGCAAGCATTGTTCTTGCTGCTTCAATCAATGTTCGATTCTTTCGTTCAGCAACATCGTTCTGTTGTGTTACGTATGGAGCCCTATATTCTTGACGGATTCCTTTAAGAATATAAAAGAAGTCCAATATATTATTTTTGAACTCCGTACCATTTTCACTCCGAATTCGTCTCACCTTGTGTAATTGATCTTTGTGATAAAGTTCTAGACAAGAACCGGTGTATTTTCTTTAGAACTCATAAATAACACCCACGAGTACCTCGAATAGTCATCGCTCAAACTTGAATAGTACCAGTCTGCAGCAATACTCGCACGATTCACAGGACCAAACAAATCCGTATGGGTTGTTCTAGTGGATTATCAATGGAATTAAATAACTTCGTCGGGTGTGACTTCTTCTTAATTTTTCCCTTCTTGCATGCTACACAGTGATCGGTCAACTTAAATTGTTTTAGCAAAACCCCAACCACTAAATCATTTGCTATCAGATAGACCTATATGCCTATGACACATAATCGAGTCTTTCTCAGTTGATTTAGAGACAAAACACGTTTCAATAGATGTCGAAGTCGATACTTTAGTAATCATATTTAGTACATAAGTATCATTCGACCGAGGTGACCTCATAACAACCATGTCGTCTGGAATGACATATCGTGGTTTGAGTATTATGCACTCCTTGTCGGTGAACACGGTGGTGTACTTTTTATCACAAAATTTGAGAAACACTCAACAAATTGTGATCCGCTTTGTCACCATGTCAGGACCGATCTAACACTAATCAATCTCGTAACCAACAACGGAGTGTTGACAAGGCGGTTACGAAGGATGCTAGTGTGAAGACCCGATGAACATCAAAGGCAGAATCAATGATATTCAAGGTGTTGCTAAACGATCACAAATATAACAAACACAGACAAGTCACACAAAAGAGTTCCATTAATATTATCTAAAAATACAATGAATATTTATTAGGGTTTCTAGGTGGAATGTCAGGTGTGAGGCTACTTTCTGTACAAAATATTTCGTTTACAAGAAAGTGTGTTAGCCGCCAAATCACTCAATATTTACTCAGGTGCCCTCACTTCGTGTCCTTATAAATGTGACCTAAACTTTCCTTAGATAGGCACACCTAAAACCTTCTAGAAACCATAATGATCGTTACTCAACATATTCAAACGTATTAAAAATAAGACAAGTGTAAACGGTTTTCGAATAAGATTTCATCCTTGTCGAGCAAATCTTGTAACCATAAGTTTTCTTGGAACAGTTTTCCGAGCAAGCTTTATTTAGAATATTTTCCTTAGAAAATTCTTCAAGAAGACTTCAATCTTCATGATAATATCCAACCTTGCTCGATAATATCCTACGAGCAAACCTGTTCTTCTTGATCTCTTCAACCTTTTTCTTTAACTTATTTAAACAAACTAAGTTTGATGGTGACACTGTAGCTTGCTCAAGGTTGAACCTTGCTCGTGGAAGTCCTTAGTATAATTACATTATAACTTCCTTCAACTGTGCTTGAGATTGTTGCTTATTGAACCTTGCTCGACCCACCAAATTACTTGGTTTCAGCTTGGTTAAGTCAAGGGTTTGCTTTGAAACAAACCTTGCTTGACTGAAGAACAACCTTCCTTGATGAAGTGTAGTTTGCTCTAAATAACAATTAGAAGAATTTTAGAAGATAACCTTGCTCGTAAGTAAGATACCTTGCTTAAATAAGTTCTAGGCTTGCTGGAAGTGCCAAGTTTGCTCGTATTCCATACTTAGCCATTTCTTTCAGGAGCTTGAGAATATTCCAATCTTCCTTTGTCAAATCTTGATCTCAATAATCCCCCTAGATTGGAACAAACTCAGTTGCACCTAAACACCTGTAGGTTACTTACATTTGTCTAAAATACACATTAAATTCTAAAAGCAATAAATTACATTACTTAGAGAAAAATTACATATTTGAATGTTGTCTCAAGTACATTACATATCAAAATAACATAAAGAAAATAAAAGGTTTTTATCTTCTTGAGCTCCCTGCTTCAGATCTTCTGTCATGCCTAACAACAGCAACCTTTTGTTTGAAAATAGATATATCCCTGTGGAATGGATGTTGAGCTGGAAGATTCCATCTCATAATATCTTGAAGATCATCAATATTAAGATATTCTAGGTCTGTGTCATGCTCAATGATTCCCAGGGCCACATTTTTTGAATTTCTCAAGATAAATGATTGAGGTTTCTTTTCATAGTATATATGAGAAATCCTTCCCTTTCTTTGCACTTCAGAGTTTGGCTTGGTCATCTGTCTTCTCATGTTGATGCACTCCTTCATTGTAGCATTGGGATTTGTGACTTTCTTTGATTTTCTAGAAGACAGTTCAATCATTCTGATGTCACTCATCCTTCTCTGCCTTTTAATCTTTTCAGCCTCAGTGTACTCTAGCTTTCTTTTCATGTTTAGTAGAGGAAATCCCTTTCTTGATTGTTTGTTTAAGTATATAGAAAGGTCATTCCTCTGTTGTCCTGCGAACCTATCCCTCTGCTAATAGTCATACAGATGAAGACTATCCAACTCTACCAACTGTTCCCTGTTGAAGTCTCCGAAGTCATCCATGAACACTATGGTTCTTAGCTCACCACTTGACAAAATCACCTTGAGTGTTTTGGTCCTTGAATCAAAATACTAATTCTTTGGTACGTCCACACTAGAAGGTGGCCTTTATTCGCTTTGCTGTCTGGACTTGGTAGTAGGGATTGGGACACTTACTGTGGAAGCCATTGATGTATGTTGTCTTTATGTGTGGGGTCTTCTTACATGCCCTTTAGATTCATCAAATTTTACAATGGCTTCTTTTTTCATCATAATGAACTTAAGATAGTCACCCCTTCTTTGGAAAGGATCTTAATCATCTCCGTTGTTTCTCTTTCCATATGGTCCTTTGGAGGAGATCTTGGTCTTCTTACAGATTTTCCAGCTTGGACGAAATTTTAGAGACATCAATCTTCTATGCGCCTCTGCAACTTGGTCCCAGTAAATCTGTTCTTTATAGAATAGATCTTTCAGTTGAGAATTGCCCAAATTATCAAATACCCCGGCTGGCATCCCTTTCTTTAACATAGCCTGCCTAAGAGTATCGATCTTCTTCTTATTTTCCCAGGGCTCAAGGTTAGTTGTTGCATCAACCTCAAAGAGTTCTTTCTTTACTTTAGCCAACAAAGAAGGAGTTTGAGTTGGTTTATCAGTGTTAGATTGATCCTTCAACTCCTTCTTGTATTTAGCAAGTTCTGACTCATATAATTCTTTCTTTTGTTCAGCTGTCAAACTTCTTACTTCATCTCTTGCCCCTTGCTACCATCAATATTTCAAGAAGAGCTCTTTATCTTTTGACAATTCTTTATTTTTCTCTTCTGCCAACCAAGCCCTAGCCCTATCAGCCTTTTCCTTTTTCACCCTGTTCTCCTCCTCCTCTTGTTTAATTTCCCTTTTCCTTCTTTGTTTTGACTATTCAGCAGCAACATCTGCTTCCTCCTTTAATTGTTGTGATATCCGTTTGAACATCACTTCTACATCTTTCTTTTGCATAAATTCTGCATGTTCAAACGAAATACCACTTTCAACAAGGAATCCAACTTTTCGTCCAAATTTCCTCATTACACTGTCCTTCCTTTTCAATTCATCATTTTTTCTCTGTTCAAGCCTTCTATGTTCATCCTCTGCTTCTTTCAATTGTACAGCTTGGAACAAACTTTCCAAATCTTAAAAATTCATGTTTCTCAGCTGTTCTTCAGTGTAGTTGTTCAACTAGAGATAAGTCAGATATTGAATTATCATCATTTTTATGTTTTCTTTGATATTTATGAACTCTTCCATCTTTCTTTCAAACATCAGATCAAGGTTCTCTTCAGACATTTCAGCCAGTTCTTTAAACTTGAAACCTTGGGCCATAAGACTAATTTTTCTTGGATCTTCTCTTTTTCAATTCGTCTAGTCTGGCCTTGATATTTTCAATAGGAACATCAGTTAGGTTTATTTGAGGAGAAGCATGTTCATCCTATTTATCTTTCATTCTTCTCCTTCTTCATCATCCTTCATATCCGATATGTCTTCTAAGGCACCAATCTAAGGTTCATTCAAATCATAATCTTCAGTCCTAACAGATTGCATAGGAACAACATTTATAACTCCTTTCTTCTTCTTTGGTAACAATTCTTCGGGTATATTCCCCCCAAATCTGTTCTTCCTTCTTACAAATTTCACAATATTGACTGGCCATTCTCTTTCATGAGCTTTAATTTCTTTTTCCAGACTTTCAATGACCTTATCATTTGCTTTCTTTATCATCACTTTTTGTATGCTTTTAGCATCCAGATCTTTCACCAATTGCTTATCAGCATCTTCATTCAAAGGTTCAGCAATTGGTACACTCTCATGAGGAATGTCATTGGAATTTATAGATCACAATGGTTAGATTATTGTTTGTCTCTTCTATTTGTTGTAACTTCAATAATCATTCAATAACCTCTTTGTCAACCTCTCCTTTTTCTTCACTTAGCTTATTTTTCAATTCAGATTCTTCTATTAACACTCTCTACTCATCAATTTATTTTTGAGTTAAATAGTCATTCAGAATGTCTCTTTGAATCTATTCATGTACAATATGATCATATCTTTTCTATTCCTCATTTTCAGACTCATCAACAAACAACAATTCATCACTAGATTCATTTTTTTCTTTTCAACGGATGCAGTTAGGTTTCATGTGTAGTCACTACTTTGCCTTTCCTTATCCTTCTGTGACATTCGTGACAAAATGAGCTATAACTTATTCCTTACGTAGCGAGTAAACGATTAATCGGTTAATTCGTAGCGATTAAACGAGTAACCGACTGATACTAATTATGACCCGTATATATACCGAAGGGTCATATATGAGTTATATATATTGTAGTGGCAAAAATATTGATAATTCGGCCCCAGTACGTTTAAAACCATTTAAACAAAAAAGGTTTCATTTACAATACGCTATGACTTTAAACGCATTCGTTAACATCAAAACAGCATTGCAGCATCCGTCAAGCCGAAAAAGACTTATGGACACTTATATAAGATGTTTTAAGCAAGCCGTGAAAATATTTTGGATTTTTACAACGAGTCGGTACCTTTTTCTTATTTTTCAAAAATGGGCTGAAAAACACTCGTTTTCGCGCTGTTTTCGCACCCGAAATAGTTTTCTTGCAAAAAACAGAACCCGAATTAAATTTGGACCTAGATTTACACGTGACACGAAAACCGAGGCATTAATGGGCCAAATGAGAGGCCCAATGGGCCGGCCGCAAATTTGGGATGGACCTCCTTTTATAGAAAGCTTGTTAAATAAGCTTCTAACTTAGATATTTTCATAACAAAACCCAAACTAGATCAATTTCAGCCGAGTTCTTCACTATTGCAGCCCTAAACCCTTGAGGTAACCATCTATTTTCATGAGATTTCAAGCTTGATTAACATACTTTAAACATAGAAAGTTAGGTTTTGGTTACTGTTAAACATGTTTAACCATCCAAAAACCCAAAATATCAATTAAAATCATGTTTTGATGTTAAACATGTTTAAAAAGCAGAACTATATAGATTTTTGACCAAAAACACGGATTAGAACCTAAATATGACGTTTTTACGGTTTAAACCTTTGATTTGAAACCCTAAATGAAACCCTAGTTAACAAGGCTGGTATTTGGATAATTTATGCTCAGTTTTGTGTTATATGATATGTAGATACACTGAATTTGTGACCCAAGGCCCGGAGAGTCGATAAAACCACCGAAAACTATTGAAAACCAACAAGTTACTCGTTTAAGGGATGTTTAGTATTAGGTTGTGACGTGCTTGTTTTTAAATTTGGCAATTTTTCGATAAACGGAGAATATTTGGTGAATTTATTTTCGTTTATTATCATTAATTTGGGAAAAATAGTTAAACTTCATGAAAAATTATGAAATTTTGTTTGCGACTCAAAAATGTTGTGGTAGGCACTGGAAAATTTGGGATCATTTGGAATTTTACCGAGTTTTAATATCCGAAAAATGCACAAGAGGGTATTTTGTCCAAAGAATTAGGTTATGTGAATTTTACAGGAGTTGTGTTAAGGCATTATGACCACTTAGAAAAGTTATCTGGTTTTTCGAGAATCGTTTGGCATAAACGGGGTATTTATAGGTTAATTATAGAACATAAAATAAATTTTTATAAATAAATAGTTAAGTATAAAAAATTTGAAAAATACTTTTATTAAGTTTTACAGATTTTACTTTATTTTTACGAAAATTATCATAATTTATATGTAATTACATAATTAGTCATGATTATTTGAAGATTTAAATTATATATGTTTTAACGAAACCGGCAGTTTTGTGTTTAACGAACTGACTGGTATGTCAAAACATCAAAAGTGGTCAAATATCATAGTTTTGGATGAATTTGATAAAAACGGACATTTTACGAGATTTCCGGACATTTCGGGTGATTTGCTCATGTTTTGTATAATCAAACCCGTATGAGAAACGAACCCTGCGATCAATCCAGATACCGAAACATTAAACTTCTATTATAAATCAAATCATTTTATCAAACCGTATGTTCACTTAAGTTTATGTGATCATACCTATTTTCGAAACGCATAAACGATCATCTTAGCTAGGCACGGAAAACGATGCAACTGAGCCCAATATGGTTTTAAACATTGCATAACGTACAAGTCACAATCTAAGACTACTATCATGTTCTGCCCAGACTAGTTATACATCCCGATTTAGTTTAAGCACTGTACTAGTGTTAACCGTACTATACCAATTATAGGATACAAGCTATAGTCGAGACATTATACATACTACACGTGTAACCGATCAAGACTACGATAAGGTGAGTTTCATGAACCAACTTTTAAACTGTTTTACGAACTTTTGGGGTGGAAAGTGTGTTTACATATACGTACATACTTGAAAATTTGTGACGATGTGAATTATCTAAGTACTAAGACTTGAAAGTCCCCACAAACACGAGTGATTAACTTCGCGCCGGTGATGTGTGGATAATACTATCGGTTTGAAAAACCCAACTGACAAGGCCGGAAGGGTATGCTGGAACATGTTAACCCAGTTTCACATTGTTATTTAATCTTATTACATTCTGCTATGTGGTGTTAGACATAGTAAATACTTGGGGCAAAGTGGTTGTTAAATGCCAACGGGAATACATGGGGAAGGGTGGCCATGCGTTTAGTTCGTTTCGGTTTCAATTGTGTCTTAGTATAAAAACATCATACACATACATACACATATACATACATACATACATACTGCGAACTTTATGAACTCATATACTAATTTTGTTCATACTCGTGAAACTTGAAACTCACCAACTAGACGTAGTTGACCCGTTTTTACATTCTTTTCAGGTGAGCCAAAGTTGGAATGATTGCTACATGCCCGGTGTTATAAACTGAAGTTGAATCATTGTAAATAGATGCAAGTACATAGTAAAGGATAAGAAGCCAAGAACTGGTTATGTGTTTTTCACTTAGTTTGTAAACGTAGTACCAACCAATATAATATGATGTAAATTAGTTTGTGAATTTCTTTATAAACAATGTGGTTGATACCAGAGTTATCTGTTACATTCTTGTATTATGCTTCCGCAACTACCTAGTCGGGGTGTGACACCTTCTCTCTTCATCCTCATCGGATGGTCCAATCTCCCTAACAACTGTAGGTGAGAACTCATATATTTCTTTCAACAAATCTTCTAGTTTCTTATCTACTTCCTTATCCTTTTCTTCAATAATCAAAGTTTCAATATCATTAAAATCTACATACAAAATTCCAAGATCAGGATCATCTTGACTCATATCATCATCATTCTCATGATTTCCTCCCACATTCTTAACTATCTCCTTAACTACATTTTCCACCACATTTTCAACAATCATGTCATCATTATTCACATTCACATCATTTACCTCAGCCTCATTCACCTCATTCTCATTCACATCAACCTCATCATCATGATTCATATTCACAGCATCAGCCTCATCCTCCCTTTCCTCAACATCCTCATTACTGCTAAAATACAATCCACCAAGTAGTTTTAAAGTATTATCAACAACATTTTCACAAGTAACAGGTATATTCTTCTCCTGTTTTGGTGCATCTGAGGTCTTATCAACCTCAGAGACCAGGGTTTGAATTTTGATCAATGCTTGTTCCAACTAGGATTCCAATTCCATGTTCTTCTCTTTCAAAGTGCTATTATCAGTTTTTTGATCATAATTTTCGACAATAAGATCAAAGTTTCTCTTCAAAAAATAATGAGAAGAAACCGGAGAAATTAGGTATGATTCAGAGGATTGGGTTGGGGTAGGATTATGAGTTGGGAATTGGATAATATGTTCACTTGTGCTTGGTAAAGGGTTGGTGGTTTGGATTAAAGGTGTTTGGCTTGGGGTAGGTGGGGATAAAGTTGTTTGACGTTGTTCAAAGTTTATGGACTGTGTCGGTGATTGGCATGGTGTGTGGGGTTGGTTTATGAGATGGTATGTGATTAGTTCTGGAATATAAGGTTCTAGATCAGTTTGGGTTTGGGTTTGGGTTTGGGTTTGTGGGGAAGATAGTGGTGATGGAATAAATGGTTCAAAGTTATGGGAAAGGTGAGGTGGTGAAGGAATATATGGTTCATGGTTTTGGTATTGTGATGGTGATTGAGTTGGTGGTGAAACATGTGGTGTGTGGGAAAGGTGAGGTGGTGAAGGAATATAAGATTCATGGTTTGGCATTGTGGTGGTGATTGAGTTGGTGGTGAAACAGGTGGTGTAGAAACAACATCATGCATCATCACCCCTTCAATCTGTGCCACATTGTCTGCCACAATATCATCTCCTCCTTCAACATTCTCTTCTCCTTTTACAACATCTCCTCCATAATTATCACCATCAATAGAATCACTGTCATCATCCTCATCTTCATCACTATCTTCCTCATAACTGCTCACCCTAGGTGAAGAAGGAACCTCCATAATCTCCACTTCATTATCAACCAACCACAGAAGGATGTCAAACTCCACTTTCGGGTTAAATTGGCTTGTTGGACCCAATCGTTTGATTCTTCGAAACACATTGGGGTCCCGTAAAACATGTGTTACACCAGATGTTGGAAGGTCAAGATGTAAAATGTTGAAAATGATCTGCAGGAAACGAAGATACATCAAAATTATATCCTTTTCAGCCTTAAGTTTGTGACCAAGCCTTCAAATATCAACCTAGAAAAGTTAAATGGGCGGTCATAAACTACAACTAAAGTTTTTATTGATATCTCTCTACTCATCAGGGTCCACATGCCCTTTCTGGGTGTTAAAATCTGTAATGAATGAGGAATATGTAAATCACCGGAAACATTCCCTTTTTGAATTGACCCTTATTAATATTACACTGATAACCCATTCTCTATTGAAAAATTCTCAACAATCTTTTAGTTGAGTATGTCAACTGAATTTCAAGTTTATCTTGTAGCCGGAGGCCCGTACGTATTAGTTGTTCAGTTATTTCTACCTCCCGGCAAAACACAGTGGCATCTATACTCTGACCATTTACATCATTTTCTATTTGAGCTTAATTCCAGAAATCAAGGTGATGATTTATGTAAAATATTAGGCTCTCAGTCAAAGAAAAAAGAAGGTTGGACCACAACAACCATCTTATCATCAGCTCCAGTGGACAATTCTCCTCAGTTATTTGGAGAAAATCACACATATTGTGCTTGGGCTCAAATGGACACACCATTTTCTATACATACATAAACAAAAATACACATTCAAAGCAATAATTACTCAAATATGAACATCAACTGAACATGAAAGAAGATAAAATTGTAGAAGAAATTATAGAAGGATAATCTTTATGAACCTATTTTTCAACAATATTATAACCTACACATAAACAGAGATGTTAGTAAACTCTAAACTCATATAATGAGTTTCGTAAATCATTCAATTAAAGATTACCAAGTCGGAATTAAGTGGATCACAATTTTTGATTAGGATTAATGAGCAACGGTTGAGTGACTTAGATTGCGAGCAAGTGGATGATAATAGAAAAGAGAGAGAGAGAGAGAGAGAGAGAGAGGGGAAAAGATGAAATGAAATTTTTTCTAAGTCCCTCTTTTATATTGTACGCTTTGTGCATTTGAAAGTGAGTTTTAAATGATTTTTGTCTTGTAGTACATTAATACTTCCAAAAACCCAGACTTTAATTATTCAAGCACAAAGCTTGCTCGATAAAGTATATTATCCAAGTTTGCTCGTTCCCAGAGTTTGATCATATTTTAAAGTTATTAGAAATATATTATGTGATATCCGGCATTTTTAGGTTAACTCTGTTAACTATACCCAGTTAAATCCTGTTGACTGTGTCAGTAAACTCCGTTAGTTCTGTCAACTAAGTTAAGGAACTCTTATATATGTAGTGTCATGTATGCATACATTGAGTTAGTCGTGTCGTTGATGACCTAAGTAAGAGTAACTAGTTATTTGTAATTAGAATAATAAACTCGTCACACATGTTATAATAAACATGATATGCTACATGTACCATATATAATAAGTCTAACGTGTTACATGATTTATATGTTACATAACTAGTTGTTATATGCTTGTGCGATATTGTAAGAAAATTGGGTAATTAAGGTGACACAATATATGGTGTGTTACATGTTAATTTGCTAGATGAACTATTAAACTTTAGACTAAAGAGTTAATTAGAAAATGTTTTAAAAATTGTAACATGTCACAAATTAAATAAAATAAAGTTATCTAAAGTTAAATAAAATTTATTATGCCTTAATGAGTGTGTAAATGATGAGTAAATAACAATGAATGTTATATTTTTCTTTTCCTCTTCTCTTTGGCCGTAGATCACACACACACACACACATACTCTCATATTTTTCATACAAACAATCTCTCTCAAGTATTATCTTCATAACAAAAGACTTGGTGATTTTTGGTAAACAAGGGATTAAGCCTTTGGATCAAACAAGTGAGTAGATGGTTATGTTTATATTTTTCTTTTAATTTACATGAACCTTGTATCCAAATGATTGGATCATGAAAGGGGATGATCAATGTTTGACAAATAAAAAGGATTTTTGTATGAGTCTTGATTAATATTTTGAGTCCTTTATAAATACTTGTGTTCTTATTATGAAATCAAATGGATAAAAATAAGACATGCAATTTGATTTGGTAAGAATGTTTCTTGATGATTGTTGAATCAAAGGATAGAAAAGTTGTGATTTGTAGTTGATTGTGGTTAAAACTGTTTATTGGCAGATTAGATGTTACGGATTTGAATTGTTGATAACTTGATGATATGTTTGAGTTTTTGATCGATTTTTGATTCTATGAACATATACATTGAATCTAGTTTTCAGAAAGTCCGAAATCTTAATTTTTGGACACTGTTTGAATACTTTTTATTAATTTACAAAATCCGGATGCAAATCTAAATTAGAGAAAATAATTCTAAGTTGAGTTGTAAATTTCATAACTTGATGATAAAAATAGATATGGATATAATTCTACTTCTAGGATGTTGTAAATTGAATTAGGAATCTAGTCCAATTGGTCTTGCATCAATTGGACAAACATGGAATTTTCGAAAAAATTTTGATTACTGCTGTGTTGTTGTAGAAATATAAATCATGTTGTTGTAGTATATGAATATTCTGGACGAATTGGTAAATCCAAAAATTGTGAGAAAAATATATGTTGATCCTAATACTGATGTGTACATGTGTGATTTATTTGGTATTTTAATTGTGAGTTTTGATTGATGAGAAAAATCGGTTTAGGTGGTATAAATTGTTAAAGGTGATAAAGGTGTTGGTTGAATTGAGATAATTGCAAATTGTGATATGTTAGTTGTGGTAAATTAGAACTTTGACTTTTTAAGTCAACTTAGAACTAGTTGACTAAATAGTAGTCTTGCTTGTGATGTTGTGAAAGTGTATTAATCATAGAATTGCAAGGAATATGGCTAAGTGTGTATACTTGATGATTGATTAAGTGTGACTAGAATTATAAGGTAAACATTCTAAGTCCAACCTTTTAGTCAAAGGTCAATATTTTAGTCAAAGGTCAATATTTTAGTCAAAGGTCAAAACTTTAGTCAAAGTCAACAAAAGTCAAACTTTGGTCAAAAGTCTTTTTAAAGACAATGGGAGATTGTTGGATACTAGTGGTTCTAGGAACCATCCGACAAGTTACTTACGTACTTGCATTTTTAGGGAATTAGCACGTGACGCATTTACTTCAGTCGGATTTATGTAATACCCGAAGCACCAACAAGGTGAGTTTACGGCCCCACTTTTATACCTTTCCTTTGGGGGAGGAAATGCAAAACTATTTTACTTTACTTGCTCTAAATCTTTACACAACGGTTTGGTTGCTTATAACGTAGTGTTTCTTTGCCATGGAAAGTCCTCACGAACATCGGACCGTTAACTAAGGTTAACTTGCGTGGTAAATTTAAATAGTACTATTGGGTTTGACAAACCCCACCCTGCATTATTCTCGACTGGAGGTCGAACGGGGTGTAACTTTGACCAAACATTGTTAAGTTTTGGCAATACTTGACTTGAGGCAATAACTAGTCAGCTTCGGTCGTGATGGAAACATAACACTATGCGACAACGAGTTAACTAAGTGTAGTTAACCATGGGCCAGTTTTATTTATAAATGTTTATGAACTGATAGAGCATAACTTACTTTGAAAACCTGTGATCTCACCAACCATATTTGTTGACTCTTTTTAGCATGTTTTCCTCAGGTCACTAGCAAGCACTTGGATTAGGATAACATTGCATGCATGGATCGCTTTGGTTTAAGTTTGAAAACATTTATTTGATATTGGTTGTGCGCTTGTAGCGCCATGAATTATTTAAACTTGTTTTGGGAGATGGCTCCCGCACTTTGTTTAGCTTCCGCACTAGCACTTAAGTACTCGGAACATTTTATTTTGATTTGTTAAAACTTTTAAGACCATATAGATGTCGTTTGGTGTGATTAATGTGTTCGGATCCTGGTTTGTCACCCGCCTTACGGTAAAACTCCGTTAGTGGAAATTTGGGGGTGTGACATATTAAGTAAATAAAATGAAAGAAGCTTACTCGAGTATACAAGATGCTCGAGATATTAATCAAACGCCATGTAATCAAGTATATTTGATCAAATAGACAACCTTTCTTGAGATAAATAAAGATCCCAAAATAGAAACTTAGGAATATTTCTAAATGTCAATTCTTACTCGATTACCTTACTAACACAAAGTTATATCATCATACTTGAAAAAAAAACACAAAGTTTACTCGATTCTACTTAGACAAACAAAAAGTTAACATTGTTTAGATATATACATTCAAGTATTCTCGAAAAACAAAGTTTACTCGAAAATACTTCAAAAATACAAAGTATGCTTGAGAAGACTAATAATGTTAAACATTACATAAAGGTGTGCTCAAAGCATAAAGTGTACTCGAGAAGCAAAGTTTGCTCGAAAAAGCTTGAAGTTTTCAAGTATGCTTGAAGAACAATTGAGATATTATTTATAATATACAAGTGTGCTCTAAGCATGAAGTTTGGTCGATAAACAAAGTTTACTCGAAAACACTCGCAGTTTCAAAGAGAGTATTCAGGCATATTCAATCACTTAAGTAAATCAATATTTTAACAAGTGTGCTTGAAAGTATACCAGGTTTACTTGAAAGAGCTAAACAACAAGTTAATAGTCAATTTTACTCGAATTAATATACATTTTAATCAGTTTCAATCAGAAGTCATAAAGTATGCTTGAAATAGACAAATTTCGAGTAAACATACAAGTTTACTCGAAACACATATTCAAAGCATAGTTTGACACATTCATATCAAACATTCATCAAGTATTCTCGAATGAGTTGAACTTAAAATAAAACAACTTAGCTTACTCGAAAATTCATAAGCATTAAATTTTACTCGAAAGTAAAGATTCAGACATATGCATAACAACCAAATATCAAGTATGCTCGAATGAGTTAAACTTCAAGTAAAACAATTTAGTTTACTCGAAAGTTTATAAACATCAAAGTTTTACATATTCAGAGCAAAAATGCAACATTTTTTGACTTAAACCATACTTATAAAATTGATTCTTCATTTAGGTTCAAAGTTTAAGAGCAAATGGTGCATAATGAGATCAAATTTCAGTTTGAAAATTTCAAATCCTTTTTCACTTTTATGAAAAGATCTCAACACGGGATCATATTGATTAAGTCGCCATTCATATAATGACTTAACATATATGTAAATGAATATATTACTAACTTGACTCGTTTGTTGCAGTCATTGCTGTTCAAGCACCTCTGAAGTTTGTTGATACTCATAATATTGATGGATGCCTCTTAGATTCTCCTCTAGCTCACAAGGAGTTCAAATCATTGATTGTGAGCCTAAACACATGCATGATTACACAAGCTTGGCGAGAAACTTCTGTTATCTGTAAGAAGATGGTAACTGATTTATTGAATCATGCTTCCATTAATCAAAAAGGTGTTGGGGGAGCTGTGGTGATTGAGTCAAAGATCCAGAAGAAGCCTGTTATTATTTCTAAGGTGTTGCTGTTTGGTGATCAACCTGATTATCCTAAAGAGTATTCTAGCAAAGTTGTTGTTGAGATTGCACAATGAATGGGATATGAGGGAGCCTACCCTCCAGCCATCAAGAAGTTGTTCCATCCATACAGGAGGTTCTTGATTCACACATTCTTTACATGTGTCTCAGGATGGAAAGGGTGTTCTGATGAGGTAAGCCACACCCAGATGTCGGCTGTGGTTGCTTTGATCATGGATTGAAACTATAATTATTCCAAGTTCGTGTTTGATGAAATGACAAGCAATCTCAAGGGCAAAAAGAAGGAGATGTTCTTAATGTACCCGAGGTTTCTACAGATGATATTTGACTCTTACTATCCTGAACTGATTAAGTATGTAGAGACGCTCGACTTGAAGGCTATGAGTCCTAATACTTTTGGGTTGATGTAGCAATCAAGAAAAGGTGTTAAAGTGATCTATTAGGGACTTCATCAACTGGTTAAGTTTGGAAAATTTGTTGAGACAGAGGTTGTTACTACTTCTAATTCCTCTACTGCCTTTGAGACAATTTCGATAAAGAGCCAAATAGTGTTGGAATCGGTCTGCCCAAGACACATATTAGAGTTGATGTGGCTAGTACATTATGATCCAAGTCGGGTCATACCAAATAACAAGCTAGAAAAACACCCACGATATTTATTTTAAGATATGATCAAATAAATAAATATCAACACTTACGACATTTAGAAAATGGGTTTCTAAATATTTGCACTTGTGTGGTAAGTAAATTATATGGATAATTTATATTTTGATAAATATATTTTATAATAATTAAATAACATGAAGCATGTTACTTACATTTTTATTATTATGTAACAAATATAACATAAGTAATTAAAATTGAAAGGGTTTAAATTTTGGGTGGGAAATATCTCTCTCTCATCTATTTATTAATACACCTTTTCAAGAACATGCATGGGAATAGATTGGCCAAGAGAAGTGTGAAAATGTTGCATCTTCTCTCTCTTTCACACACACCAAAATTGCAAGTAAACTACCTCTTTCTTCTTGATAATTTCGGTCTAGAACAAGGAAGAACAACAAGTAGTTTTCAAGTAGGAAATCCTAGCATATCAAGGGTGTCTTGTTATTAGATTGTGGGTATACAAGGTTGATGTGATTCTCCTTTGAAGACTATCCAATCAAGATCATTCTCCTATTCAAGCTTCATCTTGAATGGTTGGTTGTTTTGATAGCATGTGTTTCGTATATGGATCCGGGATTTGGGTTTTAAATAATATCGGGGTTTATATTAATCAAGTTAACAAGATTTAAAACTATTTAATCCACTTTCGTTTTTCATATAAATGGGTTTATATGAATTTTATAATCTTGTTAAATCCCAACAATGGATACATGCTTCAATAGATCTAAAATTTTCTGGTTTTATGGTGTGGTTCACCATATGGCCGAAATTTTTTCGGCTTTTGGTTACCCCTTGGTTCTTAAAGATTATAATTTACATGAATGTGGTAATATTGAAGAATTAGGTCATATGGATGATTAATTATTTTGTTTGGACAAAAACCTGAAACTTTCGGTTTGGTTAACCTTGGCCGAAAGTTTTATGGGTAAATAGGGGAACCATTTTGGTCTTCTAAGACCTTGCATATTTGGATGTGCATGTGGATGTTCATAACCTAGCTATGACCTTTTGTATGTGTGTTTGTGTTGTGATTTATTTGATTATTCAATTTGGTTGTAATATTCATTTATTTTGGTTTGTAATCTACTTATTCATTTCATATTGGTCTGTAATAATATGTAGATTAGCTGTATTTCATTTACTAGAGAAAAATGTATTAGGATATATTTTTTGTAAAATAATATGCAACAAAGTTACGGTTTTGGTTTTGGGCCTTAATGGACCTCATAGTCCAAGATGGGATTTTAGCACAATGATCAAAGCCCAAACTTGGAGGCCCATGGAAGCTAGGAGCTGAAGTTGGAGCCCAATTGGAAGCCCAAATAAAGTGGAAGAGTCACAACACAAGGTGGAACACTTGAAGCATTTGGATGCGGGGTCAAATGGGAGTTCACCGGCACATGCCTCATATCATTCTCGTCCCTTAGGGGAGACCTTTTGGCACAACTTGTTTTGATCAATAAGTGTTGTCATTTTACGTGGCTTTGGTTATGGACTTGTGGTTGTTTATTTATTCTTGTTTGGTCGATCTATATTTTGTTTTGCAAATGGATTGTTAACAACTTAAAATCAACAACTTTCATAAAATTGGTTCCTTAGAAATCTTTAGGTAATAAAATTGGTTTTATTAAAGATTAATGATTTCACAATAAAATGGGTTTTATTAAAAGGAATTTTGAAAATTGGTTTTCAAACTAAGTACCATACATTTGAATGCATGCAAATGCTAGGTACATAAATTGTTTTCCAATCTAGAATTTAGAAAACTTAAATCCCTTTTACAACAAGTTTAACACCATCCTTTTATAAAACACTCGAATCACTTGGGAACTCGATGTGGGATAAAGGTCACCTAACTTCATTGGAGGAAACTTGTGAGTTTGAGGCGGGTTTGCCATATTTGTGGGATAAAGGTCACCTAACCACTTGTATGTGCAAATTCACACGTGTGTGTAAGTAGGACAACTTGATTTGGAAATCATGTGAATAGGGTCACCGAAGCATGGCGTACAAAGGTTTTGATGGGATTAAACATGCGCACTAAACATATGATGTTTAACCGATCTGATAAAACTAGAAGTTAAAAAGGGTTGCAATCGTCAAACGTTGACTACCTTTTTAAATCAATAGTAGGATAAAGGTTACCTAACTACTATGTGAATGTAACGTTGGGTTCTAGATTTTAATCAGTAGTTGTCTTGGAGACATAAAGGGTATTAACGATTAAAATTATTAAATGATAATGAAAATACTAAAATTGAGCTTTGTTAAATTATGTAGATGGCCGCAAATTATCCACCTAACGTAATTATCCCACCCGTGAATAACCTATCACTAAGATCTATACTTGATAAGGATCTTCTTAACTATAACAATTTTATGGATTGGTATCGAAATTTGAGAATTGTTCTCAAACTGAAAAGAAATTCTACATATTGGACTATCCTATTTGCGACGAACCAAACATTGACGATTTAGATGCCTATAACGATTGGTTGAAATACACCGAGGATTCGGTGCAAGTTTCTTGTCTCATGTTGGGAACTATGATTCCCGGAATTCAAAAGGATTTTTAAAATCATGGGGCATATGACATGATCACCCAACTTACGGAAATGTTCCTTACTCAAGCTAGGGTGGAACGCTTCAAAACCGTTCGAGCGCTTCATGCTTGTCTAATGAAAGAAACCCAATCCATTTCATCTTATGTGCTTAAGATGAAAAGACACATTGATCAAATTGAACGTCTAAATTGTCTTGTCTCAAAAGAGTTAGCCAAGGATATGATCCTCAATGGCCTAACCAAAAGGTTTGAGACTTTTGTTATGAATTATATCATGAATGGATGGGACAAGAGCATTGGTGAGCTTCACACAATGCTCAAGACGACCGAAGCAGGAATGGGTAAAAGGGTTTTACCCGTTATAATGATCAATGAAGGTGGCAATAAGAAGAGGCATCACCCGGAACCTAAGGCAACGATTGCCAAAGGTAAGGGACACGTTAAGGACAAGTTCAAAGGGAAGACAAAAGTGGAACAAACCAAACCAAAGGAGAAGAAGCTAAAGGTTAGCTCGTAGGATTCATGCTTTGGTTGTGGTAAGATAGGACATTGGATGAGGAACTGTCCAACCTATCTCAACGACTTGAAAGACTAGAGGAATACGAGGCAAACCTCAGGTACAACTTTTATGATCCATATTGATCTTAATGTTATTTCTTCTAACACATGGGTATTGGATATTGGATGTCGAACTCATATTTGCAACTTGTTGCAGAAGTTCAAAAGAAATAAACATTTCAAGAAAGGAGATACAAGTCTCTTCATGGGCAACAGAGCAAAGGTTGATGTCGAAGCCGAAGGAGACTATGTTTAGAAGCTTCCAAATGGTTTGGAAGTTGTTTTGAAAAACACTGTGTATGCTCCTAGTTTGACTAGGGACATTATCTCCGTTTCTCTTTTAAGACAATATGGTTATGATTTAAGGTTTGTGGACAATGGTATTTGTAATTTCATGAATAATACCTTTTATTTTAAAGCAATGCCGTCTAATGGCATTAATGAATTATTTCATGATAACACATCCTTTGATAACAAGTTGTACCAATCTAGCATGAAGAAACTCAAAGTGGATTTGAGTAATACTTATCTTTGGCTTTGTCCCGTTGGTCACATATACAAAGATCGCATACATACACTTCAAAAGAATGGTATTTTGGAACCAATTAATGATTCTTGATAAGTGTGAATCTTTTTTACAAGGAAAGATGACCAAGGAACCTTTCAGTGGAACTAACAAAAGGGTAAAAGACTTATTAGGTATCATACATTCGGATGTATGTGGTCCTTTTAAGGCAATGACAAGGAATGGTGAGAGATACTTCATTACCTTTATCGATGATTATAGTCGTTATGGGTATGGGTACTTAAAGACACAAATATGAAGCCTTTGAAATGTTCAGAGTCTTCCAAACTGAAGTAGAAAATCAACTCAATAAAAGAGTCAAAGTACTTCGTTCGGATAGAGGAGGTGGATACCTAAATGATGCTTTTCTAGATCATATTAGGAGTTATGGAATTATCTCACAACTCACTCCACCCAGAACACTACAACATAATGGTGTCTCCGAAAGGAGGAATCGAACCCCATTGGATATGATTCGATCCATGATGGCTAGAAGCACATTGCCTCTATCATTTTGGGGTTTCGCATTGCTATCGGCAGCCCGTATTTTAAATATGGCACCAACGAAGAAAGTAGAAAAGACACCTTTTGAAATATGGCATGGAAGGGTTCCATCGTTATCATATTTAAAGGTATGGGGTTGTGAGGCTTATGTTAAGCACAACACCCAAAACAAACTTGAAAGCTGATCCACTAAATGTATCTTTGTAGGATATCCCAAAGATTCCAAGGGATATTATTTCCACAACCCAACCGAGCAAAACGTGTTTATTGCTTGAAAGGTTCGAGTTCTTGGAAACTAAGTTCCTTATGGAAGGAACTGGTATAACAGTGGAAGTCGAGGAGGATCCAGAACCACAAGCCAATACACGTTTGGTTGATACTAGCAATCAACAAGTGATTGTTGAGAATGATCAAATGGTTGATCAAGACACACAAAACGTTCTCAAATCTAGTAGAATTAGTAATCAACCAGAAAGATAGGGATTTTTCATCGATGGATACTATGTGGTAGATTCGGATGAACCCACCACATACCATGATGCAATGTCACAATCCGATTGTGACAAATGGCTTGAAGCCATGAACGTTGAGATGCAATCCATGCATGACAACCAAGTATGGGATTTGGTTGTACCACCTCTTAACTCCAGCCAGTTGGAAGTAAGTGGGTTTTCAAAAAGAAAACCGATATGCATCTAAAGTTGGATACTTATAAAGCAAGACATGTAGCAAAATGTTTTACTCTATTAGGATATTATTTTCCATAGCCGCATATTATGACTACGAGATTTGGCAAATGGATGTCAAAACCGCTTTTCTAAATGGACATCTTGAGGAAGATATCTATATGGTTCAACCCGAAGGTTTTGTCGATCCACAACATCCTAATAAAGTATGCAAGTTAAAGAAATCAATCTATGGATTGCAACAAACATCTAGAAGTTGGAATCACCGTTTTGATGAAGATGTTAAGAAATTTGGATTCATCTAGAACGCTGATGAGGATTTTGTGTATAAGAAAGCTAGTGGGAGCATCATTACCTTCTTAGTATTGTATGTTGATGACATACTACTATTTGGAAATGACATTCCAACCTTGGAAGGTGTAAAAGCCTGACTTGGGAGTTATTTTTACATCAAGGATCTTGGTGAAGCCGCTTATATTTTGGGAATAAAGATCTATAGGGATAGATCAAGGCGGTTGATAGGTTTAAACAAAAGTGCATACATAGACAAAATCTTGAAAAGTTCAAGATGGATAACTCTAAGAAAGGTTAAATACCTATTAAAAGAGGAACGGTATTGAGTGCGACTCAATGTCCAATCTCAAAGGATGAGCAAGAGAAAATGAAAGGAATCCCATACGCTTCGGCTATAGGACCCATCATGTATGCAAGGATATGCACTAGACTTAATGTGTCATGCGCTTTGAGCATGACAAGTAGATACCAACAAAATCCTGGAGGTGGCCATTGGATGGCGGTTAACAACATATTGAAATACTTTAGAAGGACTAGGGATATGTTTCTAATATATGGCTCTAGTAAGGAGGAACTCGTTGTAAAGGGTTACACGGATGCGAGTTTCCAAACTAATCAAGATGATTCTCGATCATAATCAGGATATGTTTTCGTTATGAATGGTGGGGCAGTCTCTTGGAAGAGCGCAAAACAAGATGTGGTAGCATTTTCCACCACTGTGTTAGTGCACGGTTTTCGTTATGAATGGTGGGGCAGTGTCTTGGAAGAGCTCAAAACAAGATATGGTAGAATTGTCCACCACTGTGCTAGTGCACGGTTTTGCATCTCGAGTCTTTGTATTTATCGTCTTTGTATTTATTATTATTATAATGGAAAAGATATTTATATTATTAAGTTAATTCGTTAATGTAAGGCTAGTCCGTTAAGGATGTTTAACGAACTAGCCAGTTTGTCTAATGTAAGACCCAATCGTTAAGGATGTTTAACTAATGGGCTTGTAGTTCGTTATGTATGTTCCCATTTGTCATGGAATGTTAACGAATGGGCATAACGAATCAAGTGATTCGTTATGTGTTTTGTTATGTGTCTGTAATGTAATGAAGTGGATGCTAATTCGTTACGTAATGTGTAACGAATTAGCTCCATCTTCTATATATAGAGGTTCATACCTCTGTTTAATTTAAGTTTTGATTCTAAAGTAACTACACTCTGTCCGTTTTCTCTCTCGATCAAACTTCGCTAATCTATTATTAGTATACATAACATAATCAAACGAATACAATATATATAACGTAATTAAGTAGTAATCATGAACTAGATCCGATTAGGATTTTTGATCCAGATTATGCTATTGTAGATATGGATTAGATCCGTGTTTCAACAAGTGGTATCAGAGCTTTCGGCCATTCGAATTGCTCTTGATTGTGTTACTTGATTGATAATTGAAGAATTTTAAAGTATTTTTGATTTTATTATGTTTATGATGAATTCAATCAAATTAACTGATAATTTGGTTGATTATGGATTGAATTGAGTTGGATTTGTGTTTAGTAAGGTATTGGATTCGAGTGTGTGATTGGAATTGGTAATTGGTATTGATTCATATTGAGGTTGGTTTGGATCTGAATTCGTACGGAACAGAGGATTGGTTTTGGTTTGATTGTTTTTGGTTTTGGTTGATTGAGTGTATGAGATGTTGTATTTTGAGTTCGCGATGTGTGTACGAGTAATTTGATATATTACTTGAACGATATGGTGTTGTATCGAGGTGGTATTACGGATGCACGTTTGATATTGTGTGTTCATAATTTTCCAAAATTCTGGAATTGATGATGAAGATTTGATGATCTTCTTCATCTACTTGAAGATTCGTTAATATCTTAAATTCATTATCTAAGTTCGTTATCAAGTTTAATTTGTTTTACTTGATTCGTTAGACACGTGGTCTAATTCGTTTATTTATCTTCTAACAAACTTTTGCCACGTGGCAGAGTTTGTTATAGTTGTTTAACAACCTAATTCGTCGTTAACTGTTACTGATTCATTAACTATTCCTTATTCGGTACATTGATCCATGAAACGGGTTCGTTAATTCGTCAACCTGATTCGTTATTAACTATTCCTGATTCGTCAACTTGATTCGTTTACTTGATTGGTCAACTCGATTTGTTGACTTAATTCGTTAGTGACGTGTACCTGATTCGTTGCTAATTCATTCTAAACTAATTCGTTGTGGTAATGTTCCTTGTTCGTTATTCAGATAACAATCAGTTCATAAAATTTATTAGTTATATCCAGTTCGCTACAATCAATGTTCTCAGTTCATTACAAATAATGTTGCTAGTTCGTTACAATTTTTCCACTTTTAGTCCTCGAAGTTTGATTATTACTTAAATTAACCTTGATTGTTTACAATGGCTGGTTTGTAGGCGTTAGCTTCTTAGCACGTTCTCATGCAGCAAATGTTATAATTGGATACTGAAATAGGATCTCATTCCAAATGTCCACGACTGAGGAAATTCAGTGACTTTGCAAAATGGGAACCTCGTTTTCGTGCTCATCTTGGTTCTGTTCATCCTGACTGTTACTATTGTCTTGATGAAGTGTACACTATACCTATGATTGGTGATGAGACTACTGGGTTTACTCCTAAAGCTATTTCACAATATTCTCAAGAAGAAAAGAAGGCTTTGGAGATTGAGATAAAAGCGTATTCGACTCTTACTATGGCATTACCCGATAATATATATTTCATCAAGTTGGAAGCATCAAGATTAGTGCTTCTTTGTTTCAACACATCCGAATGAGAAGCATGGGTAATACTGAGGAAAGTAAGAAAGTAATGTTAAAGTTTCAATTCATAAACTTTAACTTACTCAAAGGTGAAACTATTGAAGAAATGACAACTCGTTTCAATCATTTAATTATTGAAATGGACAAGTTAAAGATTGAACCTTCTGAATCTGACAAGATAGATATGGTTAAAGGTGCTTTACCTAGTTCATACTCAACATTCTTGATGGTGTTGAAGGAGAATAATTATTTCATAAAGGAAGATTTGACTGCTACTGAGTTTATGCAAAAGATTGAAGCTCGGGAATATGATCTAAAGTGTCAAAAGTCATCCAAGGAAAGTCAAGATCTAGCTTTCTATGGTGGAACTATGCCTTTAAGCTCAACAATATCTCTGATCACTGCATTTCTCACTCAGAATGCAAATGAAAATTCAACAACAATTTATAGTGATCCATGTGCATACTTCTTAACTTCTGGAAGTTCTGGTTCATCTGGTGCTTCTGTTTCATCTGGAGGTTCTGGAACTTCGGCTACTGCAAATCAATTCTCAGCACCACCTAATGTGAATATCAAAGAGGCTAATCAACTTTTTTTCTTTTTTGTGTGCTTTCATGACTCTTATGAGAACTTGTTTAGGAGTAAAATTGCCATAAGTGAGTTAACAGATGAAGATTATGACCAAATCGATCCTGATGATTTGGAGCTCATGGATTTAAAAGGGAATATGGCAATGATAGTAAGAAAAATGAAGAAGTTCATGCAAAGAAATTGCAAAGATCTTCCATCATTGAACAAGAGGGTTGGTTTTGATAAGCTGATAGTTAAGTGCTTTAACTGTCAAGAATTTGGACACTTTGCCAAAGAGTGTGACAAAACAAAGAAGGAGTACACTGGTCCTCGTAGTCAAGATATAAGTTCTTCTGTGAAACAGGGTAATGATACTGATACGTCTTCTATAAAGAAACCATCTGCTTCTGGAACATGAGAATTGTGAATGCTGATGAGATAGAAGTGGGACAGTTTATTGATCGGTCCTTGACACGAGAGAAGATTTATATACTGCCGGGCTTAAATAAGGAAGAATTGGATGTGTTAGAGGCTAAGAATGATGTGGAGGTTGAGAATGACGAGGAAATCTTGAATGATCCAACGATTCAGATGAATACGTCATTTATTTTATCAAGATGAGGAGGTCAAAATTTAGGACATGACGGCTGAGGAATACCCTGATCTATTTCAATGATCAAATGTTGATTAGGTTGCTCCGGTATTTACTGAAGTAAACGTTAAAGCGGCCGAAGATCAACTGGATAAAGTTTCAAAGGGTAAAGGCAAGAGCTTTGAATCGAATCCTGATCCAACTGTTGCTGATATTCAAGGATGGTTTGCACACCGACACAAAAAGAGCTCGTAAGATTATCATGGCATACATGTATGTAGGTCAAGAACAAGAGCTGGAAGCCATTGCACGTGCAAAAGCTAATCAAATGACTTCATTCAAAGCCGTGTCAAAAGTACAAGGTGATATTATTTCATGGCTTTACGATACTGACATAAAGGTCTGTATTGTGAAATGGGAGATTGACGTCCAGTATTATGAAAACATTACAGACGTTCTCTCATTACCGCGTTGGGATGTGTTGAGTCAAGATTTGACCTAAGAGAAGTATAAGGAAGATTGGAATCTTCTCAACATCCTCAGAAATTGCTAAGTATGGAATCCGAGCACACTTGGATTCCTGGGAAAGGTTTTCTTACCCTAGCAAGGTATTTTGTCCATCGGGCAAGGTTATCTTCTAGAACTCCTCTTTAGTGCATACTCAAGCAGGGTTCACTGTGTCTAGTAACATTGTTCTTCATTGCCTAGCAAGGTTTGCTTCCGAGTAAGCTCTTGGCTATCCAAGCTCTTGAAGCCAAGTGATTGGAAGATCGGGCAAGGTATTCATTAATAAAACAGTGGTCCGAGAAGGCTTGATGTGAGTAATGAAATATCTCAAGTAACATCGGGCAAGGTTCAACTCAAGCAGGCAGCAGTGTCACCAAGCACACTTTGCTATGCTTATAGGCTATTCCCTAGCAACGAGTTGAAAGGATCATCGAAGAACAAGGTTGTTCGTAAAGTCAGGTCGGGAAAAGTTTGATATGATCAAGAAGATTGAAGTCTGCTAGGTGAGTATTCTCTTTGGAGAATACTCTAAGTAAAGTCTACCCGGAGAACGGTTCCCGAGCACACTTCAAGGTTACCAGGTTAACTAGGACAAGAAGGCACAAAGCCTACTCGGAAAAGACAACTTATGCAAAGTCTACCCAGAAGACCTGTTTTTACACTTAGTATAGCTTTGAATATGTAATTTGAATATGTATCTTTTATTTAGGGTTTCTAGAAGGAATGACAGCTGTCAGGAGGTGTCAGACCTATAAATAGAATATTTTATGGCACGCCTCCTAACGGGTAAGACGGACAAGACAATTAATTCGGAGAGAATTTTTGTGAGTGTGACGGCTGTCATAGGATAGTACGGATATAACTTTCCAACCAAGAAAACCTAAGTTGATTAACATTTCTATGATTCGTTTATATGAATGGAAATATTTTGAGTGATTCTTGTGTGTTTCTTATTTTGCCGTTAACAAATAGTTTCCTTTCCCAAAATAGCAACCATCATTAACTCTATTGTTGACACATTTATTGTGTGAGTTATGACTTTATTGTGACTGTGAGTGATTATTCGGGACCGACAAGTAGTATCAGAGCTTGTTCGTTGCTGATTTGGGTAAAGAATTTGTTGCTGACTGAAGATCTTAAGAAGAACAATGACGTAAGCAGAACACTGTTTCATTGAAGAGTGACGCCAGCTTCTCTGTTTTTCATTTCCGTCCTGATCTACATATTACCGGTGTCTTCTTTTACTTATTTTGTTGAAAGTTTTCATCTTTATGACTTAATCTTGCTCTAATCGAACCAGATAAATCAGATCTGAAGATCCGGTTCTCAGGTCTGATTATTTTCAAAATCTGTGTTTACTGATTAACTGATTCTGCTTTTCAAAAATGGCTGGTTATAAAGAACAAGAGGTTTCTACTAATAAGATTCCCAGACTTTATAGACATGAGAACTTTACCAAATGGAAGGTATTATTTGAGGCTGCCGTGTGTTAAAATGATGTTGACATGTGGAATTCAATCAAGAACGACCCTTAAGATACTGATGGAGCATATGCAACTGCTGCTGTGCGTGAGAGGATGAGGAAAACAGACGACAGGGCCTTAGCTATGATCAAGCTAGGACTGTCTTGGGAGATTTCAACCAAGGTTGCACATCACACTACAGCTAAGTCTATGTATGATGCAATCCTTGAGATGTATGAAGGTAACACTTAGCTGAAAAACATCAAGAAACATAGACTCAAACAACAGCTAGAAAGGTTCAAGTATAAAGAAGGAGAAAGATTAAAGTCAATCCTTGAGAGATTTCTGGCCTTTGTGAATGAGCTGAGGACTACTGACTATGTGATGACCGTATTTGATCTGACCACAAAGCTGCTAAACTCTATGCCCAAAGAGTGGTACACAGCTAGCAAATTCATCCTGCAAAAGCCCAACTTTGAAACACTTAAGTTAGATGATGTAATTTGCTTTCTTCAAGCTGCTGAAATAGAGATGATTGAAAATAAAATGATCAGAGAAGAGAAGCCTTGTTTTCAGGTGTCCAATGCCCTCATTGCACCTATGGGAAACTTGTCAACCAAAGCCAAACAACCGATTTCCATCATTGAAGAACCAATTGAACAAGGTGTTGATACACCTAAAGCTTTTGTTGGAGGTAGCACAAGTCACCAAGGAAACCAGTCAAGGTTCAGTGTCCAATTCTTGGAAGACAATGACTCAGGCTCTATGGCAAATGGAACACACCTTATGCGGGTGGAAGCAAGGGT
Organism: Bidens hawaiensis; assembly: GCF_021521415.1. NCBI lineage: Eukaryota > Viridiplantae > Streptophyta > Magnoliopsida > Asterales > Asteraceae > Bidens > Bidens hawaiensis. The sequence goes on along the minus strand of NW_027491166.1, from coordinate 296,832 downwards.
CAAGGGAGTGAAACACAGGCTTTGTTTTCAATGTTCACTGAATCATATAATGCTTTCGTGGCAAAGAACTTGATTCATACTAATGTCATCATGGATGCCTTAGAGCAGATTGATGCAGATGATTTAGAAGATATGGATTTGAAATGGCAAGCTGCCATGTTGGAATTGAGGAGTAAAAGGTTGTTTAATAGGACTCGGAGGTCACTAGTGTCTGGTCCTAATGAAAGGATTGGGTTTGAAAAATCAAAGGCAATTTGCTACAATTGCCAATAGCCTGGACATTTTACAAGAGAGTGCAATCTGCCAAGAAACTTTCAGATGAATCAGTACCAGAATCAGCAACCAAGAAACCAGCAGCTATATCAACAAAATCAGCCAAGATACAACAACAATCCAAACAGCTTCAACAACTATAATCCCAACTTCAACAATTTCCAACAACCTCAAATGAACAATCAACATGTTGTGCCCCAAAATCAAAACTTTCAGAGAACCAACCAAAAAAAACAAAACCTTCAAACAGCTCCAACCAACTCAAACATAACCGACCAAAATCAACCAAGGAATCAGGGAAATGTAGCTTTAGTTGCATAGCAAGATGGTGATTTTGATTAGAGTAATCATGAAGAGGACATCTTAAGAGCAAATGTTGTTTTGATGGCTATTGTTGAAAAGTAGGCTAGAACATCATCTCAGGTACACTCTAATCCTACAGTTGATTTACATGAAATTATCAATGAATTAACTTTAAAAGTAGGCAAGCTAGAGGGTGAGTGTGTTAGGAAACAAAGTATCATCAATGGGTATGAGGCAAGTTATTTGATTAATGAAGAGAAAGTAAAGAGTTTGGAAGATGATTGTACGATTAGCTATAGAGCTGAAAAGAGGTATATCAATGAGATCGATAGATTGAAGAAGATGATTGTTGAGGAGAAAGTTAAGAACACAAAACTGCAAATTGAGATTGATTTTATGAAGAATTTGGTTTCCACAGGACACATATGTGGTATCTTAAACCAAGTGAAAGAAGAAGACAAGTACAAAGCAGTTGCACCACCTTTCAACAACAACTTTGTACATAAAGTTAACAAAGAAAAGAGAGATGCATATCTACAACAATTCAGAGATGTCTTTCAAGACAAAAAGGAATTTGTTGATCTCTATAAAAATGTTGAGGTGAGTGAAGAAGGAGAGTTTGTGGTCAAAGAAGAAGTTAGAGAGGACAAGTCAATTGGAGTACAAGTCTCTGAAGATGATTTTGATTCTGATGATCTGAAGGCAGATGACTTAAGTGACTTAAGTGATTAGATCACAGATGAAGAAATAAGAGCTGCTGAAAGGGGAAGAAGATTGAAGAAACCAGAATCAATTGACAAACTTCCATTGTACCCACCTATAACACCAAGAACGAAGAAATAAAATGAAAGAATGAAGAGACAACATGTGTCTTTTGACATATGTGAGAAGAAAAAAGGTGAGCTACAATGAAGTTAGGCCACCAAGCAAGGCTGTATTAGAAAGGATAAAAAGTAACAACAAGAAAAGAGTGACTGAAACAGTTGATGTTGAAAACTTTATCCCAGTTTACCCAGTTTTCTTTAGTCATGAGGTGTTTGATATTGGGGAAGTGGAAACTATGGAAGAAGATGAGAAGAGGCAGTCAAGGCACAATGAAAGCCTAGATGGAGAAACTTTGGTTATGAAAAAAATTGCTTTTGTTAAAAGCAAGATTGAAAGATAAGACATCAAGATTGAGGAATTTGTTCCTTTCTCAATTGATTTTGATGGTCTGAAGAATCAGAAGACACTTGGAGTCAAAGCACCTAGACCTAGTGAAAGTACACATGTTTAGCAAGAGAAAATGAAAGGAATCCCATACGCTTCGGCTATAGGACCCATCATGTATGCAAGGATATGCACTAGACTTAATGTGTCATGCGCTTTGAGCATGACAAGTAGATACCAACAAAATCCTGGAGGTGGCCATTGGATGGCGGTTAACAACATATTGAAATACTTTAGAAGGACTAGGGATATGTTTCTAATATATGGCTTTAGTAAGGAGGAACTCGTTGTAAAGGGTTACACGGATGCGAGTTTCCAAACTAATCGAGATGATTCTCGATCACAATCAGGATATGTTTTCGTTATGAATGGTGGGGCAGTCTCTTGGAAGAGCGCAAAACAAGATGTGGTAGCATTTTCCACCACTGTGTTAGTGCACGGTTTTCGTTAGGATATGTTTTCGTTATGAATGGTGGGGCAGTCTCTTGGAAGAGCTCAAAACAAGATGTGGTAGAATTGTCCACCACTGTGCTAGTGCACGGTTTTGCATCTCGTGTCTTTGTAGTTATCGTCTTTGTATTTATTATATTATAATGGAAAAGATATTTATATTATTAAGTTAATTCGTTAATGTAAGGCTAGTCCGTTAAGGATGTTTAACGAACTAGCCAGTTTGTCTAATGTAACACCCATTCGTTAAGGATTTTAAACGAATGGGCTTGTAGTTTGTTATGTATGTTCCCATTCATCATGGAATGTTAACGAATGGGCATAACCAATCAAGTGATTCATTATGTTTTTTGTTATGTGTCTGTAATGTAACGAAGTGGATGCTAATTCGTTACGGAATGTGAAACGAAGTAGCTCCATCTTATATATATAGAGGTTCATACCTTTGTTTAATTTAAGTTTTGATTCTAAAGTAACTACACTCTGTCCGTTTTCTCTCTTGATCAAACTTCGTTAATCTATTATTATAATACATGACATAATACAACTAATACAATATATATATATATATATATATATATATTTATAACACAATTAAGTAGTAATCATGAACTAGATCCGATTACGGTTTTAGATCTAGATTATTCTATTATAGATCTGGATTAGATATGTGTTTCAACACACTGAATCCGAATATATCACCGTCTTATTGGCAGCTCAAGAAGCTGTGCGGATAAGGAAATTCATTGCCGACCTAGGGGTGTTCCGTACCATTCAGGACCCTCTAGAGATCTTTTGTGACAATGAGGGCGCGATTGCTCAAATCAAGGAACCCCGTGCACATCAAAAGACGAGGCACATTGAGCGAAGATTCAACTACATAAGGGATGAAGTTGAAAAGGAATGATATGTATTTGCAAAGTTCACACTGATCAAAACATTACGGATCCACTCACGAAGCTCCTTGAAAGGCCAAAGCATGAGGGTTATACTTGTGCCTTAGGACTTTGAAATTCTAGTGATTGGATTTGATCTATTTTGTATTTGCATATCGGAAAAATTGTTATTTTGACGTATTCATATGATTATGGTTTATGATTATGACTTTTGAGTTGTGTTCCATTTTAGCATGTTTAAATCAGTGAATAAGTTAATTATTCTAAATGTCCGTAGTCTCTCATATTGTGGGAACAAATATGAAGGTAAGGATATTATGAACTTGGATTGGTGGATATTCATAAGGTATGAATATAGAGCAAGGGTTTGCTGCCAAGATTCATAGATACTTTTGGGAGATAAATATTGGACTGACCCGCCCTCAAATTTTACTGCATGGAATCCTTGTGATTGGTGGTCATAAGTAAATTTGAGTAAAGGCGAATATCATAGTATCCTCCGACCTGAGATACATATTGGGTCTTGATATTCATCAAATATTATGCTTTGACTTAGTTGTTCGCTGCTCTAAAACAAGACGGTGCAAAAGGCTATGTTCAAGTGTAGTACAAGGTGATTGTGAGAGAAGCATGTAGTCAATAGGGGATTTGTCCCTCTTATTCGTTTAGAGTAAGATGTCTAAGGCCTGATAAGTTAAATTAGCAGAGAATGATCACTATGTGTCTCTAGATTTGACATGACATATGTGGCCAAAGGATAATTGATATATTCACCTAAATCATTTTCAGTAAGGAACTTGAAGGGGATGATGTTATTGAATGCCACTTAGTCATACGTATTAGGGGTAGTAAACCGTTGTTAGGCGGTATTTGCTATTTGCATCAATCTTCTATGTATCTTGTGCAAGTGGGAGATTGTTGGAATCGGTCTACCCAAGACACATATTAGAGTTGTAGTGGCTAGTACATTATTATCCAAGTTGGGTCATACCCAATAACAAGCTATACAAACACCCATGATATTTAATTTAAGGTATGACCTAATAAATAAATATCAACACTTGTGACAGTTAGAAAATGGGTTTATAAATATTTGCACTTGTGTGGTAAATAAATTATAAAGATAATTTATATTTCGAGACAGATATTTTATAACGTTATATAAGTTGGTTAAATAACATGATGCATGTTACTTAGATTATGTTATGTTACATTTTTATTGTTATGTAGCAAATATAACATAAGTAATTAAAATTGGGTGAGATTTTTATAGTGTTATTTAAGGGTTTAAATTTTGGGTGGGAAATATCTTTCTCTCTAATCTATTTATTAATACACCTTTTCTAGAACATGCATGGGAATAGATTGGCCAAGAGAAGTGTGCAAAGTTGCATCTTCTCTCTCTCTCACAAAAAAATTGCAAGTAAACTCCCTCTTTCTTCTTAATAATTTCGGCCAAGAACAAGGAAGAACAACATGGAGTTTTCAATTGTGAAATCCTAGCATATCAAGGGTGTATTGTTTTTAGGTTGTGGGTATACAAGCTTGAGGTGTTTCTCCTTTGAAGACTAGCCATTAAAGATCATTCTCCTCTTCAAGTTTCATCTTGAAAGGTAGTATGGTAAAAAATGCTATGGTTGTTTTGATAGCACGTGCTTCGTATATGGATCCGGGCATTAGGTTTTATATAATATCGGGTTTTATATTATTCAAGTTAACAATATTTAAAAATATTTATTCCGCTGTGTTTTTCATATAAATGGGTTTATATAACTTTGATAATCTTGTTAAATCGCAACAAATAGTTCTCCACCGCAACATGTGGAGACTGAACACAGGTACAACAGTCAGATCCTACTGTTGAACAAGTGAAAGAATTGAATCGTTTAAATATAAGCTCCAGTCGATTGCATCGAAGCCTCCTCAATCAGTCACTATGATACCTGATGAAGATGACACTGAAGAAGAGCCAACCATCGATCTCATTCCATGAAAATGACAAAAGAAAGATCCGAGACCGGTTGTGCTGGCTACCGATATTACACCAACCAACAGTTTTTGAGCCCGTTACAGTTGAAGCTCAAACTGATCAAGGTCCATCTACTGCTGCCCAAGAAACTCAAGATTAGATCTTTGATGATATCACTTAAGAATTTAATTTCGAAGCACATATTTAGTCCACAAATGAACCATCGGGATTGTCTGACCCGATTGGTCAAGAAAGTTCGAGTGTTTATGACAATATTTCCCATATCATGGCTATGCAACACAGTTTCTTTCAAGATAAGGTCAAGGGGACTGTTCTAGCCGACTAGTTGACATCCAAGCCTTACAACACCGAGTGTTTGAAGTTGAACAAGACGCAGTGGTGAAGGATATACGGATCCAAGAACTTGAAGCTAGTAACACTGAAAAAGATTCAAATATCCAAGACCTTAAAGTAAATATGGTGGCCTTACTGAATTATATTTGGATCTCCATCTAAAACATATTCAAAAGTTTGGTGATGAATTAAAAAGTGGTAATAACAGTGGTTAGAAGACAGCTGGTGATAATCAGGGTAGCGTTTCCAGCATGTGCCCTGCTTCTATCATTGATACCTCTGTTTCATTGGAACAATACATGTCCGCTCCACCAAGAACAAATTTAGGATACAAAGGGAGTGCCTTTTGAGCATCCGGAGAAGTTTGTTGTAGAGCTCAAGAAATGTTTTTCTGACAAGGAGATGTGGTGGGTTAAGAGAAATTCGGGAAACGCCGAATATTACAAGAAGATAAAAGACTTTGGTTCGTGGAAAAAGGTTGACCTGAGTGACATGATAAATGTACCTTTCCACAACCTGAACAATTATGCAAAGGCCATTAACTTCTGGATTTATGGAAAGAATGAGGTGAAAGGGGATTTCCAAATACGCTCACTGCAAAGTCATTTATCAAGAAAGCAAAGTGAGTGTGTGATCCCCATACAAGCAAGGCGATGATGAATGTGATGTGGCCTCCAACAACTAAAGTGACATCAATTCCAATTAGCAAGAGATTTCTAAGGGTGCTCTTGATGAAATGAAGTTATGGACATATGAACGAGAAACGGCTACTGTCATTATAAGGCTGAACAAAGGACACTATCGTATTGTCGACCAAAGAGATTTACTGATGTTTGGGGAGAGGGACATAAATACCCTTAGCGGATTTCAAATTACTGCTAAACCACTTTACGAGCCAGCTGCTAAGGAATATACTAGAATTGTGGGATCTATTAAACGCACAGGACTATGGGCATGCACTTATAAGGAAGCTGATGCAGGCATACTTGAGCAGGAGTGATGATCAAGAGGTAAACAAAGCGGGAGAATGTTGGCCCACACTTAATGGTTACGCTTATACTATTGGGCTTAGTTTTAGGAAATTATATGTAAACCCAAATCCATGATTCCGGTGGGATTAGTGTTTGTTTGAGCCTAGGGTTAGCATGTATATATATATATATATAAATACGAATATATATATATATATATATATATATATATGTATATACATATATGATGTATTTTTGCTAGTTGGGGTTGTTTTTTCACGAGAGAGAGAGAGAGAGAGAGAGAGAGAGAGAGAGAGAGAGAGACGAGAGAAGTGTAATCTTCTTGTAATCATTTACAAAGGGCATAAGCACTCAACGATATAAACGTTTGTTTTGAAGCATTACCGTGTTCTTATTGTGTTTATTTGCTTTATATTGAATCCATTCGTTGTTAGATTCCGCCTAACAAAGGTTTTACATGATATCACATTGAAAGATCCTCTCACGGGACTTACAAATAGAACCCAAGAACATTGTTCAAGCATTTAAAGACAACAGTTGGGTAGAAGCAATGCAGGAAGAGTTAGCTTAATTCAGAATCTACAAGTCTAGGAGCTAGTTAACAAGCCAAGAGGAAAATTTCCAATTAGCACCAAGTGGGTTTTCAGAAATAAGAAGGATGAAAGAGGGATTGTAATGAACAACAAGGCAAGACTAGTTGCACTTGCATGTCTACAAGAAGAGGGCATTGTAATCAAATCTGCTTTCTTGACTGGCAAGATTGAAGAGGAGGTGTGTGTCACTCAACCAACAGGTTTTGAGGATACTGATTATCCTAATAGAGTGTATAAACTTAACAAAGCTCTATATGGAATACATCAAGCTCCAAGAGCTTGGTATGATGAGTTGTGTACTCATCTGATTGCAAATGGTTTACATAGGGGAGCCATTGACAAGACCCTCTTTTAAAAGAAAAGAGGAAGAGTTTTGCTTCTACTTCAAGTGTATGTTGATGATATCATCTTTGGGTCAAAAAATGAACATATGTTTTTTAGAGTTTGAAGAGGTTATGAAGTCGAAATACTGCATGAGTTCTATAGGAGAGATGAATTTCTTCATTGGATTGCAAGTTCAACAAAAGATAGAAGGATTATTCATTTGTCAATCCAGTATGTACAAGACATCTTGAACATGTTCAAATGCCAAGACTTGAAGACTGCTTCTACTCCAATGGACACACATGAGAAGATGGTAGCCGATGAAATGGTGGAGCCTATGGATCAACATGAATATTGAGCTAAGATTGGATCATTATGCATGTAACTGCTTCAAGACAAGACATTATGTTTGATGTGTGTGTTTGTGCAAGATTTCAAGAAAATCCTAAAGTATCTCATATGACTGTTGTCAAGAGAATCTTTAGTGTCTTAAAGTAAAGCCTGACCTGGGTATTTGGTATCCCAAGAATAATGCTTTTGATCAACTTGCCTACATATACAGTGACTATGATAGATGCAATATGAGCAGAAAGTCTACTTCAGGTGGTCGTCAATTCTTCGGAGACAAGCTGGCATTGTAACACTCGGCAAAATTTATCACTGATGTAATCATGATTAGCATCATAATATCATTTTATGAATAAAATCTTCCTTTATTAAGATTCAAAATCTTACAAAGTCAACAAAAAGTCCAAATTTTGACACATAACGATCGTAACGTGAAATAACCTCGGGTTGCGATCCAGAAAATAAATAAGTCATTAGTATTATTAAATGGCCACAAAAATTTAAAATATATTTAGGAGACAATGTATAAACATAATTTTAGAAGGCTCAAATCTCAAATACCCAGAAATAATCGCAAATATTGAGAAATAAATAAGCAAAAGTCAGTATAGGACCCGGAAATGACCTGACACAAACTATTTTCCGAAAATTAGTTTTTATAGTCTATATTGTCAGGAATTTAATTTCGTTCAAAGTCAGACAAAAATTATTAAAAATGGGATCCGATTGATCATCTAAAACTCACAATACATTAAACCGATTAACCAATATTAGTTATATAAACCCAACCCGTCATCTCCTACCCCCCCCCCCCTTCCTTGGTCGGCCCACCTTACACCTCACCACCCCACCTCTTTTCTCTTCCAATCCCTATCCATAACTCATTTCACCAATCATTACATTTTCTAGAAACCTTATATGTTGTAATCTCCTAAGCTAATCCACCTTACACTCTAACTACTTACTCACTCAACCTCTCCCTCTCTTCTTTCTCTCAATAATATGGCACACACACATACACACATTAAACACACACAAAATTCAAACTTCAAATCTTCAAACACACACTCATAATCCACGATTTATCAAGAGAATTGAAGATTAAACAACTAGGAAGAAGATTAGAAGGAAGGATCATCACACTGAAACCACATTCTCATCCTAATCTCAAAATCTTCAAGAACACAAGTAAGTTTTGTTCATAAGTTTATTTTTGGGGTTATATATGTTAGATTAGGTGTTCTTGAGTTGAGATTAAGCTTGAAAAATTGAAAATTATGGATGTTGATGTGTGTGTATGTGAGCCGTGTATATGTATGTATGTGCAAGAGGAAGGATTGAACCCACTTACTCATGCATACATTCATCTTGAAGTTCATACTTTGATTGTTAATATTGATTAGGAACATTGTTGGAATGCTTGATATTTATATATAATCAAGGATGAAATTGATGTTTGAGTTTGATGTTAGGATGAATTTGGTTAGTTATTGATCATTAGGATTGATGATATGAACATGAATAATTGAATTGTTAGTATCAAAGTTGAAGATAGCAAGAACTTGTTTATAGTTTGTAATTTGGGGATTTTTGAATTTCTTGGATTAATTAATGATTTTGGTGAACTAATGTAACTTGAAAGTGATATGGATTAATGTTATTTTATATTGAATAGGGTATGTGCTAGTAAATTCATAAAACTTTTAGATAATACTTGAAGATTGTTAAAATTGTTAGATTGTCAATTAAGGAAACTTTATTGAATGAAAGTTGAATCCTTGATTTTTATATGCATACTTAGAATATATATGTTTAATAATGAATTGCATACTTGAACTAAGATATGATGCATTGTTAAAGTATACATTGGATTAACATATTGAACATTTGTCACTTACTAGAAATAAAACTTTGTAACATGACTAACTGAAAGATCAATACCTGAATAGAACATTAGAGTGCATGAAACTATGTCAAAATAGTTGAAATAGATAAACAAAGATTCATATTTAGTCAGGATTGAAATATGAATTAGATAGAATTATCAAAAGTTAAAAGTTACAAAAATAGGAAACTTTGTTAATTAAGCTTAGGAAATTCATAAAAATAATGAAATGCATGAAGTAATGATTTGTTGATTTGAATAAATTGATGATTTTATGATTTGGAATAACTTGATGATTAGATAATGATAGGAATGATCACGAAGTTGTTAATTGATTCTTGAAAAAGGACTTACATGATTACACACACATGTTAGAACCTTCCAAATAAGAATAAAGAATATTGTTGTAAAGTACTAATTATTCTTGTTGTGGGAATCTTAATAATGGTTTAAAATCTGGATTTTTAAGTCTTGATATGATGTTTATTCATAGATGAAATGGTAAGCTTGATTAGTGACATTATTGATGACCTTAAGATATGAATTAGGACCTTAAAATTGATTAAATGTGTTGTATGAAACTATGTGATCAAACCTGTAATTATGGATGAATTATGTGTTATAATGTGTATACTTAGTTCATAGGATAATTGGTGTGGACTTGGCTTATTTTACTTGTCGGTTACTTTAACGGTCGAAAAATCGGCTTTTTTACATTAACCGACACGGCGATTAGGGACTGTCTTAGAATAGCCCCTAAAGTTGTAAAATACTCATTTATAACATAAGTTAATATATGAGAAAATGACAAGATAACAAAACTTGGTCCCAAAAGGTTCGTGTCGCGAAAACCAACACAAAAATGTTAAAAGTTGCTATTTTAAGAAAATATTAGCGAAAATGAAAAATTACGTATTTTGTAAAATAACTTCTAAAACTCAACTAACATATATGTAACAAGTATTTTCAAGATTTAAAAGTTATATTTTATAAGAAAAGTCGAACGGTTCGTTTTTAAGCGCATAACCGACAAAACCGACAAGATTCATTAAAAATGATAATTAAATATTTTCTTAAATCTTTTCAGAAACTGAGACTTTAATATTTTATTATAATTATAAATTTACTTTAATTATTAATTTACTTATTAATATGATTGTTAATGAGACCCGAACTGCACGAACTTGTTAACTAAATAGGAACTTACTTGCTTATGTGTTTGTGTGGACATTAGACTTGGACTAACAACTTAAAGATTTTTATTTACTAAAACTCAAACTAAGTTTTATTAACAAAACGTGTACAAATATAGGACACACAATTTTTGGAACGAACAGCTTCAACCATGAGTTTCTCTATCGACCCCTCGTTTTTGTAATGTTTTTATTGTGTTTTGGGGGAAAAACTAATTCTTTCTACTGCTTTTATTGAGATTTTTGTAAAGCATTTTATTTTACAAACCGTGTAATAAGTGGGATGAGTCAACAACTGGTTAAATACCTGTTTATCGAATATAAGGGCACAGAAATATTGGTAGATGTATAGTGATCGTGTTGGGTTAAAAGTGGGATTATTTTGAATATGGTAGGTATTGAGTTATCAATTTTGATAGTTATACACTTGTTGTATTCATTGCTAGTCTACAACAATACGATTTGTTTAAAAGATAAAATGCTTCGTTTTTATGGCGAGTTCGATTATTATGAAATTTTAAAGATATAATTACCACCATTGCTTATGGTAATAGATGATAAAAGAATGATCATTGAGCTATTGTATGTTAAAAATTTATATGTACTCATTTACTTGATTTCTCGATAAATTGATAAAGTATTGTTTACTACGATTTTTATGATCACTTGAATTAATATTTCGATGGTCTTACTTTCATTATAATATATATGTTATATATATATATATTATTTTCAATAAAGAGAACTCCTCAACATTCATGTTGACGTTTATTTTAATATGTTTGTTAGGTAAGTGGTGGCTTCTAGGGGACAAGGAAAAAACAACGTTGGATGTGTGTTTGAATAATGTAGGAAACTAGGTTTCTAATAAACACGTGTAGTAGAACGTGTATAACTCTGATCATGTAAAGAATATTTTATTAAATAAACATTAAATATTATGTTATATTTTAATTGGCTATCGGCATCTGTCACGATCCGAACGACTTAGTTAAAGTCTTACGTTGCCTTGATTATGGTTTTCGGGGTGTGACAGGTATCATGGCAATGCAAGAAGCAACAACTGTTTCAATCTCAACTGTTGAAGCTGAATACATTGCTGAATCTGCTTGCTGTGCTCAAGCTCTCTGGATTCAGAATCAACTACATGACTATGGTTTGAATTACTTGAACACTCCTATTTTCATTGATAATACTGATGCACTTTTCATTGTTAAGAATCTAGTACAACACTGAAAGACCAAGCATATTTGAATCAGACACCATTTTATCAGAGATTGCAATGAGAAAGGACTAATAGAAATGAAAAGAGTTGACATTAGTGATAGCTTGGTTGATTTGTTCACAAGTCACTAGATAAAACTAGATTCAACTTTCTATTAAAAGCTTTAGGCATGATCAACTCTGATGAAGTCTGATTGATGATATATGCTCAATGTGCTAACTGACTATCTATTAAATGGTCTTGAGTGATTACTTGTGATTTGTGTCTGAATATGTGAATTTGATATGATTGATATGTTCTTAAATGAACATGTTTGTCTTAGGTATCTATGATGCTTAGGTATGTTTCTGTGGTTGATCATGATAGTTTGATAAGTGTGCTTACGTATGCTTTGAAATGTTTATCTGCATCCTTATCTGATATCTTGTTCATGAATTGATGATTTGAAATGATTATGTGCTTAGGACAGGTTAGACTATGCATGATTTATCTTGATTAGAACTTTATGTTAGTCTGATTGGGTTAATGCATACCTTTCATTTCTTATTATACTTAATTATGTTATTGATTACCTGTGTCAAAACTTTGCTTTGATAATAAAACTTTTGTGTTAAAATGAATATTTTCAAAGTTTACAAAGTAAAACATCGTCAACAAAATGAGCTAGTTAATGGTGTAGAGATATGATAAGACTATTCAGTTCAAGTTTTATTGAAGCTTAAAAGGTTTTTCAATGAAAATTTATCCAACCTTTTGGGAAATGATAGTAGAATGATTATTTATACCAATCATATAGATTTAATAAGCTGAAAAGACTATTAGTTTACTCATTTATATGTATGGTAGCTTTCTATGATGTGTAAAAACTGAGTTGATATAAACAAAATGAATAATGTTAAACTTAATGTGGAGATACATTGTTGAAATATGCATGTTTCAAGTTAAATATTTCCAAATGATAGGCAGAAAAGTAATTACCTAGCCATACACATGCCGTGGGTATTTGGTAACTCAAAATGAGTTCTTTTATATATATAACAAAGAAAAAATCTGAGCAAAATGATTATACATCAACAAAAAGTTGATAAACTTAAAAATATGAGTGTTTAAACTAGAACTACAGAGGTGGGGCATCAATGTATGTCCCAAACATCTTGAATGTAAGGCATGTAAGTTCGTATTGTGTGGCATGTAAGTCCAATGTTCAACCTCAAAGTTTGAAAATTTTGAATCTTAAGAAATTTATAAAAGTTCTGTCATGAAAATATTTTGACCAAATATCAGGGGGTTGAAGCCAATTTGGGTTGATCTAGAGAAAGCCAAATAAGCCTTGAAAAGAGATACGGAACATCATAGTGCAATAAGTGTTATCTATTTATGTATTATGCAACTAATTGAACCTTAAGCATATCACCAACGTACAGAAATTCATGCTAAGTAATTACTTGCTATTAACCTGCCTAATATATCACAATAATGTTGAAAATGAAGTATGGAATATATATATTTGGTAGAATTGACAACTTTATCATATAACAGTGACCAAAAATATAATTATAGACAATATGAACACTAATTAGTCCAATTCATCAAAATAATAGTCTGATTAGAAATGTTTTCGGTTCAATAAAGGAATTTTCTGTCCAAGTATAGAAGTTTTCTGTCCGATTAGAGATTTTCGGTTAACATAATGAGTTTTCGGTCAATAATCAACGTTTTTGGTCCAAGACTGTTCATAAGTGGCCCTGAACCACTGAGAATAGGAGCTCTCAGGTAACCAGATGGGTTTTCGGTCAAAGTTTTACCGAGAACCCTTGAGATCTCTGCTGATCAAATGGTTCTTGGTTGACCAAAAGGTATTCGGTCAACCAGGACCGAAAACCCTTGGGTTCCAACTAAAGATCCTCATCGTCTTCCCTCTTAAGCCAATCTCCATGGATAACTAAACATGCAATCTCAAGAGAAACTCATAACCAACTCAAACGCACAATAATCATTTATCACACACATGTTTCTGAATCATATCTTCATCATCCAATAAATTATTAATCCTAAAACTCTAAATTGCTCTGCAATAGTGGTTCGAAAACAGATTTTGACTAAAGCTCATTTACCTTTTAAAGATATTTAGAAATCGAAGTAACTTGATGAACACAAGTTTTGAGTTTTCGGATTCGGATGGTTAAAGGATTATGGGTTTTTGCAGTTTTCGATGGTGATAAAAAATAATGCACACAAAACTGCCATTTGAACTTCAAAAGTAATTGAACTGGGCCGAGAACCTAGATGGGCCGAGAACACCATTCTTTTAATCACATTGGGCTAATCAGACTGGGCCAAGAGCACACTTATCATAAACATATTTCATTTGATAAAAACATAAGCCTGATCCAAGTTAAAACGATTTCTTAAAGCATTTGTTTCGACAAGAATAAACATGGAGTAAAAATAGGACGAATAAATAAAAATAATAAAAATAAAAAATAAAGACAAAAATAAGTTAAAACAAAGTACTTTAACCATTCGTGCTTAAGTAGTTCTAACATATTTCGGGATCAAATTTCAGTTTCAATAAACGAGCAAACTTTTATGAAAAGATCCGAACATGGAATCATATTGATTAAGATGTTTTTACAATGATTCATTTTCAACATCATTATGGCATAGAGAAACAAGTTGATAGCATGTATTAAGACACTTAGCATGATATTCATTGCATAAGTGATACATATAAGGTTTAATTAGGTATAAAGCTTAGATGGACATCACTTATGGACCCGTGATGCCTCTTATCCTTTCACAAAGTATATTTGGCTTTCCCAAGATCACCCTAATTTGACTCCAACCCCCTAGTGCTTGATCAAAATATTTTCTCTATACAAACAAGAATTTTAAGCTTTAAGGTGGAACGTTGGACTTACAAGCCATCCGGACTTACAGGCCTTACATTCAGGGTGTTTAGAACTTATGTGAATGTGTAGTTTAAAAAAAGATTTATGACACAATATTATATAATAATTTATTTTTTTAACGCAATAACTAAGAAACATAATATTTTTGGTGATCAAGACACTAACGAGCTTGTGTATGACTGGGTAATTGCTTTTCTGCCTGTCATTCGAAGAGATGTATCTAGAGACATGCACATGTCTTCAAAATGAGCCTCCACAGTAAGTTTAGCAGATTTAGTTTATATCACCTAAACAGTAAGTCTTCTCAGGGGTAGTACACTTTGCCGCATTAGTCTCAGAATAACTTTTCTATGTTTAAGTCTACTTAGGGTCAATTCACTTTGGCACCACCACAACCATCTCCCATGTTCTATCCTCAATCTGCTCAACAATCTGATTCTGCTGTTAAGCCCTAGCCATCTGCTGCACCTTCCGGTCAGTCTCCTAATTAGATTCCCTCTATTTTAAAGGAGACTCAAGAAAACATCGCCTTAATGGCAGGGTTCTTGAATTCCTACAACACCTTTTTTGCTGGAGATCTGGTCCAACCAGTTGTAGCTGCTGAGTTGGAACAAACACATCCTTATGATGTAGAGGAAATGGACATCTCTTGGAAAATCGCCTTGGAAGTCTTTTGTGAAAATAAATTTACAAAGAGAACGGGTTGAAACAACTGGAATGTGCCGGCTAATCGGAAGGTGGGATTTTACAAAGACACTCTAAGGTTCTACAATTGTCACAAGCCGGGCCATTTCGGTCGTCAATGCACTAACCCAGCTAAGGAAGGAAACCGAGAAATGGCAATCGTTCTAGTGGGAAATGCAAGAGGAGAAAATGTTGCAAGTGCACGTGAAGGTGAGCGAGGTTTAGTAACTCAACCATTCTCTTGGAATGATTAGATGGCAGCTCTCAACATCAATAATCAGACGGCAAACTTTGCTTGAGTTGAAGTTGCTGAAGAAGAGAATGTTGCTAAGGAACAAGTGAAGGAACTTCAATTTGATTTCATGGTAAGTTCTGAATTATGCTCTCAAGCTTGTATTAATAAAGTAGATTTATACGAATCCCACAATAGTAGCTTGCTTAGAGAAATGGAAGGAATAAAATCTGAAAATTTTACTCTTAAGAAATATTGAGAAAGCTTTCATAGATAAAATTGAGGCATAGACAAGAGATATTTCTAATCTTCAATATGATTTTAGCATAAAATCATATCACCACCAAGATGTCAAACAGAAAATTGCTGAGTTAACTGCTGAACTGGAAGCCTCTAAGTTAGATATCATCAATTTAACTAATAAATTTGAAAGGGCTTAACTAGATTTAAAGAAATTTAAAGGCTCCAGTTTTGTTGTTAACTCCATGATCGAAAATCAATTATGGTGGAAAGAAAATGCTTGTGAGGGGACATGGTACAATTTCACACTCCCTCCATATAACAAGAACTATAATAGTCTTCCTCTTACCAAAGAGCAGGAAGAAAAGATAAAAACCATGTAGTATGGTAAATCAACTGAAAATGACAAAAATGCTCCTGGTTCAGTAAAAACCACTGAATTAACCTCAGGGGTGAATGATACTTATGTGTTTACTGCACGAGCAAATGAAGTAATTTTTAAGGATTGGACTGATGAGGATGATGATTTGCCTCTTTGAATAATAAAGACATTAATTCTCATATTTCTTTTAATTTACCTGCTTTGAGTTCTATGACTTAAAATGTTTGTTTGGGCTCTGTTTTTAAGAGCAAAGACAATTGTGTTGTTTATTCATCTAAAACTTTGAAATCTGGTGGTGTGTTTTTGAATAAATTTGATAAAAATATGAATTCCCATAAATACTCATCACCTATGTTTGTCAAAGAAGGAAGTTCAAATGGTCAAAATTGTGATAAATTAAGCAATAAGTCAGGTGGTAAATGCTAAAAAAATCAAACTAGCTCACGTAACAAGTCCAGACCAGCAATAGACTACAATGAATTTTACATAGAACGTCAAACATTTTGTAATTGTGGAATTCCTGGACATATTACTAGAAACTGTCCACAACATCCATATGTCCCATATTATGGATATTATCAGAGGTATATGCCTCGAAATACTAAAAAGGAATCAAGGTATCATAAAGCAAATCCCTTTGACGGTGATAGGGAAAGAAACAAGGCTTATAGTTTTAGTCCTCATCAGACCAAGCCTAACACATTTCAAAAAAGTGATAGAAACTGTGCTTTGGTCAAGGACCAAATGGGTTTCTAGACCGAAACAATTTCAGAAGTCAAAGTTATTTGTGTCTCCCACTCGCAAACAACAGATTAAGTCATCCATTTATACAAATGAGAAACTTCTAAAACAAGATATAAATGGTTGCCTAAATCTTCGGGAGGACATGTCATGGAAACCCGTGACAAGTTTAGATAAATCAGGTTTACCTAGTGTTACTATGGACTGGGTACCAAAAACTAACTGATCTCGCACATCGTGCAGGAACAACTATGGAGGAATATCATCAGACCTTGGTATGTTGATAGTGGCTGTTCCAAATACATAATAGGAGACATCTCCCAACTACATGACATTCAAATCTTTAATGGTGGATATATTTTCTTTGTGGGAGGAGAGAAATGGAAGATTAAACAGAAGGGTACTGTAAATAATGTTGTGCTCAAATTTGAAAATGTTAATTTCATTCCTGAGTTGAAGAACAGTCTGCTTAGCGTCTTGTAAATTTGCGATAAAGCTTTTTCAACTCATTTTACTAACAAAGAGTGCTTATTTTAAAACCTGGTATCATCATAACAGAAGATTGGGTTCTTGTTCGATCACAGAGAAAAGAAAATGCTTATGTGATCGATATGAACAAAAATGTTCCTGATGAAATCACCTGTTTATTTCAAATGTGTCAGAACATAATGCCATGCTATGGCATTATCGTCTTGGTCATGCAAACATTAAAAATCTAAACCGTCTTGCTAAAAACGACTTAGTGCGTGGTTTACCTTTCAAAGATTTTGTTACTATTGAAAAATGTGTGGCTTGTGCTTTGGGTAAACAAAATCGTAAACCTCACAAGCCAAAACTTGTTAATACCATTTCATTGGTTTTTCAATTGTTGAATATTGATCTTTTCGGTCCAGTTCATGTTTTGAGTCTTTCTCGCAGCTCTTATTGTCTAGTTATTACTGATGATTACTCACGTTTCATTTGGGTGTTTTCTTGTCAAATAATAGTTAGACTGCATAATTGATAAAACGTTTCATGGTGCTTATGGAGAATCAAATCAACTTAAAGCTGAAGGGTATTCGTTGTGACAACGGCACATAATTCAAGAATTCAAAACTTAATTATTTTTATGCCGAAAAGGGGGTGCTTCAACAGTACAGTTCAGCTCGGACACCACAACAAAATGGAGTTGCTGAGAGAAGGAACATGACTCTTATCGAGGCGGCACGAACGATGTTGTGTGATTAAAAGTTGCCTTTGTTCTTCTGGGTAGTGGATGTAAACACGACATGTTATTTCCAAAATCGAGTGTTGATCAATAAATCTCAGATGAAGACTCCATATGAGATTGTTTACGGTCACAAGCCCGGTTGCACATTTTCTAGCTTTCAGGTGTCCATGTACTCTACTGAATCATGAAACGACTCCAAAGTTTGGAGCCAAGGCTGATAATTGTTACTATGTAGGTTAATATGCAACTAAGCAGATATTGGAATCGTATTAAAAAATGTGTGGCTTGTGCTTTTTTGGTCGAACAAGACAACTAAGCAGATATTGGAATCGTATGACGTGCGCTGGCTAGAAGAGAATGAGACTGATGCTCGTGTCGGTCCTGACTGGTTATTTTATTATACTGAAGTTTTCAAGCCTTTTAATGTGTTTCCAGTTGTCGATACAGAAATTTCGGGTGCCGGTGTTTCAAATTCTATTGATGAATAAGAAGACATACCTACAGATCTCACAAGTCTCTAGTGCTGGGTACTGATCCTTCAGAATCATGAGACACCACTCAACAGTTTTCAGCAAGTCAACAAGAAGATGTTTCCGAAACCGTGTCTTTACCAGCACCTGAAGTTGATGCTACATCAGTTGATGGGCGAGTACGACTCGTCAAATTTATGGAAGCATTTTATTCCTAGATGTCATACCAAATGAATACATTTCCAGTACCTCGTACTCACACAGTTAGGAGACATCTGGATGGAAGAACCCTCTTACTGAAATCCTTGACGATCCAACAAACTTACCCTCTACCAGCTCTGTTCTCGGGAGTTCAATTCCGACATGAATTCAATGTGATCATCAAATTGAAAATTGTTATAGGTCCTCTTGAAATAGGCGTGCCAACCAGAAGTCAGACCAGACACATCAACAGTTGTTTATTTTGCTTTCTCATTTCTTAGATAGAGCTTAAGTCAGATGAAATGGAAATACATGAATCAAGCTGGGTGGATGCCATGCATGAGGAATTAAATCAGTTTGATAAACTCAAGGTTTGGTGATTGGTCGAGCTACCAGTTGGAAAGAAAGCATTAGATACAAGATGGATTTTCCGTAACAAGCAAGATGATACATGTATTACCGTTCGAAACAAAGTGCGACCGGCGGTTCGTGGTTTTCATTAGGTTTAGTGTTTAGATTACGCGGAAGTGTATGAACCTGTCGCTCGACTTGAGGCCATACGGATTTTTCTACGATATGCCTCCTACATGGGATTCACTGTCTATTAAATATATGTCGAGACAATGTTTTTGTAAGGAGAGGTCAAGGAAGAGATCTATGTAGATCAGCCACCGGGTTTTATTGATTCAAAGTATCCAATTCATGTTTACAAGTTAGACATAGCCCATTACGGTCTTTACCAAGCACCTCGGTCTTGGTATGTAACTTTGACGGCTCACCATCTGGGGCATCGTTACAAGAGAGGAACCATCAATTAGACTCTGTTCCTTAAAACTGTTGGGAAAGATTTGAACTTGGTTTAGATATATGTCGATGACATCATATTCGGGTCTACCAGTACTGCACTATGTTCTGAATTTGAAGAAGTCATGAAAAAGATAATTGAAATGAGTTCGTTGGGAGAGATGACAACTAGTCTGGGATTACAAATTCGACGGGAATTCTATTACATCAAGGAAAATATGTCGAAGACATGCTTGAAGAGTTCGAGTTTCAAGATTCTAAGAGCGCTTCAAGTCCTATTGCGGAAAGACCTCTTCTTTCTTCCGATCCTGAAGGGAATCCCATAGATCAAACTTACCAACGTTCAATGATCAGATCCCTGATGTATCTCACCGCCAGTCGTCCTGACATCATGTTTGTTTTCTGTCAATGCGTCGGTTTCCAGGCTAATTCTAAACTCTCACATTTAATTGTTGGTAAACGTATTTTTAGATATCTGAAAGGGCTACCGAAGCTAGGTCTTTGTTATCCCAAAAACTAAAATTTTGACTTATATGCTTTTGCTGATACCAATTACGGTGGATATGATATTGACAGGTTATCAACATCTGCTGGATGTCAATTATTGGGTGAACGACTTATTTCATGGAAGTGTAATAAACAACAAACGGTGTCTACATCCACTTCTGAGGCTGAGTATGTTGCTGCGTCAACCTACTGTTCATAGGTTATCTTGATGCAACATCAATAGCTGGATTATGGTTTGGATTTTCTTGACACCCCAATCTTTTTTGATAATGATGCTGCTATTGCTATGTTAAAAATCCTGTTCAGCATTCAAAACCATGCACATTGACAATAAAATTCTTTTTATTCATGACTGTTACGACCGTAAATTGATTCATCTTGAGGAAATTCACACGAATAATAATGTGGTAGACTTATTTACAAAATCAGTCAGAACCACCTGATTTAATGTGCATGTGGGGTTTCTTAAAATTCTTCGATTCGATGATTGACTGTTTTGAGGTTAAATTTGTACATAAATGTATTCATTTTTTTTAAAACAAAAAAAATTTTCACAAATTTTGGGGAGAAAATTAAAACATTCAAAAAGAGTGCGTGTGTTTTATTATTAAAAAAACAAAAAAAAGTATTGTTTTACACTTTAGCATATAATTACGGCAGTTACTCAAGTTTGAGGGACATATACTTGTATATGTTTGGCCCTATCATTTACTTATAAACAAGATAGCCATTCACCTAAAGACTGTAAACAACTGCGGCAATTGTGGTGTGTTTTTGTTGTAATTCTTTCACTTAAAATTATGTTTGTTACTCAAAGTTGGAGAGATATGTATTTCTATATATGTTTGGTCCTATTATCTACCTGTAGACATACGGGATAATCATTTACCTGAAAACTAAAAGTGACTGGGGCGATTGAGTTTAAAATTGTCTTATGTAACTCAAGTTGGAAGTGATATGATTATTTAGTTAAGAGCTTTTTAGAAGCTTAAAATAATTTTAAATGAAAATTGATCCAACCATTGGAAAATGATAGTAAAATTGATTCTGTGTGCTCAACGTGTGAAGTTACTAGGCTTAAAAGGCTTTAGAACAGTCATTGATTTGAACGGTAGCTTTCCATGATGCGTAAAAGTTGAAGTGATATAAACTAAATCTGCTAAACTTACTTTGGAGAGTAATTTTGAAAAATGTGCATGTCTCCAAAAATATCTCTCCTAATGATAGGCAGAAAAGTATTACCCAGTCATACACGTGCCCGTTAGTGTCTTGATCTTCAAAATGTTATGCTTTTGTTAAAAAAATGTGTATAAATAATATTTTGTTATTAAATTTCATTTCTCAAATGCTTAAAGGGTCAAACTAGAACTACAAGGGTGGGACATTCAAATAAGTCCTAAGCAATCTGAATGTAAGGCACGTAAGTCCAACATTCAACCTTAAAGCTTAAAATTTTCGTTTATGTATAGAAAATATTTTGATCAACCACTAGGTGGTTGGAGTCAAACTGGGGTGATCTAGGGAAAACGAATCACTGATGGAATGAAAATCATAATAAGTTTATTATACCTGCTATCAACCTGTCTCTCTATGTCATAATAATGTTGAACTTGAATCATTGTGAAAGAATATTGATCAATATGATTCCATGTTCGGATCTTTTCTTAAGAGGTTGCATGTTTATTAAAAATGAAATCTAATCCCAAAACTTGCTATATTACTAGAAGACCGAGTGTTTAAAGTTTGTTTTTCCGTATGTCATTATTTTTACTTTGATTTTTGTTTCTTTTTACATTATTTGTAATTAATTTTACCTCATGTTTACTCTTGTCGAAACGAATGCTATAACAGATTGGTTTTAAAACATGGATAAAGCCCATGTTTGGGCTTGAAAATCTGTTCTTGGCCCAAGTCAGAATGGCCCATATAACTTTTGATGAATGTAGCTTAGATTTGATGGTTTGGCCCAAGTTCATCTAATGTTTTCGGCGCATCAGGGTCTTCGGCCAAAGCTTAAAGTTTTGAAGTCTAAAAGGGCATAAGTTTGCATTATTGGTTTCATTATCTTAAATTTCAAATCATTAATTTCTCTCTAAGCCGGAAACCCTAAGTTTCAAACTCTTTGTTATTCGTTATCATCATTATCATATTTGTTCCTTCAAATCGTTGACATTAAAAGGTCTATGAAACCATGGCAGAGGTTCTCCGGTTATTGTTAAACGATCTTTGGAATTAATGAAAATCTTTGGGTTTTACGGCTATATTAATTAAGATATTTGATTGCGATATGTAATTGTTATGTATGATTGTGATATGAAAAGTTGACTAGTGTATTTTCGGTAAAATTATAAATCTTAGAAGTTGCAGGTTCTTTGTAAATGGAGTTTTTGGTGGTTTAGGGAAGATGAAGCTAATCTTCAGATGGAACCCAAGGGTTTCTTAAGGGGCCTAAAGCCAAGATATTTAGAGATCTCGGTTTGGGTTCTCAGGAAGGTTTGACCAAAAACCATTGGTCAAACAGAGAACCCTTAAAAGATCCTCAGAAATATCAAGGGTTCTCAGTCAAACATTGACCGAGAACCAACTTTGATTGACCAAAAACTCATGTTCTCAATTTTACAGAACAATACATGATTAATGCTAGATAGAGAACTCATTTCTTGGACTGAAAACACAATTTATTGACAGAAAACTCATTTTATGGACCGAAAACCATTTTTTATATATTAAAATTGACTTTCATTTACAAAAAAGGACTAATACTATCTAAATTTGTATTTTTGGTCCTTGTTCTTTAGCCAAGTTGCCAATTATCTTTATTATACTGAGTGATTATCTAGTTAACGGAATACACTATTAACTTGACTCGTTTGTTGCAGTCATGGCTGATCAAGCACCATTGAAATTTGTGGATACTCATAATATTGCCTTATGTTTATATGATCCACCTCTTGTACACAAGGAATTCAAGATCATGATAGTGGGGCTCAACACGTGCAGGATTTCTCATGTTATACGAGAAACTCCTGTCATTTGCAAGAAGATGGTGACGGAGTTTTGGAACAATGCTTCCATTAACCAGTGGGGTGTTGTGACCATTGACTCGAAGATTCATAAAAGGCCTGTTGTCATATCAAAGGCTATGACTCATGAGGTTCTATTGTTTGGTGATCAACTAAACTACCCAACAGAATACTCCACTGATGACGTTGCTGAAGTAGCTCTGAAAATGGGATATGAAGGATCCTACCATCTAGCTATCAAGAAGCTTTTCCATCCCTACTGGAGGTTCTTGATTCACACATTCTTCATGCGTGTCTCAGGATGAAAGGGGGGTTCAGATGAGGTCAGCCCATTCAGATGTCGGCTGTGGTTGCTTTGATCATGGACCGGAACTATAAATATTCCAAGTTTGTGTTCGATGAGATGATGAGCAACCTCCAGGTAAAGAAGAAAGATATTTTTATGATTTCTTCGAGGTTTCCACAGATGATATTCGACTCACACTATCCTGACCTTGTCAATTTATAGAATCACTCGACTTGATAGCTATGGGTCCCAACACATTTGGGTTGATGAATAAGTCTCAAAAATTGGCGAATGTAGTATAAAAAGGACTTCACAAGCTAGTCATGTTTGGAAGATTTGCTGAAACTGAGGCTGCTCCTTCTAGTACTAGTGCCTCGATTGATGATGAGCATGTGACACCTGCTCGGAGGTTCACTAGAACCTACGAGACCATCTCTGAAGATGATGAACAAGATAGTTCTCCATCACAACACACAGAGACTGAGCACCAAGAAGAACAAATTGTACCTACTACTGATCAGTTGAAAGACTTAGAGATGTTTAAAGATCAGCTACAGTCGACTGCATTAAAACCTCCTCAATCAGTCAATGCATCTCAAGATGAAGATCTACTAGAAGAACCAGCCATCGATCTCATTCCTTGAAAAAAGAGAAAGAAAGTTCTGAGACCGGGTGTGCTGGTTACAAAATCTACACCATCGAGACAACAAAAGGAACCTGAGCCTGAAACTACTGAAGCTCAAGTTGGTGCAAGTCCGTCTACTGCTGATCATAAAACTCAAGACCATTTTTTTGATAATATTTCTCATGAGTTCGAGTTTGAGCCAGTATTTAGTCTCTAGACGAGCCATCAGGATTGTCTGACCAAGTTGGTGAATCGAGTTCAAGCGTCGCTAACATGATTCACATATTCTTGCGATGCAAGACAAGTTTTTGCAAAAGAAAGTCAAGGGGAGTACTCTTAAAGTTGAACGGGCTGATGTACAGTTCTTACAATGATGAGTCTTTGAACTTGAACAACACTCGGTTGTGAAGGATTTACGAATTCAAGAGCTTGAAGCAAGCAATTCTGATAAAGATTTAATGATCAATGAACTTCAAGCGAATATGGGTGGCCTCACCACTATGTACTTAGACCTCCAGCAACAGCTTATTCAGAGTTTTGGAGATGAATATAAAAGCGGTGAGGATGTTGTTGAAAAGGCACCAGCTGACACTCAAGATGGTGGTTCCAGTGCGTGTCCTGCTTCAAACATCGACACTTCTAAAACACTGGAACAATACCTTGATGCCCCTCCAAAGACAGCCTAACAAAGTGAACGAATTGAATAGAAGATTCTTATTTTGAAGAACTCGAATTAAAACGTGGAATCTTCTGATCACCCGGATAAATTTATTATTGAATTCAAGAAGGGTTTTTCAAACAAGTTTGGTGATCGATCAGGTGTCTTATCTTGGGGGTTTGATATTGATAGAGCCATGTGGTGGGTGAAAAGAAGGTCCGGTAATACCGAATATTACAGGAAGATGAAGGATTTTGGATCCTGGACGAGGGTTGAACTCAGTGACCTTATTAATGCTCCTTTTCACAACCCCAACAATGACAAAAAAGGCTATAGAGTTCTGGAACTTCTTGAGGAATCAAGTTGATCGAGGATTCTCGAATATGACCACACCAGAGTCGTTTTTAAAGAAAACCAAAGGGGTCCGAGATCCCAAGACGGGGAAGATAATGATCAACGTTATGTGGCCGGCAACTAAGAAGAAAAGTCATATTCCTATGTCTACCAGAATTCCAGATGGTGCATTAGATGAGATGATGTTCTGGACGCATTATGGTGAGACGACAACGGTTGTTATCCATCTACGAAAAGGGAAATATGGATTTGTCGACCCACGTGATTTACTGAAGTTTGGTGAAAAAGATGTTAAAACTCTTAGCAACTTTAAATTATGGTTGAACCATTGTACAAGCCTGCTGCTAAAGAGTGTACAAGAATGGTGGGATCTATTATCATGACAGGTTTATGGGCTGGTGCTTACAAGGAGGTAGACACAAATGTTCTTGTACACCATTAACATTGAAGACCCAAAGCAAGGGGAGATTGTTAGGCTAGTATTAGTGTGGTTTGTACTTGATATTGGGCTTATATTGTAAGCCGAGATCTCTTGATCTCGGTGGGCCTTTGTGTTGTTTTTGTCTTGTGTGTAGTACCCATATAAACAATGTAATTAGGTTATTATGGGTTAGCCATGTGAGAAATAGACAAGAGAGATATCGGTGTATTGTGTAACCAGTTGTGCTTAAGCACTTGGCGTTTAATATACATGTGTTTTGAAGCAAATTCTTTGTGTTCTTCGTATGTTTGTTTACATAATATTCCTCCATAGTTGTTCCTGCACGATGTGCTGGGTAAGCCTGGTTTATCTATACGTGTCACAGGTTGCCATGACATGTCTTCCTGATTATCTAAGATTGAGAAGGAAGTTCTTGATGTCTTGGACACCGGAGATTTGGGTAACCATTTATATTTGGGTTTTAAAACTTTGTTATTATTATAAACGGTTGACTTTGTCTCCAGTTTGCGGATGGAAAACACATTTGACTTTGACTTCCAAAACGGTTTCGATGCAGAGGCCGACAGGGTCTCGGGACTGAAACTGAGTTTCCATCACGGCTTTGAAACATGATAGGCTTGGTCCGATGAGAGCTTAACCTATCAGCCGTGTTTCTTTTCCAATCACCGTCAGAGTGATTTGCCTCATAATACCTTGATTTATTAGAATTAAACTTATAGAAGGTATTTCGAGGAATATTCCTCTGATGATATCCATAATATGGGACATAAGGACGGTACATACAGTTTCTAGCAATGTGACCAGGAATGCTACAATTAAAACGTGTTTGTCTTTTAACATAAAATTGTTATGGTTAGTTCTTGGTCTTATTCTATTGTGTGAGTTGGTTTGTCCCGCTTTGGAATTAGCATATGATTTATCACAGTTATTAGTGAATAAACATCCTTCTTTAAAAAACGTAGGTAATGAAGATATATGCAAACTTTAATTATGTCAGATTTATTCGAAACCACACCACCCCTTTTAAAAGTTTTAACAGAATCAATTGTATGTCCCTTGAACGGATCTTTCAATGTGATATCACACAAACTCTTGATTATGCGGAAACTAACACGAGGTGAATCAAGGTTATATAGACAAACATACAAATAACACTATGAATATGCTTCAAAACACACGTATTCTAACGTCAAGTGCTAAAGCACAACTGATTACACCAACACACCGATATCTCTTTTTCTATCTTACGAATAGCCAACCTATAATAAACCTAGATATATTGTTTATATAGCCATTATACTCAAGCACAAAAAAACCCAAAAGCCCAACGATATCCAAGAGATCTCATTTTACCATATAAGCCCATTAACAAGTACAAACCATACTAATGCTAGCCCAACAATCTCTCCCTTGGTTTGTGTCTTCAACATTAATTAGGCTAAAGAATATTTGCATCTGCTTCCTTGTATGCACCCGCCTATAAACCTGTTCTGATAATTGACCCCACTATTCTTGTATACTCTTTAGCAGCAGGCTCGTACAATGGTTCAGCCATAATTTGAAAATTGCTAAGAGTATTAATGTCTTTCTCACCAATCTTCAGTAGATCATGTGGGTCGACAAATCAAAATTGTCCTTTTCGTAGACGGATAATGACCGTAGGCATATCACCGTCATACGTCCAAAACTTCATCTCATCTAAAGCCCCATCTAGAATTCTAGTAGACAGAGGAATGTGAGTTGCCTTCTTAGTTGCAGGCCACATAACATTGACCATAGTCTTCCCCGTCTTCTGATCTCGGACGCCTTTGACTTTCTTTAAAAATGACTAAGCTGTAGTTATATTCGGGAAATCTTGATCAACTTGATTGCTCAAGAAGTTCCAGAAATCTATTGCTTTTTTGTCATTGTCGGGGTTGCGAAAAGGAGCATTAATAAGGTCACTGAGATCAACCCTCGTCTAGGATCCAAAATCCTTTATTTTCCTTTAATATTGGGTAGTCCCAGACCTTCTGTTCACCCACCACGTGGCTTTGTCAATATCAAACCCCCAAGATAGAACGCTTGTTCGATCACCATACTTTCGGAAAAGCCTTTCTTGAATTTAACAAAAAGATTTATCAGGGTGATCGGAAGATTCCACATTCTGATTTGAATTCTTCATGTTAAGAATCTTCTTTTGAATTCTTTCAAATTGTTCGGCTGTCTTTGGAGGGGCAGCAAGGTATTGTTCCAGTGTTTCAGAAGGGTCAATGTTTGAAGCAGTACCCACACTGGAACTAACACCTTGACTATCAGCAGGTACCTTTGCAGCAACGTCCTCACCGCTTTTAAATTCATCTCTAAATTTCAGAATAAACTTTTCCTGGAGGTCTAAGTACATAGCGGTGAGGCCACCCAGGTTGGCTTGAAGTTCATTGATCTCCAAATCTTTATCAGAATTGCTTTCATCAAGCTCTTTAATTCGTACATCCTTCACAACCGAGTCTTGTTCAAGTTCAAAGACTCGTCGTTGTAAGGATTGTACATCAATAGGTTCAGCATCAAGAGTGATCCCCTTGCCTTTAATTTTCAAAATTTGTCTTGCATCGCCAGAATGTGGGCAATCTTGCCAGCGGTGCTTGAACTCGATTGACCAAACGGGTCAGACGATCTCAATGGATCGTAAGTAGATTGAACATTAGCTTCAAACTCGAACTCGTTAGAAATATCATCAAAAGTCTATTTTTTGGTTTGAAATTCAACAGTGGATGGACTTGCATCAACTTGAGCTTCAGTAACTTCAGGCTCAGGTTCCTTTTGTTGTTCTGTTGGTGTAGTTTCAGTAACTAGCACACCCGGTCTCAGATATTTCTTTCTTCGTTTTATTGGAATGAGATCAGTTGCTGGTTCCTCAGGACTGATTGAGGAGGTTTCAATGCAGTCGACTAGAGGTGATCTTTAAACATCTCGAAATATTTCAACTGATCAGCAGTATGTACAGTCTGTTCTTCTTTGTGTTCAGTTTCCATGTGTTGGTGTTCAGAAATAGTCTCATATGATGCAATAAACCTTTGAGCAGGTATCACATGTTCATCAGCCATCGAGGCACTAGCACTGGCAGGAGCAGCCTCAGTTTCAGCAAACCTTCCAAACATGAAAAGTTTGTGAAATCCTTGGTATACTACTTTCGCCCCTTTCCGTGATTGCTTCATAAACCCAAAGGTATTGGGACCCAAAGCCTTTAAATCGAGCATTTCTACAGATTTTACAAGGTCAGGGTACTGTGAGTCAAATATCATCTACAGAAACCACATGTACATCATAAACATCTCTTTCTTCTTCCCCTTGAGGTTGCTCTTCATCTCATTGAACACAAACTTGGAGTAGTTATAATTCCAGTACATGATCAGAGCAACCACAGGCGACATCTGAATGTTGCTGATCTTGACTGAACCCCCTTTTCGTCCAGGGACACACATGATGAGTTTGTGAATCAAGAACCTCCAGTATGGATGGAAAAGTTTCTTGATGGCTAGATGGTAGGATCCTTCATATCCCATTCTTAAAGGGACTTCAACAACAACATTAGTGGGGTATTAAGTTGGGTAATCAGGTTGATCACCGAACAACCAGACTTAAATGAATAATCGCCTCTGTGATGACACCAGGCTTCGTTTGAATCTTTGATTTGATTGTTATAGCTCCCCCAGCACCCCGTTGGTTAATGGAAGCATTGTTCCAAAACTCTGTCACTATCTTATTGCAAATAACAGGAGTTTCTCCTATAGCGTGAGAGATCCTGCACGTTTTGAGTCCCACTATCATGGACTTGAATTCCTTGTGTACAAGAGATGGATCATATAAGCATCCGAAAACATTGTGTGTATCCACAAATTTAAATGGTTATTGATTAGCAATGACTGCAATAAACGAGTCAAGTTAATAGTGTGGTCACTTAACTGGATTATCACTCCGTATTATAAATAAAGTTTACAACAAGGCTCAATAACTGGGACAAAAAATGCAAATTTAGATAACATTGGTCCTTATTTGTAAATCAATGTCAATTTTATTATATAATGAGTACTTTTCGGTCCATAAATTAAGTTTCTGTCAATAAGCATAGTTTTCGGTCCATGTGAGGAGTTCTATGTACAACATTGTTTAAGAAAGACCCTTTTCAGCCGAGAACATAAGTTCTCGGTTAACAAAATTAGTTCTTGGTCAAATGTTCAATCGAGAACCCTCGAAGATAGACTAAGGAGTTCTATGTTTGTCCAATGGTTTGTGGTCAAACATCCCCGAAAACCCTGGATCCCGAGATCTATGAAGATCTCGGCCAGAAAAACCCTTGGGTTTCATCTCGAAATATGTGTCATCTTCTCCAAATCACCAAGACCACCATTGTTGTTGAAACAGTTTTCACAACTTAATTAACCAAACCAAACAAGAATCTAACTGTCTGTTTCATCAAGAGAACGTCCAACAATGACCCGAAAACCCCTTTCTCATAATTTTCACTTACCTATAGTTTATAACTACTGAACACGATAGTTTTGAGGAATGGAAGTATGAATGACTTAGAGGCTTTAGAGTTTTCGGCTCAGAGAGAAATTACCAATTTAAAATCTAGAATAATGAAACCAATAATGCCTATAATGCATTTTAAACTTCAACAGACTTTTGAGCGGAGAACCCTGATGGGCCGAAAACATGAGTTCTACATGGGTCAGGCCAACCAAACCAAGTTCCACTCATCCAAATTTTAATAGGCCACAAAGACATGAGCCAAGAATAATTTTTAAACCCAAACATGGACTTTATCCATGGTTTTAAAGACGATTTCTTATAGCGTTCATTTCTATAAGTGTAATCATGAGGTGAAAAACAATAACAAATAAAAAAATAATGAATAATGATACAATAATAATTTTAGCAAATTTTGGGATCAGATTTCAGTATTGATAAACACGCAACCTCTTGAGAAAAGATCCAAACATGGAATCATATTGATTAAGATGCTTTCACAATGATTCATGTTTAGCATTATTATGACATAGTGAGATAGGTTGATAGCAGGTATAATTAACTTAGCATGATTTTCATTGCATCAGTGATACGAGTTATGTTCAATTACGCATAAATCTTAGACGAACATCACTCAAGGACCTGTGATACCTCCTATCTCTTCTCAAAGGGTATTTGGCTTTCCCCAGGTCACCCCAATTTAACTCAAACCCCCTAGTGCTTGATCAAGAGATTTTTTATGTTCGAAAAATAAGTTTGAAGCTTGAAGGTTGAACTTTGAACTTACAAACCATCCGGACTTACATGTCTTTCATTCAGAGTGTTTAGGACTTATTTGAATGCCCCACCCTTGTAGTTCTAGATTGACCCTTTAGGCATTGAAAAAAGAAATTTAGTTATTATTTTTATTTTATTTTATTTTTTTAAACAAAGGCATGATATTTTTGTGATCAAGACACTAACGGTCTCTTCTATGACTGGATAATTATGTTTTTGCCTATCATTCAGAGAGATATATCTGAAGACATGCATATTTCTTCAAAATGACTCTCCATGGTAAGTTTAGCAGATTTAGTTTAAATCACTTCAACTTTTTTGCATCATGGAAAGCTACCACGCAAATCAATGACTATTCTAAAGCCTTTTAAGCCTAGTAACTTCACACGTTAGGCGCATAGAATCAATTTTACTATCATTTTCCAAAGGTTGGATCGATTTTCATTTGAAAATATGTGAAGCTTCTAACAAGCTCTTAACTGAATAATCATATCACTTCCCACGAAGACAAATTTTAAACTCAGTCACCTAGTCACTTTTAGTTCTCAGGTAAATGGCTTTCCTGTATGTCTATGGATAGATAACAGGACCAAACATATATATAAATACATGTCTCTCGAACTTAGAGTAACCGACATGATTTTAAACGAAAGAAGTAAAAACCAAAAACACACCACATCGCCCCAATTGCTTTCAGTCTTTTGGTGAATGGCTATCATGTATGTCTACAAGTATATGACAGGACCAAACATATACAAGTATATGTCCTTCATACTTACGCCAACCGCCATAATTTTAAGCGAAAATGTAAAAATATAATTTTCAAATAATTTTTTATTAAACACACACACACTCACACTCTTTTTGATTTTTTTTTAATTTTCTCCCCCAAAATTTGTGAAAAAAAAGTTTAAAGAAAAAGAAAATATTTAAGTGGACATTTTAACCTCAAAAAGACTCAATCGTCGAAAGGAAACATTTTAAAAATCCTCACAAGCACATTAAATTTGGCTGCTCCGACCAGCTTGGTAAATAAGTCTGCCACGTTATTATCAGTGTGAACTTGCTCAAGATGAATCAACTTACGGTCCTAACAACCATGAATATAATGATATTTAATGTTAATGTGCTTGGTTTTTGAATGCTGAATAGGATTTTTAACAATAGCAATAGCAGCATCATTATCACAAAAGATTGGGGTGTCAAGAAATTTCAAACCGTAATCCAACTATTGATGTTGCATCTATATAACCTGTGAACAACAGACATACGCAACAACATACTCAGCCTCGACAGTGGACGTGGACCCCGATTGTTGTTTCTTGCACTGACATGAAATTAGTCGATCACCCAAGAATTGATATTCAGCAGATGTAGATTTCCTGTTAATATCATCTCCATCATAATTGCTATTAGCAAAAGCATATAAGTCAAAATATGAGTTTTGGGATACCAAAGACCTAGCTTCGGTTGCGCTTTCAGATATCTAAAAATACGTTTAACAGCAATTAAATGAGAGAGTTTAGGATTGGCCTGGAAATGGGCACACTGACAGATAGCAAACATGATGTCTGGGCGACTGGAACTGAGATATATCAGGGATCTGATTATTGACTGATAGTAGGTGTTATCTACAGGATTCCCTTTAGGATCAGTAGAAGGAAGAGGTCTTTCCGCCATGGGAGTTTCCGCACTCTTAGAATCTTGAAATTCAAACTTTGCAAGCATGTCTTCGACATATTTTCCTTGATGCAGCAGAATTCCCGTCGAACTCTGACGAACCTGTAATTCCAGAAAAGTTGTCATCTCCCCCAATTAACTCATTTCAAATCTCTTCTTCATGACTTCTTCAAATTCAGAACATAGTTCGGTACTGGTAGACCCGAAGATGATGTCATCCACATACATTTGAACCAAGATCAGATATTTCCAAATATTTTTAAGAAATATAGTATGATCGTTGGTTCCTCTTTTGTAACCATGCCTTAGTAGATGAGATGTCAAGGTTGCATACCATGCCCGAGACACTTGGTTTAGACTATAAAGAGCTTTGTCCAGCTTGTAAACATGACTTGGATGCTTTGAATCAACAAACCCTGGTGGTTGATACACATAAATTTCCTCATTGACTTCTCCATATGAAAACGTTGTCTTGACATCCATCTGGTAAACCGTGAATCCCATGTAGGAAGCATATGCCAGAAAAATCCGAATGGCCTCAAGTCTAGCCACTGGAACATACACTTATGTGTTGTCTAAGCCTTCAATCTGACGAAAACCATGAACGATGAGCTGCGCTTTGTCTTGAATGATAACACTTATATCATCTTGCTTGTTACTGAAAACCCATCTTATATCTAACGGTTTCTTTCTAACGGGCAAATCGACCAATCTCCAAACCTTGAGTTTATCAAACTGATTTAATTCCTCATTCATGGCATCCACCCAACTTGGTTCATGTAGTGCCATTTCAACTGACTTAGGCTCTATCTAAGAAATGAAATAAGAGAATAAACTGTTAGTGCACGGTTTTGTCGTCTCGAGTGTTTGTATTTATCGTATGTAATTTATGAATACTTTAATAGTAAGGGCATTTATGTAATTGACTTTAGTTCGTTAATGTATGACTAATTTGTTAAGGATGTTTAACGAATGTAAGACTAATTCTTTAGTATGTTCCCATTCGTCATGGAATGTTGATTAATGGGGGCATAACGAATTAAAGATTCGTTATGCTTTCCATTTTGAGTCGGTAAGTTAACAAACTGGATCCAATTCGTTACAGGATGAGTAATGAATTGGTTCCATCGCCTATTTATAGGGGTTAACATTCCCTGTTAATTCAAGTTTTGGAGATTAACGTAACGAACCTCTGTCCAGATTATTTCTCTCTCAATTCTTCAAGTGACCTATTACTAATACACATATACTCTCTAATACATACATACATATATATATATATATATATAATTTTGTAGCATATCGTTAATTAGATCCAACACAGTATTAAATCTATAATTGATAAGAAATATCGTTTAGATCTGAATCGTGTTTAACAAGTGGTATTAGAGCTTTCGATGTTCTGATTGCTCTTGATTTAATATTATTGCATAGTTAATTGAAGTTCATTTTTGGTGTTATTAAGTTTATTTGATTTGATTGAATTAACAGTTGTATCTGTTAATTATGGATTGATTTTGTTTTGTTTGTGTTCGGTGTGGATCAAGGAAGAGTTGTGTGGATTGAATCCGAATAGTGTGGTTAATTGTGATGATTTGGAATGAATCTGAGTTTGTACGGAACAGAGTGTTAGATAATCGGAATTTGGTAATCGTTTTTCAATTAAGGTATATGGGATACGTATGGTTATATTAGCGAGTTGATTACGATCAATTTGGTTAATTTATACAATATTGAGTTGGGATTACAAGATTTGAGTTGGATTGTGATTACTTAAAGATTCGTTAAAGGTTATGATTCGTTACAATCAATTCGTTAACGGTTGTGTTTTGTTACAATCAATTCGTTAAATATGTGTCCTGATTCGATATTTACTCTAGTTGATTCGTTATCAACTGTAGTTAATCCGTGTTCTTTGCTTCGTTAACATTAATTCTTGATTCGTCATTTTGATTTGTTACTGATTCGTTAGTGACGTGTTCTTAATTCATTACTAACTCGTTATAATCTAATTCGTTAAAATCTAATTAGTTACTAGTTCGTCATAGATCCTGATTCGTTACCTCATCTGATTCGTTACCTCATCTGATTCTTTACCTAAATCTGATTCGTTACAAAAGTTTCCATATTGACCCTTGAGTTTGACCTTTTGGTCAAATTTGAACTTGATATTTACAATGGCTTGTTTTTATGCGTTGGCATCTCAGAACGTGCTTATGTGACATATGTTACACTTGGATTCTGAAATTGGATCTCATTCCAAATGTCCTCGATTGATGAAATTAAGTGATTTTGCAAAATGGAAACCCCGATTCGAGCACATCTTGGTTCTGTGCATCCCGATTGTTCAAGATATCTTGATGTTGTTTACATTGTATTAATGATTGGTGATGAACCTACTGGTTTTACCCCTAAAGATTTTTCAAAATAATCTCAAGAAGAAAAGAAGGCTTTAGAGATTGAGAAAAAAGTGTATTCGACTCTTACTATGGCATTACCAGATAATATATTCCACCAAGTTGGAAGTATCAAGATGAGTGCTTCTTTGTTTCAACACATCAGAACGAGAAGCATGGGTAATATTGAGGAAAGAAAGAAAGTAATGTTACAGTTCCAATTTCGAAACTTTAACTTACTCAAAGGTGAAACTGTTGAGGAAATGACTACTCGTTTCAATCATTTAATTTCTGAAATGAACAAGTTAAAGATGAAATCTTCTGAATCCGACAAGATTGATACTATTAAAAATGCTTTACCTAGTTCATGCTCATCATTTCTGATGGTGTTGGAGGAGTATATTTATTTAAAAAATTAAGATTTGACTGCTTCTGAGTTTATGCAAAAGATTGAAGCTCGGGAATATGATTTGAAGTGTCAAAAGTCATCAAAAGAAAGTTAAGATCCATCCTTCTATGGAGGAAGTATGCCTTTGAGCACCACAGTATCTCCGACAACTGCATTTCTTACTCATAATGCAAATGAAAGTTCAACAAAAACATATAGTGATCCAAGTGTATGCTTTTTGGCATCCGGAGGTTCTGGAACTTCTGGAGGTTCCGGAACTTCGGTTACAGCAAATCAATTCTCATCACCACCTAACGTGAACATGAAAGAGGCGGAACAAAATTTTGCCTTTTTGTGTGTTTTCATGACTTCGTATGAGAACTTGGTTGGTAGTAAAATTTCCACGAGTGAGTTAACCGATGAAGATTATGACCAAATCGATCCCGATGATTTGGAGCTCATGGATTTAAAGTGGAACATGGCAATGATAGTAAGAAAAGTGAAGAAGTTCGTGCAAAGAACTGCTAAAGATCTTCCATCGTTGAATAAGAGGGTTGGGTTTGATAAGCTGCAAGCTAAGTGTTATAATTGCCAATAGTTTAGAAACATTACCAAAGAGTGTGACAAACCAAAGAAAGAATATATTGGATCTCGAAGTCAAGATAGAAGTTCTTCTATGAAAAAGAGTAATGATGCTGATAAGCCTTCAAGAAGTAAACTATCTGCTTTGGGATCACAAGTGTTGTTGTCTGTTGTTGATGGAACTGATTGGACACTAAGGTTGTTGTGCAACGACAATCAAGATAACTTGGCTATGTTTGAGTTAAATGAAAGTTTTCAAGATGAAACTGGGAGTGAGCTATCTTCTGACAACGACACTGAGTCTGATTCTGATGATTAATATCAAATGCATCCAACTATATTTTCTTGTATGACTAAAATTGACGAGGTTAGTTCTTCTGTTCCTAACTCTGTTAATCTATTTGCTAATTTGCCTTGTGTTGAATTGTGAGACAATTAAGCCTATGTTAAACTCATTGAAAGATCATAATGACCGTTTAGTGAAAGAAATTGCTTCACTTAAGGATACTTTTAGACAATCTTTAGAATCTCAAATGAGATCTAGGGAGAAAAATGACACATTTTCTACAACTAACCATGATCTCAAAGCTGAATTGTGGGTTAAAATTACAATTAACGATCAGAAATTTCAAGAAATCTTGAAACATCGATCTAAAATAACTGAGCTTGAGAATGAAGTTATTGAGTTGAAGAATAAGTTGGGAAAATTTAGAAACTCATCATTTTTTCTATATGAGATAATTGAAGTAACTAGTAAGCAAAAAGATTCTAAAAAGGGTGTAGGTTTTGTTGAAGTAACACCATCGTTTCATAATTACTATACTGCAAATCCTTTTGCTGGAAAAGAAGAAGTGGTTATTAATGAACCTGTTGTTTCAGAAAAACCTAAACTAGTAAAAACTAATAATGTTAAACCCCAATCATCAACTCAAAAACATCATGTTGAGAGCAAAAAAGTTTTTGTTGAAAATGTTGAGAAAGTTATCATTGAGGATGTGTTTGAACCTAAAGTGATACACAAAAACCGGAACATTCCAAGTTCGAATCACATTCTATGTGAACCTCATGAATTTGAGGAAGCTGTGTATGGTTCAACCATAACTCTGGTGAAAAAGGAGAAAGTCGTTAAACAAGTAAAGGCTAAGAAATCAGAAAAGTCTAAAGTTTCTTATGAGGATTTGATGCATTTTATCAATCCTGTTGCTTCTAAGCCATCAACTAGTCGAGTGATTAAATTAAAAGGTATTAGCACTATGTTCACCAAGAAAGACATTCCGCTTGATATAATCAAACCCGAATTGACTGAAAGTTTCTTTCACAATGAAACTTTTAAAGTACAAGACCTTGAAAACAAATCTATTAAATCCAAGACATCAAACGTGGTAGATCCTTTGATAAAAGCCTAAAATTTGTTAAAATAGGCTAAAAATGTTCAATTTGTGAAGTCAAATGAAACTGACACTCTACAAAGCTTTTCAAATTGTTCAAATCTGGATTTCTATATGAAATGGAAATCTGTGAAATTTGATGACTTGCATAAAGTTCCCATTGCTGGAGTTTATCATCAACCTTCGGTTGCACATGTTTCTACTAAACCATCACATGAACTTGTTGACATGAGAACATATTTTCTCCGTGGTGAACATGGTCATGTAGTAACAAACTGACCATCTTAGTGATAACGGCTTCAAGCGAGGAACTATAGACTGCACATTATTTTATAAGAATGTTGGTGATGATCTGCTCCTCGTCCAGATATATGTCGATGACATTATCTTTGGGTCAACAAATGACAAGTTATGTAAGGATTTTGAGAAGTTAATGCAAACTAAGTTTGAATTGAGCTTGATGGTAGAGATGAACTTCTTTTTAGGGTTGCAAGTTATCAATCTGACACAGGAATCTTCATTCATCAGACGAAGTACGTGAACGATGTCTTCAACCGATTAAAGATAACTGTCGAAAAAATCCCTTTAACACCTCTTCCCGTGGGTCACAATTTATCACCGGAAGAATCGGAGGATATTGTCGATCCTACCCTTTATCGAGCGATGATAGGTTCTTTAATGTATCTTACTGCTTCTCGACCTGACATGTGCTAGGTACCAAGCAAGTCCCTGAGTGACTAACCTGGAAGCGGTTAAGCGTATACTTCACTAATTGAGGGGTAATCCTGATATCGGGTTATGGTATCTCAAGGATGATAGTTTCGATTTCACTGTGTTTTCCGATTCGGAATATGGAGGATGCAAGATCAACTTTAAATCGACCATAGCGGGTTGTCAATTCCTCGGAAGCCGGCTTGTTTCCTGGAAGTGTAAGAAGCAGACAACGGTCTCCACTTCAACCGCCGAAGCAGTAAACGTGGCAGCCTCAAGTTGCTGTTCACAGGTTTTGTGGATCCAGCAAAACTTGCGGAATTACGGTTTGAAGTTTCTTACTACTCCCATCTATATTGATAACTCTGCTGCTTTATGTATCACCAATAATCACGTGCAACACTCAATAACTAAACATATTGAAATTCGATATCATTTTATACGGGATTGTTTGAAAAGAAATTAATTGATATTGAGAAAGTGCACACTGATTTTCAAAAGGCCGATCTGTTTACCAAGGCATTTGATAAAATACGTTTTAACATTTTGCTTGGTTTAAATGTATTAAAAACTCTTGATGATATCTTGAAACAAGGATGATTATCTTTATTTTATGTTTAGTTTTCTTTCATTTATTTTTATGTTTTGGGTTTTGGGGGTGAAAAAGTGTATACAAAAATATTGTGCTTTTTGGTTAAAATATATATTGAAAAAGTCAAAAACATTGAAAAATCAAAAATATTGTGATTTATAGTTTGTATAGAAAAATCCGAAAAGACAAAAAGATTGTGTATTTAATGTATGTAAAGAGAAAAATAAAAAAGTTTTTTTGCATACTTTCTCTTAAAATTATGTCATTTACTCATATTTGAAGGACCTATAATTGTATATGTTTGGTCCTGATATTTATTTGTCAATGTTAGGGATAGCCATTTACCTGATAATTGAAAGTGACTGGAGCGACTGTTATGTATTTTTAATTAATTCTCTCGCTGAAAATTATGTCGGTTATTTAAGTTTATGGAACATCCTTGCATGTTTTTGTCTTGTTATCTACTTGTATTGATAGGATAGCCATTAACCTATAAACCTAAAGTAAATGGGGCTGTTGAATTAATTTTTATGCTCCTCAAAATTTT
Source organism: Bidens hawaiensis (assembly GCF_021521415.1). Classification (NCBI taxonomy): domain Eukaryota; kingdom Viridiplantae; phylum Streptophyta; class Magnoliopsida; order Asterales; family Asteraceae; genus Bidens; species Bidens hawaiensis. The sequence continues at coordinate 257,477 of NW_027491166.1, read as the reverse complement.
GAGTTTTTGATGCAAAAAGAGAAAATGATAGTACATTGATCATCTGGTCCCATATCCAGAAAGAAATAAGCTTAAAGGACTGAGTGCTTAATTGCATTGGTGCATTGATAGGACTTAAACAAGCCATTAGAGTAAAGTATGTGATATTAACATAAAGATACGCCAAATTGAAAGAGGTTTTAGTCTCTACCAAAAATATCGGTAATGATGGCAGAAATGTAATAGCCTGTCATACTCAAGCCTTATGTCTGTTTGATCGCCGAAAACAAAATAAGTTTATACGGCATAATCATCTGGGTATTCATATGCATGAATATTTCAAACGATTTTAGAGCAAACCCAAAGTCATTAAACTTGATCGCTGCTGTACAATTTACAATTTGAATTACTGACTTGATCAAAATCCATTGTTAGTCATACATTGTTCCTCCATTGCGTGCGTCTCAATAACAATAAGTAATGGACCCAAGAGACACAATGTATGTAAGCTGACAGATGGACTCGTGCATATTCACTCATAGTTAAAGAATCTGAGTGCAACAAACAAAATCTATAAAATCAATAATTTTGATCGAAAGCATAATGGTTTAAGTCAAGTTGGGGTGATACGGTAAAAATCAAATTAAGCTTGATCCTAGATTAGAGGCTAATAGTTTCTGATATTCTGTGCTTTAATTTAACCAATTAATCATATCACAAAAATGCTTGAAAGTTTTTTATTAAATTTAAGTGGACAACAATATCATTGACCGACTTAACGCAAGTCATAATATCGCTGAAATATAAAACTGTGATGGAAGGGAAATTTGGTCAATATGTTCTCTGCTTAAACTCACCAAAAATACAAAAATATGTATTGCTTTCGAAAAACATAAAAAAAAACACAAAAATATTTTGTTTTCTACTTAATGATTTCTTTTCGAATTTGACTGTAAATATTTTGATACGAAAAAGAAAAACACCAAAGAGATTTTATAATTTTCCTTTCACATATTATTTAATCATTTTTTATAGTAAGTGTTTTGAGCATAAAACATGTTAAGGTATTACATCTTACCACGTCGGGTAATAATTATAATTTATAAGGTCATCGAGATACGCGAATCCGTTGGTTTATTTATTGAGTTATTTTTTCATTTATATAATTGATTTGATTTATTTATTTGATTTTAAATTGAATAAAAAAAATTGAAAAAGGTAAGATTAATTTGTTATTTATGGATAACGAATGGGGTTATTTTTGTAACGAAATACTTCAATTCGTTGCCATTCTAATTCGCTTACGCCACTCTGTAACAAATGACCCTAATTTGTCATCCATCATTTAACGAATTAAGCACGAATCTCTTCTAATTCGTTATTACTTCGTGTTAAGTATTAACGAATTACTTATTCGTGTGTCACGTGTTACGAATGAGATAACTAAGTGGCTACTTCGTTAATTACAAATTAAGGAATCAGATAATTCGTTATCTTGGGAAATGTGCCGTTTTGCCTATATAGGGATTAGTGTTAAACGATTCTTCTCATTCGTCCATTCATCTTTTCCACTTCCTAAAGAAACCCTGGCAAAAATTTTCAAGAATTTTGATCATTACTAAACACTTATATAATCATTATTCTAGCACCGTAAGGTAATAAGAATCAAAACGTGATAAATTTCGTCAGCTTTAATCACTGTTTAATGGGTCTATTAATCTATTGTCTATGTCAGGTTTAACTGATTAATATAAACCTTGATAAACCTAAGTTATATTAAGGTTATGTCAAAATGAGTAATATTTGTTGGTTGTCGAGATGATTCCGAGTTGATTTAAGGTTACTGCAGATCATTATATCGTCATACATTTTTCAGTTGGGTCTGAATTGCATGTTTGACTTTCAAGTTCATCTTAATTTTGACCTTGACCTCTAATTAGTCAAAGTTCATAACTTATTGGTGATGATTCGTTTCGTTGTAACGAATTGAATCTCATTCGGGTTTAATTCATCATTGATGACACAACGAATTAACTTCTTCTTGAACTATATAATGAATTACTTCACATTCGTTCTTGAATTTGTTATGTCAACAATGTTAATTCGTTATAACAGTTCGTGGTTTTGTATAAATAACAAGCTAGGTAATTTGTTATAATGAATCAATAAGCTTAACGAATCAAACTTAGACTTACTTTGAGTTTTCAAAATTATTATATATTATTTGTTACTCACTTTTGAGTTTATATATTTTTGGTTATAGCTGATGAGAACGTTCAGGATCCTCCTGCAGTTGAGCAACAACCGGTACAACAACAAAAAGTACAAGATCTTCCTTTATTACCGTTCGACAAGAAGAAAAATGTCTGTGCTTTTGTCGGAACGAATTTACAGACGAGGACATATTTGGAGACTTTTTGTCGTTTATTAGATGTTTTCGTATACATTTTGTAGTCACTGCTAAGCTGACTGTTATTTCAGCATTATCCGACAATTCTGGAACTCGGTACGTTATATTGAGAACCACATTGTGGCTGAAGTCAACGAGCAGTCTATCAATATTACTCATGGGGTGATCAGACGGGTGTTGCAGTTTGGGGATAATATGGACAACACTAGTGAGTTTGATAAGGAGTTGATTCGGGGGTTTATTCAATCGTGTGTTCTACACGGGTGATCTTGATAAGTCTATGTATAAAAAGGTGTACTTGTGTCCCACATGCAAGTATTTATTACAAGTCCTCATTCATTGCCTTGGTTGACGAAAAGGCGGCTTTGACGAGTGCCGGATTATGCTCCAATCGACATTCGTCGCGTTGATCTTGAACAAGCCATTCAACTTCTTAGAGATGATCTTCTATCATCTCAAAGAGAATTGCCTTCTAAAAAATCGACGTGGTAAATTTCTAATGTATCCCCGATTTATTCAGTTGATCGTTCAAGACCTAATTCCGAATTTGGTGATTTATTGATCTTTGGTGGATGATGTGCTCATGTTGGAATATATGACAGTCGATACTGTCAAGCGGATGAAGTCGTATAGGCAAGATCCTCATCCAAGGAACAAACGCTTGATTGGTCACTTATCTGATCCAACATACGAATGTCCTTCTAGTTATTGTTGGATCCATGGTGATTCAGATTCCGAGTGTGAAGATGGTCCAGGTGGGAACAATGGTGGTAATTATGATGGAGATGATGGTGATGAAGGTGGGGATAATAGCCAACGACGTACTGAAGTTGAGGAAGTAGTTGCTCAAGCTGCTCAACATAAGTGTAAAGGGAAAGAGGTGGCTAGTGGTGAGCCATTTAAACGTCGTACAACATAAGGTGCTGGTGTTTCATTTGGTCTTCAAGTTCCAAGGTCGTATGCTTCTCAAAGACCGGCGGTGCAGCTTACTACATGCACCCCGGAATTGACTTTGACGACTACACTTACTTCAGATCCTAGGCTTGGTTTGATTCCTCAATCCGTCTTATCTACATTACCAAGGACTACTGTTGCAACATCGGTGGTTTCTCCAACACCGACTATGATGCCGACACAGCTTATGGACATTTCTTTCATGATTCTTAATCGTCCTCAAGGTCTTGTAAGCCGATCCCTCCATCTTTCCATGCTATGCCACAGGAAAATTAAATGAACATGCTCTTAAGTTTGATTCATCTTTATGAGAATCAAATGGTGACCGATCGTCAAGTTGAAGAGCAGATGTTAATAAATCAAAGGCGTTTGATGGGATAACCCCTCAGATGATATTTGGCTCAGGGGGTGAAATCAAGGAATAAGAGGATCTTATTCTGCATCTTACATGCAATGAAGATGAATTAAATAAGCTAAAGAATGACGATGAAGATCCTGATGCGTCAGGTACCGAAGGTAGTGAGTCGAACAAGCTCACGGTTCATCCTCTGTTATTGGAATGAGTGGTCTTGGTAATTTAGATAAACAAGCGGTTGTTTATCATGACCTGACAAATGTACAACCAATTGAGTCGATAAAGGCTAATACTGTCATATTTTTGGATAATTTGGGGGTGGTGACGGGTATGGTGAATGCATATGAGATCGAGGAGGGTTAGTTTGTTGATAGGTCCCTGACACATGAGCAAATTTCGATAGCGCTGGGTTTAAATGGATTAATAACTCTTGCTAATCTCCTGAAACAAGGATGATTATCTTTATTTTCTGTTTATTTTTTATTCATTTATTTCTATGTTTTGGGTTTTGGGGGTGAAAAAAGAAAATACAAAAATATTATGCTTTTTGATTGAATAGAGAAAATCTTGATGAATACAAAAAATATGAATTAGCGAAGCTAAAGAATGACGATAAAGATCCAAATGCGTCGGGTACCGGAGGTAGTGAGCCGAAACAAGCTCACGGTTTATCCTCTGGTGCTGGAACGAGTGGTGTTGGTAATTTGGATGAAAAGGTGGCTGTTTATCATGACTCGACAAATATACAACCAATCGAGTCGATAAAGGCTAATACTGTCATATTTTTGGATAATATGGGGTGGTGAGGAGTATGGTGAATGCGTATGAGATTGAGGAGGGATAGTTTGTTGATAAGTCCCTAACATATGAGCAGATTTTGATACTGTTGGGTTTAAATAATGAAGAGCTTGATGATTTGGAAGCTGAGGATGAGGTAGAGGTATTAAAAGATGAAGAAGTCTTACTGGATCCAACGTTTCCTGAGATGAACACGTCTTTTGTTTATGAGGATCAAGAGATCGAGATAGAACATGTGACAGCAGAGGAATACCCCGACCTTTATCAACGATTCAATGTTGAAGAAGGTATTCCTACCCTCAACAAGGAAAATGTCAAAGCTGCTGAAGATCATCTGGAAAAAGTCTCAAAGGGTAAGGAAAAAAAGTTTGATTGGAACCCTGATCCGCCGGTTGTTGATATTCAGGAATGGTTTAAGTATCAGTGAAAATGAGCACGAAAGATTATTGAGGAGTACAGGTACGTGGATGAAGAGTAGAAGTAGGATGCGATCGCACACACTAAAGCCAATCAGAAAACAACCTTTAAAGCTGTGTCGACAGTTAAAGGTGATATCGTTTCCTGGCTTTACGATTCTGAACTTAAGGTCTGCGTCATCAAGTGGGAGAACGACATTATGTAATATGAAAATATCATTGATGTTCTCTCACTACCGCGTTGGGATGTTCGTACCCTCGCGAATATACCTTTCATTAACCGCTATGGATATCGTCGAGCAGAATGGTTTCATCAACATTTTCTCTTCGAGGAAAATCGTGGGTTTAATTTTTTAAGCCGCAGATTCCGATCTGTAAGCGTATTGACAAGATTGATCCATGTATGGGATGGAGGAAGCCCGTTCTTAAGGTAAAACCACCAAAAACGATGAAGTATGTACCAGTGAAGACTTTCCCGCAGGATTGATCCATGTATGGGATGGATGAAGCCCGTTGGTACTACGACAATTGTACTGGTGAGGCCGTCATTGTCCTTGGGAAAGGTTTGATGACTAACTTTATTAGAGTTATCGATTCAATGTGGCTCGATAACATATCAGAGACGGACAATGATGTGCTGTTCGTGAATAAGATATTAATTCAGCTCTAGGTTGACTATGACCGAGCTATGCAATTCTAGCGTGTCGTGCGTGTATTTCACGAGTTCAGGTTTCATAGATGTCATGATTGGGTGTCAATGCATTTCAAATAAAGTAATGACAAAGAGCTCAAGATGAGGGGGTGTTGGTTAGTGCACGGTTTTGTCTTCACGAGTATTTGAATTTATTGTATGTAATTTATGAATATTTTAATAATAAGGCATTTATGTAGTTTACTTTAGTTTGTTAATCTAATACTAGTTCGTTAAGGATGTTTAACTAATGGATTGCGAGTTCGTTATACCATTCGTCATGGATTGTTGACGAATGGGGGCATAACGAATCGAAGATTCGTTATGCTTTCCAATTTGAGTCTGTAAGTTAATGAATTGGATACAATTCGTTAAGGGATGTGTAACGAATTTTCATTGTCTATTTTTAGGGGTTTCATTCTCTGTTAATTCAAGTTGTGGAGATTAATGTAACGAACCTCTATCCAGATTATTTCTCTCTCAATTCTTCAAGTAACCTATTACTAATACACACATGTACTCTATAATACATACATACATACATACATATATATATAATTTAGTATCATATCATGGACTAGATCTAACATTGTATTAGATCTATAAATGATAATCAATATCGTTTAGATCTGATTCGTATTTGATATAAACAACTATTGATGTGTCCGGTCTGACTTCTGGTTGACACACCTGTTTCTAGAGGACCTATATCATTGTCAATTGGATGGTCTCGTTGAGTTCTTGTCGGAATTGAATGCCCGGGAACATAGTTGGTAGAAGGTAAGTTTGTTGGATCTTCAAGGATTTCAGTAAGAGGATTCTTCCATCCATATGTCGCCATACTGTGTGAGTACGAAGTAATGGCAATATGTTCATCTGGTATGACTTCTAGGAATAGACTGCTTCAAAAAATTTAACGAATTGTACTCTCCACCCTCAACTGATTAAGCATCTATTGAAGGTGATGGTGAAGACACAGTTTCGGTAATATTTTCTTGTTGACTAGCTGACAACGGCTGAGAGGAATCCAGTGATTCTGAAGGATCAATACCCAGCACTGGATACATGTGAGAGTCAATAGGTATGTCTTCTTCTTCATTGTCACACCATCAATTTTCGACTAACGGGGTTTTACCGTGAGGCGCATGACATACCAAGATCTAGACATGTGTCATAACTAACAACAAATTTATCATGGAAACTATTTAAATATTATTGCTCATCATAAATGAGTTAAGTACATTTACAATATAGTTTCTACATTTGCGGAAGCATATAATTTATGAAAACACTTAAAAACCCAGAGTGTACAATTGTTAACGGTTCAATGTGCATGGGGACTTCAGTTTAAGTGCACTATGTACCCATGAGGTATTAAAAAGTCTACAGTTATCCAAAAAGTTTGTATATTAAATGCTTCCCCCCCAAAAGGAGTAAGTAAAAAGTGGGGTAGTGAAACTCACATCGAATGCGGTTCAAATTGAAAGTCAACTGCTTAAGTCAAAGTTGTTCTAGTGCCTAATTCCCACAAGCACTATAGTTATTTGCTAAGCGATTCCTAGAACCCTTAGTATCCAAACAATTCCCTTGTTTATTTGAAGTTTGACCAAAGTTTGACTTTTGGTTGACTTTAACCAAAGTTTGACTTTTGTTGACTTTGAATAAAGTTTGACTTTTCATTTTACTTTTGACCAAAAGGTCCAAGTTGTTGACCTTTGACTAAAAGTCCAAGTCTCGATAACCGAAGACTAAAAATTGTGTTTTGTTGACCGTTGACCAAAATGTTGATCATTGACCAAAATATTGACCGACGACTTGTTGGTGACTTTTGACCAATAATCTAGACTTAGAATGATTACTTGATGTTCCTAGTCACAATTTAACAACAATCAAGTAATGTGCACTTAGCCACTTTTCATACATTCCTATGATTAAGTCCAACTTCTACCACTTTCAACACTTCACAAGTAAGACTAACCACTTAGTCAAATAGTTCTAAGTTGACCCATAAATCAAAATTCAATTTATCACAATCATTCTATTACAAACTACAATTATTTTTACTAACCAATACGTTAATCATCTTTAACAAGTTTTCAATCATCAAAACTGATTTTTCCACCTAACCAAAACTTGTAATTAAATTACCAAATAAATCACACATATTCATACAAGTATTAGGTATAACATAAATTTTTCTTATAATTTTACAATTCATCAAAACATACAGAATATTCATACTCTACAACAACCTAATTTCAGTCTCTATTTTAACACAGCAGTACACAAATATTTGTCAAAACTTCTATAGTTGTCCAATTGATACAAGACCAACTGGATTTGATTCCTACTTCAATTTATAACATTCCAGAAGTGGAATCATACCCATATCTATATTTAATATCAAGTTGTGCAATTTATAACACAGCTCAAAAAATGTATCATTCAATCAGGATTGCACCCCGATTTTGTAAATTAATAAAAACTAGTCAAACCAAGTCCCAAAATTACGATTCTTGACTTTCTGAAAGTTAGTTTCAAAGTAATTAATCATAGAATAAAAAATCAATAAGAAACACAAACGTATCATCAAGTTATTCAATCTACAATCTAAAACACAGAATCTGTCAACAAGCAGATTCAAACCAAATGTCACAAAAATCTTGATTCTTATATCCTTATGATCTTTAATCATCAAGGAACATTTTTATACAATAAAATCTCATGTCTTTCAATATTTTACTAATTTATAAAATAATATTTAGTTACGAAAAGGTTTCCATCCTTTCTTTTATAATAAGACACAAAATTTCTTTTAACAATCAACGTTGATCATCCTTGATTCATTTTTTCGCAAATCCGATTATTTGGATACTAGGTTTCATGAATCAAAAATCAAAATATACACAAGAATATATACTAAAATATACTTACCTATTGCTTGATTCAAAAATCCAATATTCTTTCTACCAAATTCACCAAATTGTTTATGATTTTTGAGAGAGATTTTGAGAAATAAAATGTGTGTATATGTGTGTGAATTGGACGGCCTAGGAGAGAAAAAGAAAAGTTTAATCTTCATTGTTATTTAATCCTCATTACACATTCATTTATACCCTGATTAACTCATCATCAATTTGATTAAACATTAGATAACTTTATTTTATTTAATTTGTGACATTTTACATTTTATTATAACCATTTCCTAGTCACCATATGTTTTGCACTTTTCTTTTGTTACTTACCATGTAATTTATTATATGTTATGTTATTAATTGTTCAATCTCATATAACATATGGATATGCAATAACTAATCATGTAACATCTTAAGCATGTAACACAATTACATCTATCACAAATAATACATGTAACATATCATGCGTGACAAATTTATTGTAACATATAGCATGTGTGACAAGTTTATTATTCTAGTTATCAATAACTAGTTACTCTCACTTAGGTCACCAACGACACGACTAACTCAATGTTTGCATACATGACACTACATGTATAAGAGTTCATTAACTTAGTTAACAGAACTAACCGGGTTTACTGACACAGTCAACAGGATTTAACTGGGCTTAGTTAACGAAGATAACCTGAAAATGCAGGGTGTCACATCATCCCCTTGTTGAAAGAATTTTCGTCCCGAAAATTAATATGCTACTAAGTACACGAGTCGACTCTCATCTATGTGTTAGGTCTTAGTAAATTCAGTAGACTTCACGTCTATATGTTTGTTCACTGTACATTCAGTACCTTAGTAAACTTTCAGTCTATATGTTTGTTCACTGTACATTCAGTAAGTAAGTAGACTTTCAGTCTATATGCTTGTGCCACTAATATTTGGGCAGTGTTACTCGTATTTAAGAAAAAATTTTCATTTGTCACATCATCCCTTTGTTGAAAGAAATTTTGATTATGATATATGGAAACCATAACCATAGTTTCTTGATAATGAAAGTGTCTGAACGCTTGATAGTATAAACAAATAGGAAGTGCTAAGATTAACGATTTTTAATGTTATTGGGAACCAAACGAAATTCAAGTATTCACTTGATTAGAGATATTAAGATAAAATAAACCGAGAGGTTTGTCCTACGAATATCCGATCAAAGTTTGTGAAAGTTGATGCATTCAACTATGACTTTTTAAGATTTTAGGGAATCAATTATAATATAAGCATTCATTGATGTAAACAAATGGCAAAATTTCAAAAGTAGTAAAGGAGTTGAGTCTCAATAGTTCACTCTCATTTCCAGATAAGCTTAGTAATAGGTATGACTACCATTGCGGAAGTGATACAAATGTTAAGGATTTAGAAAATAAGGCTTCTATAGCTCAAGGAGATGGTGGTTCATAAAGATGAATTTGTATATAAGAGTTATATTTACCGATCAAGTGAGGCTATCGAGCAAAGAATACTAATACGACTTGTTTCTTATTTTAGTTAATATGGTAATCTAAGTTCATGGAACTCAATAATGAGGACGCTTGTAACAGGTTACAACTTCCCAAAGATGTTCATAAGATTCGGATCACTATTACGCTGATTAGCCAAGGTTGAGTTTCCTCTATTCCACACGAGGAACCATTTGAAAAATATACTACTTGCCCAATTGAACTATGATTTAGAAGTCTTATGGCTTATGCTTAAACTATGGAAGCTAGCGCTCTTTTAATCCGGGAGGGATGGTTTATCGAATTGGATCGTTACTCAACATAGTTAAGGTAGTAAAGTTTCATGAGAAGATTGTGTTCGGCATAAATTTTGAGGTTGATGGCATGGGCCCGAAGGACAGGTGTCCCGAAACAAAGTGTTGATGAAACTGCTCGAACCAGAATTCCTATCAAAGTAATTTGGTTAAAGTCAAAATTTCTCCACTTCTAAGATCACGTGATTTGGAGATAACAAAGGAGTTACTTTAAGTGATCGAAGTGGAAAAAAATCCAAGGTGAGTATCAAATGCATCCATTGATAATTGATGCTTTATCAAGGTTCGGAAACTGGAGGAGTTCTTCCACTCCTAAACAGTGGAGTTAACCTTCCGGAAGGGATAAAATGTCATTTGAACCAAACAAGTCGGTGTTATAATCATTTTAACTGAATGAAGTCCAAAATTAGGTATCATTTTGAATATTCGGAAAATATCAAAGGCTTGCCATATTTGAAATTGAAAGGAATGGTCAAAGGTTCGTTTATTTCCTCTTTATTTTTAATACCCATGATTACAGAGGATTGTGCGTTTCTAGTCAAACGAATTATGATTACCCCAAATGGTGTTGCATTCGATAGGAGTTCAGGATAAATTAATAATGGAGATCATGGAAATTAGCTCCCATATTCAATGAGGTTCTGATTATTTGAAACAAGTCAAACGTCCTATGATGTTTGTATTTGTTTGGCCTCAAGGGACATGATTTGGCTTTAGCCTAAGAGTTTGTCGTTATCACTGAGAATGAGAGACGTGGTCCAACATTAACTACGTTTAACCAAATGCAGAATGCATATCCATCTTTAATTGAGTCATGTCTTAATTAGTCTAGGTATCGAAAGAAAAGACGTCATCAACTAGCTCAGTCAGCAGGTTTAGTCATTAGGTAGGATGGGCATCTGATGTATCTTATGTAGGAATACTAATCATCAGTCATAATGATACGATTTCCCCTGCCCTCCGCTCTAGCGGGCATTGTGGTTTAAGTCCAACATCGAACAAGGCATATTTCGAAAATATCTCGCCTAACGTGAGCGGATCGTTTCTAGGTCGTAAGGTAGCTCTTGTCTCTCCACTTTGGTGTGAATACAGATTCTGGTTAAAGCGAATATTACTATGCTCAAGGTAGGAAAGTCGGTTAGTGATGTCCCTAACATAACCTACCATTAGCGTTTATATATAGGGTGTACCACAACTAACTCACCACACTAATAGCACATCTTCGGTGGTTCTCATTACCAATCCTAACCAAACTGTATCTTCCCGGTGTCAAGTGTAACTAGTAAATTTCTCTTCTCCACTTTAGGCAAGAAAAGATGAGGATATGTCTTCCATCTAAGATAGACCAATATGAATCCATATGAATACTTGGATGGATGGTTACCCGTCGTTCCTTGTGAGTTACGGATCTGAGTAGGGTTTTGATGATGAATGGTCTTACGCCAACTGACATGAATAATTCACGTTAACTATCTAGTCCTCAGTCGGGTGGTATAAGGTACTTCGGGAATAGAAATAAGTTGTTTCTTTAACTTTGTTCCTAGGCGAAATATAAGTCATAATGAGGACACGATTATTCGGGTTTCATTCAAATTAAGGTTCGTCACAGGCGAAGTCATTTTCGTAGGTGGATCGTCTATTGGATAGTATGTCCATCACTTTGTTGTTTGTTTACTAGAAGAAAAGTTTAACCATATGACTTGTCAAGGTCATACTCGCTGTTCTATTGAAGTTTAGGTTTGGTATTTATCACTTCGTTATGTTCGTGCAAATTGATGTCATTAGCGGGTTTGAGCTTGTACTGAAGACAATGGGAAGAAATCAATTTAGTTTCCTTCATGAGGGCATTCAATAGTACTTAGGCTATTCGGGGTTTGACTCAAACTAGGGCGAGCCAGTGCTGGAGGTTTGTATCAAAAACCTGTTCATTGTTACTCTAGGCACATAAGATGAGTTACACCATCATCCTTCACATAAGATCAAAGCGTTACTTTAGACAATTAAGAATCATTGCTCTGGGGCCAAAAACTTTCTAGGAAAAGTTGCGTAGGGGGTTCCCCAATCTTTAGGGAGGTGTCTTTAGAGCTATGGGTCGAGAGGAAGATTCAACGCTTTATGAAAGGTTACATAACTAAATTACCGATTTCCATGAGAGTTGAGGTAGGACCATACTAGTTGCTAGTTCACGAGGTCAAGATGAGGCGAGTGATTAAAATTGTTTTTGAGAATGTTAGCCAAAGAGGGGTGTTAAAGAAGATATTTCTCAAAGTCTTGTTATAAGTTACAGTTCCATCCGTGCATAAGGTATTCCAATTCATCGCATTCTAGTGGAGGTTCGATGGTTTAATTTATGTTTTCCAATGTCCTTGAGAAAATGGGATTATCTTATGGAATGGTCTTATTATAGAGTTTGTCATGGTCGGAAAAAAAATTTCAAGCTAAAATGGAAGTTAACAATTGGTCAAGGTAAGTATATCAACATGAACTTTTAGCTAGGTCGCACAAACATGGTGTTGGTTTACAAGAGGTTCTTAAAACTTCGCATATACACTAGGGTTAGCGGTCTTGCCACGAAACGCTAGAGAGCTTTTGAATTCAGATTATTTTCATAACAAGGTTTGTAAAAGATATCTTAAGCATGCCAAAAAAACTTGCATATTAGTAACTAAAACATCAAATTTTATAAGGATCCATCTTCAATCGGCTAGTCGTTTCTACCAGTTATAGAACATATTATACAATTTCTACTAGTGTTGGACGAGTTACGAGAGATTCCAGCAATGGTGGAAACTTAGGTTTGAGATTCAAGGACTATGACCACACTATAGATTCATCAGGATTCACATGCACCATAAATTATTATTAAGTGTGCACCCAAAACAACAATTCGGTTTACATGATCTGCCCAACTCCTCCCACCATGCATCAACTTGTCCTTTAGTTTGGATTACTGAGTACAGAATGATACTAATCATGAAAAGGTGAGCAAAATTACTTTTTATTGATCATACATAGATTAGTTCAGAGTTTCACCCAAAACTTTGGTTGGGAATAGATTATCCGAGTATTCACTCGAGTCAAACACACTAAGAGTTCAGCTTTACAGATGGCAGAAGAATACATGTTCGGGAAGCACACATGCAATCGAAGTATGACTTAGACATAAGCTAGAAATAAAGTGAAGTAAGCATTTTTTTTTCCTTTAAACTTTGAGTGTACCATAAGTAAGATGTTTCAGTTGCGAAGTCAATCTACTCTTCCTGCAGCATCGACTAATGAAATGAGTGTGCGGCTCAAGAATGAAAATTATGGCATCGCAATGCCGATGAATTTCTATAAAAAAATGCCTTCAAGGGTCTGCCTCAAACTCACCCGAGACTCAAGTTTGGAGTGGAGTATGGCTAGCAAGTTTAGGATACTCCAGATGGTAGATAGATAAGAGACTCACTTCCGACATATCCAACTTTTGAAAAGGTTATACTCGTTTGGCGTTGCCCATGCAAGGGCCTGAGATGACTCATCATTCTAGATGATGTCGTTGCTATATTCAAGCCGGTATTTGCTCGGCTCCAATGATGTGAGAATGGGTGAAGGTTTCGATGTGACAACAAGAGTGGCGTGCTCCTTATCCGAGGATAATGTTGTGGATGATGTCGACATACCCGAATGGCAATGTATAGTTAAGTGGTTATGTACTAACATACTACGTACCCCAAGTACAGAATAAATGTGTATGCAAATGCATGATTACTATGCTTGTCATAAATGAGTGCAAAGCTAAGTGCGAATTCAATGTGGTGCAAATACGACGCGTACACATATGTAGTGCATGCGTGAATGAAATGTATGCTGGGTTTGTAAGTATTAAAACTGACATAATGCTTTGGAAACGGATATAGACTGGTTTTTGAAAACAAACCTAGTTCACTATAACCAATGGCTCTGATACCAAACTGTCACACCCTCAATTTTCGACTAACGGGGTTTTACCGTGAGGCGCGTGACATACCAGGATCTAGCCATCTGTCATAACTAACAACCAATTTATCATGGAAACTATTTAAATATTATTGCTCATCATAAATGAGGTAAGTACATTTAAAAATAAAGTTTTTACATTTGCGAAAGCGTATAATTTATGAAAACACATAAAAACCCAAAGTGTGTGTCAAGACGCCCAGACTTAACATTACATTGAAGACTCCCAGCATGATTCGATGCATAGTGGGACCCATGCATCCTAGACTCATTTCAACTTCGCACGTGCACCTTAAACACCTGAGAAAGACATGCTAAAACGGGTCAACACAACGGTTGGTGAGTTCACAAGTTTGAGTTTGAAAACAAGTTTGTTAAGCAAACCATTTAGTAAGTAGACAGTGTAAGTAGTAAAACATGGATAATGTATGCATTAGTAATCCCGCTAGTTAATTACGCTAGCAATCATGTTACATTAGTGTGAGTTCCATTGTGACCGAGGCTGACTTGTTCGTTTGTTTGCCACCCACAGAGTCTAATATAAGACTAGTGCATATTTCATTCCTAGAAAATGAAACGCCCGGCGACTCCCTCAACCGAGAGCCCCGAGGGGGTTCGTCAAACCCAGTAGTACTACCTTTCATTACCGCTCGGCCAATATACAATTGTTAACGGTTCAATGTGCATGGGGACTTCAGTTTAAGTGCACTATGTACCTATGAGGTATTAAAAAGTTTACAATTATCTAAAAAGTTTGTATGTTGCATGCTTTCCCCCCAAAAGGAGTACGTAAAAAGTGGGGTAGTGAAACTCACCTCGAATGCGGTTCAAATTGAAAGTCAACTGCTTAAGTCAAAGTTGTTCTAGTGCCTAATTCCCACAAGCACTATAGTTATTTGCTAAGCGATTCCTAGAACCCTTAGTATCCAAACAATTCCCTTGTTTATTTGAAGTTTGACCAAAGTTTGACTTTTGCTTGACTTTAACCAAAGTTTGACTTTTGTTGACTTTGAACAAAGTTTGACTTTTCATTTTACTTTTGACCAAAAGGTCCAAGTTGTTGACCTTTGACTAAAAGTCCAAGTCTCGATAACCGAAGACTAAAAATTGTGTTTTGTTGACCGTTGACCAAAATGTTGACCATTGACCACAATATTGACCGACGACCTGTTGGTGACTTTTGACCAATAATCTAGACTTAGAATGATTACTTGATGTTCCTAGTCACAATTTAACAACAATCAAGTAATGTGCACTTAGCCACTTTTCATACATTCCTATGATTAAGTCCAACTTCTACCACTTTCAACACTTCACAAGTAAGACTAACCACTTAGTCAAATAGTTCTAAGTTGACCCATAAATCAAAATTCAATTTATCACAATCATTCTATTACAAACTACAATTTTTTTACTAACCAATACGTTAATCATCTTTAACAAGTTTTCAATCATCAAAACTGATTTTTCCAACTAACCAAAACTTGTAATTAAATTACCAAATAAATCACACATATTCATACAAGTATTAGGTATAACATATATTTTTCTTATAATTTTACAATTCATCAAAACATACAGAATATTCATACTCTACAACAACCTAATTTCAGTCTCTATTTTAACACAGCAGTACACAAATATTTGTCAAAACTTCTATAGTTGTCCAATTGATACAAGACAAATTGGATTAGATTCCTTCTTCAATTTATAACATTCCAGAAGTGGAATCATACCCATATCTATATTTAATATCAAGTTGTGCAATTTATAACACAGCTCAGAAAATGTATCTTCAATCAGGATTGCACCATGATTTTTTAAATTAATAAAAACTACTCAAACCAAGTCCCAAAATTACGATTCTTGACTTTCTGAAAGTTAGACTCAAAGGAATTGATCATAGATTAAAAAACCAATCAGAAACACAAACGTATCATCAAGTTATTCAATCTACAATCTAAAACACAAAATTTGTCAACAAGCAGATTCAAACCAAAGGTCACAAAAATCATGATTCTTATATCCTTATGATCTTTAATCATCAAGGAACATTTTTATACAATAAAATCTCATGTCTTTCAATATTTTACTGATTTATAAAATAATATTTAGTTACGAAAAGGTTTCCATCCTTGATTATCCTTGATTCATTTTTTCACAAATCCGATTATTTGGATACTAGGTTTCATGAATCAAAAATCAAAATATACACAAGAATATATACTAAAATATACTTACCTATTGCTTGATTCAAAAATCCAATATTCTTTCTTCCAAATTCACCAAATTGTTTATGATTTTTTAGAGAGATTTTGAGAAAATAAAATGTGTGTATATGTGTGTGAATTGGACGACCTAGGAGAAAAAAAAGAAAAGTTTAATCTTCATTGTTATTTAATCCTCATTACACATTCATTTACACCCTGATTAACTCATCATCAATTTGATTAAAAATTAGATAACTTTATTTTATTTAATTTGTGACATGTTACATTTTATTATAACCATTTCATAGTCACCATATGTTGTGCACTTCTCTTGTTACTTACCATGTAATATATTATATTGTATGTTATTTAGTTGTTCAATCTCTTACAACATATGGATATGCAATAACTAATCATGTAACATCTTAAGCATGTAACACAATTAAATCTATCACATATGATACATGTAACATATCTTGCGTGACAAATTTATTATAACATATAGCATGTGTGACAAGTTTATTATTCTAGTTATCAATAACTAGTTACTCTCACTTAGGTCACCAACGACACGACTAACTCAATGTTTGCATACATGACACTACATGTATAAGAGTTCATTAACTTAGTTAATAGAACTAACCGGGTTTGCTAACACAGTCAACATGATTTAACTGGGTTTAGTTAACGAAGTTAACCTAAAAATGCAGGGTGTCACATTCATCAACAGAATTTGAAACACCGGCACTCGAAATTTCTGTATCTACAACTGTATATACATTATTAGTCCCGAAAATTTGCAAATTTGGGCTTGTGACCGTAAATAATTTCATATGGAGTTTTCATCTTAGATTTGTTGATCAGCACTCGATTTTTTACGTAACATGCCGTGTTAATAGCCTTTGCCCAGAACAACAAAGGCAGGATTGAGTCACACAACATAGTTCTTGCCGCCTCGTTAAGAGTCTTGTTCCTTCTTTCAGCAACTCCATTCTGTTGCGGTGTCCGAACTGAACTGTATTGTCGAAGTATCCCCTTTTCGGCACAAAAATAATTCACTGGTGAGTTATTAAATTCCGTGTCATTGTCACAGCAAATACCCTTCAGCTTTAAGTTGTGTTTACTCTCCATAAGAACCACGAAGCATTTTATCAATTCTGCAATCTCATTCTTATGTGACAAGAAAAATACCTAAGTGAAACGTGAGTAATATATGAGCTGCGAGAAAGACTCAAAACGTGAACAGGACAGAACAAACCATATGCAGCAATTGAAAAATTGATGAAATGGTATTAACAAGTTTTGGCTTGTGAGATTTATGATTCTGTTTACCCAAGGCACAAGCCACACATTTTTCAATAGTAATAAAATCTTTGACAGGTAAATCATGCACCAAGTCGTTTTAAACAAGACGATTTGAATTTTTAATGTTTGCAAGACCAATACGACAATGCCAAAGAACGACATTATGTTCTGACACTTTTGAAAACAGATTTCAGTAGGAACATTTTTGTTCATATCGATCACATAAGCATTATATTTTCTCTTTGATCGAACAAGAACCAAATCTTCAGGTATGATGATACCAGGTTTTTAAAATAAAGCATTCCTTGTTAGTAAAATGAGTTGAAAAACCCTTATCGCAAATCTGCGAGACGCTGAGCAGATTTTGTTTCAACTCAGGAACGAAATTAGTACTTTCAAATTTCCCTTCTGTGTAATCTACCTTTCTCTCCTCCTGCAAAGGAAACATACCCACCGTTAAAGATTTGAATGTCGTGTAGTTGGGAGATGCCTCCTATCATGTGCCTAGAATAGCCACTATCAACATACCAAGGTCTGAAGATATTCCTCCATAGCTGTTCTTGCACGATGTGCGATATCAGTTAGGTTTTGGTACCCAGTCCATAGTAACACTGGGTGAACATGATTTATCTAAACTTGTCACGGGTTTCCAAGACATGTCTTCCCGATTATCTAAGATAGAATTGATTGCTTAATTACCGGAGATTTAGGCAACCATTCATATCCTGTTTTAGAAGATTTATTGTTGTTTGTATGAATGGATGACTTAGTCTCTAGTTTGCGAGTAGGAGAGACTGATGACTTTTCCTTCCGAACTTGTTTTGGTCTAGAAACCAACTTGGTTCTTAACACCGAAACAGAGTTTCTATCATTTTTCCGAAACATGGTAGGCTTGGTTTGATGAGGACGAAACCTATCAACATTGTTTCTTTCCTAGTCACCGTTAGAGGGGTTTGTCTTATGATACCTCTGTTGTCTTTGAGGGGTATCTCGAGGCATATACCTCTGATAATATCCATAATGTGGAACATATGGATAGTGTGGTCAGTTTCCAGAAATATGACTAGGAATGCCATAACTAAAACATGTTTGACCCTTTATGTAGAATTCATTGTGTACTACTCCTAGTCAGGACCTGTTTTGTGAGCTAGTTTTCTTTACATGGCATTTTCCACCTGATTTATTGCTTGGTTTATCACGATTTTGATCATTTGTACTTCCTTCTTTGACAAACTTTGGTGAAGAGTATTTATGAGGATTGTTATATTTATCAAATTTTTATAGGAATCAACCACCACCAGATTTCAAAGTTTTATAGGAATCAACTAGACAATTGTCTTTGCTCTTAATAAAACAGAGCCCACACATACATTTGAAGGCACATAATTTAAAGCATGTAAATTTAAAGAAACATGAGAATTAATGTCTTTATTATTCAAAACAAGCAAATCATCATCCTCATTAGTCCAATCCTAGACTATTACTTCATCTGAACGTGAAGTAAACACATTAGTATCATTCACCCTTGAGGTTGATTCAGTAGCTTCAACTGAGACATGAGCATTTTTTCTATTTTCATTTGTTTAACCATATTGCATGGTTTTTACCCTTTCTTCCTGCTCTTTGGTAAAATTTAGACTTGTGTAATTCTCGTTATATGGAGGGGTACAACACTGTACCCTATCCCGTCACCAGCGTTTTATTTCCACCATAATTGATTTTCGATCACGGAGTTAACAACAACACTGGAACCTTCGAATTTCTTAAAGTCTAGTTCAGCCCTTTCAAATTTATTAGTTAAATTTATAAACTCTAACTTAGAGGCTTCCGGTTCAGCAGTTAACTAAGCAATTTTCTGTTCGGCATCAAGGTGGTGACAACATTTTATGCTAAAATCATACTGAAGTTTAGAAAAATCCTTTTATCGTGCCTCAATTTTATCTTAGAAATATTTCTCATTTTTCTTAAGAATAAAATTTTCAGACTTTATTCCTTCCATTTCTCTAAGCAAGATACTATTGTGTTATTTATATAAATTTACTTTTTTAACACAAGCTTAAGAACATAATTGGGAACTTACGTCGGATGAGCTGGAAGGAGTGAAGGTCATGAAAGCAAATTGAAGTTCCTTTACTTGTTTCTCAACAACATTCTCTTCTTCAGCAACTTCAGTTCAAGCAAATTTTGTAGTCTGATTATTGATGCTGAGTGCTGCCATCTGATCATTCCCTAGAGAATTGTTGAGTTACTAAACCTCTCTCACCTTCACCTGCACTTGCAACATTTTATTCTATTGCATTTCCCACTTAAACCATTGCCATTTTTCTGTTTCCTTTTTCAGCTGGGTTAGTGAATTCACAAGTGGAATGGCCTGGCTCGTGACAGTTATAGCACCTCAGAGTGTCTTTGTTAAATCCCACCTTCTGATTAGCTGGCACATTCCAGTTGTTTCTACCTGTTCTTTTTGTAAAATTCTTTGCGTGAAACACTGCCATGGCGATTTGCCAAGGGATGTCCATTTCCTCTACATCATCTGGATGAATTTGATCCAACTCAGCAGCTAAGACTGGTTGAACCATATCTCTAGAAAGGAAGTCATTGTAGAAATTCATGAACCCATTAAGTCGATGTTTTCTTGAGTCCCTTTGATATAGATGGAATATGACCGGGAGATTGTCTGGGAGGTGCACCAGATGGATGGTGCTTTGCAGCAGAAGCCGAGGGAAAGAACACGGGAGTTGTTTGTGGTGGTGCCGGAGTGAATTGGCCCTGAGCAGACTTAAACATTGAAAACTTATTCTGAGACTGATGCGGTGGAGTGTACTGCCCCTGAGAAGATTTGAACATAGAGAAGTTGTCTTGCGAGAGGAGAGAATTGTTAGAGGCAACACTATAGCCAACTGCATTGTAGGAGTTTGCATGATTTATGGCACGCTGCTTATTTTCCATGTCACAAGTTTTAATGATTACCATTACTTCTGTCAGAGTTAATATGTTGAGATTCTTCGTCTTCTTGATCATTGCAACATTCGTATCCCAGCTCTATGGTAGGGAATTGACCAGTTTATTGTATGTCTCAGTAGCGGTCAGATTCGTATTAGCAGATCTCATCTCAGTCACAAGAGATATAAATCTTAGCAGTCGTGTTTCCAAAGATTCTCCCAATACATGATTAAACATATTGAACTTCTATCGTAAGAGATCTTGACGGCTTCTCCTCATATCCTCATTACCCTCATACACCTCAATCAGGGCTTTCGATGATGCCTTAGCAGAAATAATTCTCTAAATCCCAATGCAATTTCGGGTGAAAGTGCCATGGTTAAAGTGGCAAGCGCTTTGTTGTCCTCTTCAACCTTTACAAAGTCTGCATCATCATACAGTTCAATGGGCTTTACAACTACTTCTTTAGAGTTTTCACGTTCATAAGTGATAGCTTGAGGGCCTCGAACAATACTTCTCCAAATCATGGCATCTTTCATCTTCACATATTTTTCAAATCTAAACTTCCACTCGGAAAACCCCTCATGAGACAGCAAATGGGGTACACGAGTAGCAGTTCCCATTATGGAGTTATGTTCTTAATGCAATGCAACATTTGATGAGCTATTGGTTATTTGTTCCATTTTGGATAAAAGGTTAATGGTCTGGTCCAGTATCTAAGTCCAAATTATATTCCAGTTTTCTTAAGGCCCAATTAGAATAGGCCTAGATGTATAATCACAGCCGATAATTGGCGTTGACCAAGAACCAAACCGAAAACTCCCTTAGTTGACCAAGAACAACCAAAAGTCAACATAGAACACTAAACAGTGGTCGAGAATGATCCAAAACCACCGAGAACACTTGAATATTGCTGAGAACACATAATTTTTATGGAAACGAACAAAGTTCATCGAGAACGATCAAGTTATGGCCGAAAACGATGAAAATCTCCCGAAAACTTCCAAGAATCCCAAAGAAGCTTTAACCTGGTAACTTCGGTAACAAATCAAAAACCGAAATCTCTGGGATTTGATTTCAACCAAAGTTAAATCAATCTTCAATCCAAAAATAACCCGTTTCCTTCTCCAACGAGTAAATTACCAGAGAAACAAGTACCACGGCCACCAAAACAAATTACAACAAAAAAATCCTTGAACCTGTGATATCACCACTGAATCTAGATATGTCAATAGGCTCGGATACCAGTTCTTAGTCCTTTGAACAGATCTTTCAATGTGATATAACAAAAACTCTTGATTATGCATAAACTAACATGAGGTGATTCAAGGTATATAGACAAACACTAAGAACACAACTAATATGCTTCAAAACACACGTATATTAAACGTCAAGTGCTTAACCACAAGTGATTACACCAACATACCAATATCTCTTTCTCTATCTTACGAACGGCCAACCTATAATAAACCTAGATACATTGTTTATATAGGCACTACACTCAAGCCCTAAACAACCGAAAATCCCACCGAGATCCAAGATATCTCGGTTTACAATATTTGCCCAATAACAAGTACAAACCAAACTAATGCTAGCCCAACATCAACCACACGATTGTTTTTGTTAAAACAGAGCTCACACAAACATTAGTAGCAACAAAATTCAAAATAGGCAATTTTAAAGAAACATTAGAATTAATGTCTTTATTATTCAAAAGAGATAAACCATCATCCTCATTAGTCCAATCCTCAACAATTACTTCATTTGCACGTGAAGCAAACACATTAGTATCATTCACCCTTGTGGTTGATTTAGTATCTTTTACTAAACCAAGAGCACCTTTGTCATTTGTAGTTGGCTTAGCATAATGCATCAACTTTTCCATTTCTTCCTCTTATTTGGTAAGAGGAAGTCTAGTGTAGTTGTCATTATATGGAGGGGTAACCATACTGTACCGAATACCCTCTCCCATATTTTCTTTAAATTTTAATTGTTTTTTAATCATGGACTCACAACAGAACTAGGGACATTGAATTTCTTAAAATCAAATTCAGCAGTTAACTTAGCAATATCCAACCTAGAGGCTTCTAGCTCAGTGGATTGCTCGACAATTTTCTGTTTAATATCTAAGTGGTGACAACAATTTATGCTAAAATCGGATTGAAGTTCTGAGAAATCCTTTTGTTGTGCCTCTCGTTTTTCTTTTAAAGCATTTTCAAGATTCTTAAGAGTGAAGTTTTCATGTTCTATTCCCTCCATTTCTTTAATCAGATTACTATTGTGAGATTTTTATAAATCTACCTTATTAACACAAGATTGAAAAAATAATTCAGAACTTACCTCGGATGAGCTGGAAGAGGTGAAGGCCATGAAAGCAAATTGAAGATCCTTATCTTGTTCCTCTGCATGTTGGGTCAAAAGTTTGACCCAAATGAGAAGATTTGACCTAATTGAAGAATATTGAAGATTGGAATCTTCTCAACCTCCTCAGAAACTACTAAGTATTGAATCCGGGTACACCTTGGACCTTCGAGTAAGCTTTTACCTAGCCGAGTACGAGATTTTGCCTTCCGGGCACGGTTTACTTCAAAGAATCTTCTTAAGTGGATATCCGAGCAAGGTATGCTTTTTGGTGATTTCCGAGTAAGGTTCATCTATTTGGCATATCCGAGTAAGGTTCACTTTGTCAAGCAGGATTGTTCTTCAAGACCAAGTATTTTACTCTTCCGAGTAAGGTATGGTCAACCAAGTCCAAGAAGTCAAGTAATTGGAAGACCGGGCAAGGTATTATTTAATAATTATGGTCCGAGTATACTTGATGAGTTGATGGAATATCTCTAAGTTATATCGAGTAAGGTTCTGCTCGAGTAAGGTATGTACTCCCGAGTACGCCTTATCAAATAAGTTATTCAACTAACAAAGAGCCGAGCAGGATCATAGAAGAACAAGGTTGCTCGTGAGGATTTGTCGAGCAAAGTTTGATAAGTCCAAGAAGATTGAAGTCTACTCGGTGAATATTTTACTTGGTAAATATTCTATAAGTAAAGTCTACCCGGAAACTGATTCCGAGTACACTTCTATGTTTACCAAGTCTGAAGGAAGGCCGAGTACACTGCGTACTCGGAGACTGATGTTTAATGAAAAGCTTACCCGGAAGACTTGTTTTACACTTAGTATATTTTTGAATATGTACTATCGGATATGGTTTCTAGAAGGAATGACAGCAGGGCTATAAATAGAATAATTAGGGCACGCCGCCAGAGACACGAGACAGACAGAATATACGAGTGGATAAGACCGACACATTAATAAAGAGAATATTGTGTGTGTGACGGCTGTCCTAGGATTCCTCCTAAACCCTAAATCGATTATCCTTTTGTATGATTAACGTTATATAAATGGAAATCTTTTGAGTGAATCCTTCGTGTGTCCTCGTATTTTGAATATTCATTGCAACCGTATGTTTGTTATTGATTCCGCTTTTAACAAACGGTCATCTTTCTAAACTTAGTTACCCGTCATTAACTCTCTTGTCAACACGATTAATTTTGTGTGAGTTATGACATGATTGATTAAGATCCGATTCTAAGCGCGACCTGACAAGTGGTATCAGAGCTTGTTGCTGCTATTTTTAGAAAGATTGTTGCTGATTAAGTTTTGAAGAAGAATGATGTAAGCAGAGCAATGTTCGATTGATTTGTGACGTCAGAGGCTCTGTTCTTCATTTTTCTTCCAGATCTACAAGTTTTAGGTGTTTTCTTTTCCTTATTTCACTTAAAGCTTTGATTTTTATTGTTGAATCTTGTCCTATTCATATCAGACACCTCAGATCTAAGAATTTATTCTCAGATCTGATTATTTTACTTTAATTTCGATAAAAGCTTAACTTTTGTTTTAAGAAAATGTCTGGATATTAGGAACAAGAGGTGTCTACTAATAAGATACCTAGATTGTATGGTCAGGAGAACTTTACCAAGTGGAAAGTGCTTTTTGAGGCTGCCGTTTGTTATAATGATATTGATATGTGGAATTCTATCAAGAATGGACCACAAGCTGCAGTTGAAGAAGGTGCTAATGCAAACGCTATTGCTGCTGTTAGAGAGAGAATGAGAAAGGTTGATGACAGGGCATTGGCTATGCTCAAACTTGGTCTGTCTTGGGAAATCCTCACAAAGGTTGCACATCATCAAACTTCTAAGGCAATGTATGATGCAATCCTTGAGATGTATGAAGGGAACACTGAATTGAAGAACATTAAGAAGCAAAGACTGAAGCAACAGTTAGAAAGATTCAAGTATAGAGATGGTGAAAGGTTGAAGTCAATACTAGAACGTTTTCTGAGTATTGTGAATGAGTTGAGAACAACTGACTATGTAATGACTGACTTTGATTTAAATACAAAGTTGCTCAACTCAATGCCAAAAGAATGGTATACTGCCTGCAAATTCATCCTTCAAAAGCAAAATTTCAATGAATTGAAATTGGATGATGTAGTATGTTTTCTTCAAGCTGCTGAACTCGAAATGATTGAGAATGAAATGATCAAGGAAGATAAACCAAGTTTCAATGTGTCAAATGCTTTAATTGCTCTAATGGGGAATCTTACAACAAAGAATCAACAACAAATTCCCATCATTGAAGAACCAAATGATCACAACAATGAGACTGCTAGGTCTTTCATTGGAGGTGGTTCAAGCAATCAAAGTGGTCAACAGAGATTTAATGTTCAATTGATTGATGATGATTCAGTTTCTGTGGGAAATGGAAATGCTCAAAGTGCTGGTGTAGGGCATATTCAAGGGAGTGAGGCACAAGCCCTAATGTCTATGTTTACTGAGTCCTACAATGCATTTGTGGCCAAAAACATGATTCACACAAGTGTAGTGCAGGATGATTTGGAACAAATAAATACTGATGACCTTGAAGACATGGATCTCAAATGGCAAGCTGCAATGTTGGCATTAAGAAGCAAGAGACTGTACAACAGAACTGGTAGATCACTAGTTTCTGGTCCAAATAAGAGAATAGGATTTGATAAGTCCAAGGCTATCTGCTACAACTGTCAACAGCCTGGACACTTTGCAAGAGACTGCAATTTGCCAAGGAACTTTCAAGTCAATTAGTTCCAACAGCCTAGAAACCAACAACAATACCAGCAGAATGTGCATAGAAACAACAACCAGCAGAACTTCAACAATAACCAAGGATTCAATCCCAACAACAACAACTTCCTTCCAAACAACAACTTCAATCCCAATTTTAATAACCACTATCAGCCTCAGATGAACAACCAGCATGGAATGAATCAGAATCAAGTATATCAAATGAACAACAATCAGAATCAAGCTGTTTAAATCCCTGCAACTCAAAACATTCCAGCAAACCAAAATCAACCAAGAAATCAAGGCAATGTGGCAGTAACTACTCAGCATGAGGGAAGCTTTGACTGGAGTAACCATGAGGAGGATATAGCAGATGATATCAGAAGAGCTAATGTGGCATTCATGGCCATAGACTCTGCATCTTCATCTAAGGTACATTCTGATCCTAATGCTGATTTACCTAAACTTGTTAATGAATTAAAAGAAAAGATTGGTAAGTTGGAAAGTGAGTGTTTTAAGAAGTAAAGCATTATCAATGCTTATGAGGCAAGTGAGATTATTAGTGAGGAAATAATGAAAAGTTTGGAAGAGGATTGTATAAATAGCTATAGAGCTCAGACAAGATTCACAACAGAAATTAGTGGGTTGAAGAAGATGGTGATTGATGAAAAGGTGCTGAATACAAAGCTGCAAACTGAAAATGAATTCCTAAAGAACTTAGTTTCAACTGGAAACATTTGTGGAATTCTGAATAAAGTAAAAGACGATGAAAAGTACAAGGCTGTTCCACCACCATTCAACAACAACTTTATGCCTAAAGTTGACAAAGAGAAGATAAGTGCATATCTACAACAATTCAAAGATGTGTTTCAAGACAAAGAAGATGTTGCAGATTTGTACAAAAATGTTGAGGTGAGTGAAGATGGTGAATTTGTTATGAAGAAATAAATGAAAGAGGAAAAGTCAATTGGAGTTCAAGACTCTGAAGATGACTTTGATTCAGATGAATTAGATCAAGATGATCTGAGTGATTTGAGTGATCAAATTACTGAAAAAGAAATTCAAGCTGCTGAAAAAGGAAGAAAATATAGAAAGCCTAAATCTGTTGATCAACTTCCAAAGTATCCTCCAGTTACACATAAAATGAAAAGGATGAATGAACAAATGAAAAGAGAACATGTTTCTTTTGACATTGGTGAAAAGAAGAATGTGAGTTACAATGCTGTCAGACCTCCAAGCAAAAAGTTTTTGGAGAAGTTAGAAAAGAACAAGAAAAAGAAGGTAAATAAGAAAGAAATGGATATAGAATATTTTACTCCTATTTATCCTATCTTTTCAAGTGTTGAAGACTTTGATGTGGGAGAGGTAGAAACTGTTGAGGAATTCGAAAGAAGGAAGTCAAGATATAGAGAGAATGAAGATGATCAACCACTGAACTTGAAAAAGGTTGTCTTTGTTAAAGGGAATGTGGAAAGAAATGACATCAGAAAGGCTGAGTTTGTTCCATTCTCAATTGATTTTGACAATCTGAAAAAAAAAAAGACAATTGGTGTAAGAGAGCCCAAACCAAGTGAAAGATTCAGGAAACCACAAGAACATGAGATGTTCAAAAGAAAGGTGTGGTGTAGAAAGTGTGATGAATATGGACACCATACTGATTCATGTAATGAGAGACTCAAGTTTAAGCCATTCCATGTCCCAAATGGAAAAAAGTTTGGTCAAGACTTTGTTTTGTACAAAGAGAAGTATGCAATGTATTTGGGAAAGGGAAATGTGAATAGAATAGAGGCAAGAGTTGAAGTGAAGGGTGAGACAAAGAAGAAGATGCATATGACTGAAAATGTGAGAAGAAGTAAATCACCTCAGAAGCAAAAGCAGGTGATAAGGGAAAACCAGTCATTGAAATTCACCAAGAATACTCATTCAGTCAAGTCTGATGAGGCACAAGAATCATCAGGCAGTGAGAATTCAAAAAGAAAAGCTGTATATCAAAGAAAGAAACAAGCTGTACTCACTGGTGATGAAAAGTTCTTGTTGAAACATGGATTTGAACCACAAGGTTTCACATGGAAACCCAGAACTGAGCTACAGTTGAAGCTGTAATTGATGTAAGAGACTTCTCAGAATCTAAGGACTATGTCTTACAAGAAAAGAGAACTGCCTCAGTTGAGCTTGACAATTCAGCTTCACTTGTCAAGACACCAAGAGAGTGTGGGTATGAAACTGACCATTTAGACAACTTGGAGATCACTCATGAAGATCCTGAACCTACTACACTCACTTCCCAAGCTGCCACTAAAATTGACACTGATAAGTTGCAAGTTGAAGAAGCTTGCATCTCATCACCAAACTAATCAAATTTCTCTTTGTGCATGAACAGGCCACTCCATTGAATGATATATGGTATATGGATAGTGGTTGTTCTCGGCACATGACTTGTGACAAGAGGTCACTTGTGAATTATGAAGAGAAGTATGAGGGTCCAGTTGCCTTTGGGAGTGATGAAAATGGAGGAAAGATTGTGGGTAAAGGGATATTGACAAAAGGGAAGGTGTCTTTTGACAATGTCTTTCATGTTGAGGGACTACAATACAATTTGTTGAGTGTATCTCAAATGTGTGATAAGGGTTACAAAGTCAGTTTTGATGATTCTCATTGTTTCATCTTAAAACCTAAGTTTGTGATCCCACCTGACATGATTATGATGATGGCACCAAGAAATGGCAACTTGTATGAGTTGAATATGAAAGATGCTATTTCAAGAGGTGGTGCATGTTTTGTGTCCAAAGCCACTGAAAATGAGTCTAAATTGTGGCATAGGAAGTTGTGTCATGTGAACTTAAAGAATATGAATTGACTGGTCAAGGGTGAACATGTGATTGGTTTACCTACAAGAGAATTTAAGTTAGATGATCATTGTGACTCATGTCAGAAGGGAAAACAACACAAGTCTACTCATAAGACAAAGCTCATCAACTCAATTGATCAACCACTTGAGTTACTTCACATGGATCTTTTTGGTCCTGTGAGTGTACCAAGTATTGGAAAGAAAAGTTACTGTTTGGTGATCATTGATGACTATTCAAGATATACTTGGGTTTATTTCCAAAGCACTAAAGATGAGACTGCTGAGTTGATTAAAGGTTGTGTCACAATCATTGAAAACAAGCTGAATAAGAAAGTGAAGATGCTGAGAAGTGACAATGGTACTGAGTTCAAGAATGGAGTTATGGAAGAATTTTGTGCTATGAAAGGAATACTTCAACAATTTTCAGCTCCAAGAACTCCTGAACAAAATGGTGTTGCAGAAAGGAGAAACAGAACACTAATAGAAGCTGCAAGAACAATGTTGGCTAATGCTAACTTACCTGTCACATTCTGGGCTGAAGCAATCAATACTGCTTGTTATGTTCAGAACAGAGTGCTTGTGAACAAAAGGCATAATAAAACTCCATATGAGATTTTCAACAATAGAAAGCCTTACATCAAGTTCTTCAAGCCCTTTGGCTGCAAATGTTTCTTACTGAACACTTGAGACTATTTGAACAAGTTTCAAACTAAGTCACTAGACTGTTTCTTTGTTGGATATTCTACTCACTCAAAGGCTTACAGAGTTTATGTGAAAGATCACATGAGTGTAATAGAGTCATCTGACATTATTTTTAATGAGAATCAATTCAACACAGTCAGTGGTGCAACATGGCTGTTTGATCATGAAAAATTGATAAAGTCATTCAAGATTTATTCTGAAGACTTTGATGAAACATTCTACAAGACCAGTGTACTTGAAGAAAATAAGAAGAAAGAACTGGACTTGGAAGAATTGTGGAAGAAAGTTGCTAGAACAGAAAAAGAATACACTTTTGTGAATAGCTCCACAAACAATGACATTGAACAAGATCAGGAAATGACAAGTCAAGATAGTACTGATGTACAAAATGATCATGTTCATAATGGGAGTGTCACAGGCAACAAAACAAATGATGAAGAAGCTGCAACAACAGCAAGATTCCAAGACTTGTTTCAAAGTTTGAATCTGGGAAACAATGGTGCATCCACTTCAAGACAAACCAATGATGAAGCACCAGAGTTTCATGATGCAGAAGCTGATTTGATCATTGAAGAACTTGAAATCAATGAAACAAATCTTGACATAAATTTGTCTACAAATATGATAATACAAACTCCTACCGTTGAAAAGAATCATCATACTGGAAATATCATTGGTGACTCGCATGAAAGAGTAACAAGGAGTCATTCTGAGATAGCTAACATCTGTCTGTACTCTTGCTTTCTATCCCAATTAGAACCAAAGAATATTGCTGTAACGCCCTGGAATTTGACTGGTAGACAAAAATCAAGGAATCATCGGAAACTATACACTTTGGGGTTCTGGACGATAAGTTCGGAACCCATATCATTGGAGAAATCTGCTTTTATCATTTGAAATGTTTATTTTATAAAACGACATTTACGCCTGGAAAATATTAATTTTTATGCTTTTGAAAAATAAAATGTTCTTATTTAAAAAAAAAAAAAAAAAAAAAAAAAAAAAAAAAAAAAAAAAAAAGATTTTAAATAATTATTCGGAAAATGGTTTATAAAAGTTTTGCTGAAAAAGTTTTAGTTTGTTTAAAAACTTATGAACTCGACTAGTCTTGACCCGTCGGTAGCCTAAACCCGAACCCGAGTCACCCGAGTATTTAAGCGGAAAATCAAGTATTCTTACACCATCTCTTTCATTTCCACCAACACTTCCCACCCAAACACTCCCACTTCTAGAGAGAGAGTAGTGAGAGAAAGTCATCCAATCTAAGATTCGAGTCCACCAATCTGTTTATCGTTGTTGTCGGTAAGATCTTCTTGAAAATCATACGTTTTTACAACCAAAACCCGCCCCGAATCGAGCAAAAACTCCGACTTTTGTGTCAAGTGTGTTCTTGGTCAAAAACCGTCATTTTTGGTGTCAAAATGCAAGCTTTTGTGTTTAAAAGTACTAGGAATCGATACCCCTTTCAATCCCGAGCATTTCCATGTCAAAAACTTCGATTTTGGGTCAAAAAAATCTGGAAAATCTGGAAAACCCGTGGGTATCTCCGTCGCCCAGCTTTCAGTCGATCGAATCAGTTCATTCGATCGAACCAGTCGATCGAATCAGTTCATTCGATCGAATGTGTCGATCGAACCAGTCCAGTCGACCGAATAGGAAAGCAACCGAATGGTCTCCAACTCATTCGACCGAATGAGCTTCGTATTCGATCGAACGTCTGTCTATTCGATCGAATGTGTTTCTATTCGATCGAATGTGTGTCTATTCGATCGAATGTGTTCCTATTCGATCGAATGTGTGTCTATTCGATCGAATGTGTTCCTATTCGATCGAATCAGGTCAGAACCAAGCTGCTTCGTCTTTAAAACCTAGTTTTTGCTCGAGATCGTGTAAGGCTTACACTCTTAGACTTAAACTGCGTTGTTAACTTATTATGTCCTTGTCTAGACTTAGAGGATCGACGTTTGACAGCACCCGACCGCCCTAGCAACCACACCTAGTCAACAAGGTGAGTTCATAGCCCCCATTTTTCTTTTAAAGCCTTTCAAATCATTGGGGGTGAAAACATGGTAAATGTACACGTTTTGACAAAACACATTTATTCAAACATTACTTATCATAAACACTTGACAAATCTTTTGCAAACAATGAACATTGGGAAAACAAGTAATCATGGCAGGTTACGCGTACCTTAACTTTCTCGGAAGTTGTGTATGCATAATCAAATATTCAGGAGTAAATATGGGAATCACTCAGCGTTTAGGGAACATTGGACGTTTGGAAATCAAAGTCATGTACCCGTTATACTTTATCATGAAAACACATTATTCATTGGTCAGTCTTGTGATCGTGTGAACAGTGGCAATATAGGTCACAATAGTGCATAGGTTTGATCTCCAAGTGGTCGATTGGTAGACAGGCCGTCACTAGATGTGGGATTCTAAAGTGATCGATTTAGAATACACGTGACCTATGGGGTTCTTAAGTGTTCGATTAAGAATCCGAAGGATCTCTTAAGTGTTCGATTAAGGATCCGAAGGATCTCCTAAGTGATCGATTAGGAATCCAAGAGATACTAAAGTACGCTTTAGAATTCTCTCATGGTACCCAAAGTGATCGATTTGGGTTACCATCAAGGAAATCAAGTAGCATAGTGTGGTCTTGTGTGGGGTCGATGTCAGGTCTTGTGTGATCATTATGCATCATTATCATTTTTCATCATGGCATGGTTACATATGATTCTTGGGTATCTTATACATATATCCTTGATACCGTTCCTCCTGCATGCATGGAAACAATAATTGGAATCTTTATCCGAAACTCTTGCAGATTCAGTTGAGATGATAAGCATACCAAGCATAGTAGGATAAGTTGTAGGAGTGGTGGGTTAGCCGATGGTACACCCTATATATAAACCCCTACAACTTAGCCTAGTATGCTTGTGTAGGGCTTATCACTACAGTATTAGTTAACCTATGAATTCACTCATCTACTTTTTGTAGTTGACGTTTTATTACATGTTTTCAGGAAATGAAGCAGGAAGTAGCTAATAGCTGATAGAGGCCTTAGAGAGATGAAGGCTAGGCTAGGAGTTGTTTGGAAACTTGATATTTTGTATTAAAACAATTTGTTTCATGTTACCTGGATGATGTAATATTTGACAGTTTGGTTATGTTTATGCATTTAGACTTTTATACTATTGTGCTCAATCAATCACGACCTAGTCGCCACGCCTCGGTTTTCCGCCATTACGACCGGGGTGTGACAGATTGGTATCAGAGCCAATGGTTATAGGGAATTAGGAAACCGACCTAGACTATAACCTAGGACCCTTAACTCTAGATAATTCATGCATCACTATCACACGCCCACACTTATGTGCTTGCTATGTGCTTATGTGCTGCATCTTTAATTGTGTCTATCGTAGCGATGTATTCTTTGGCTATTCCTTATCCTGTTATTCTTATTCCCGGTATCATTCTTGCGCGTTCTTTTTCTTTTTCAGAATGCCTCCTCGTCGCTCGTCCGTTAATGCTGACCCTGCTGACCTCGCTGCCATCATAGCGCAGCAAATTGCAGCAGTTCTTCCGGGTCTGGTTAACAACCTAAGGCAAGAAGGAACCTCGGGCGCGCCACAAGCCCCAGAACCGAATCCTACTCTTCAGGCCGACAGGCTCTATAAGGCTTTTACTAACACTGGGCCTACGAGCTTTAATGGATCCGAGGGAGCTGCTGGTCTTCTCCAGTGGTTCGAGAAAGTCGAAGCTTCATTCAACATGTGCTCTTGCCCGGATGAACTCAGGGTCAAATTCGCGGCGAGTATGTTCCACAAACGGGCTCTCACGTGGTGGAATATCGAGATCAGAACCAGGGGGCGAGACGCGGTCTTAGCCTTGCCCTGGGCCGAGTTTGTTGAGCTAGTCACGCAGGAGTTCGTTCCGAGAACCGAACTCCAGAAATTGGAGGCTGAGTTTAGGGCGCACACGATGAAGGGCGCCGATCACATGAAGTACACGGAGAGATTTCATGAACTCTCCCTATTGGTGCCCCACATGGTTACCCCAGCTTCTCGCGCTGTCGAGCAATACATCAGCGGTCTTCCGGACTCTATGAGGGGCATTGCGGTTGCAGTTGACCCCACTACACTTAAGGCAGTGATCGATCTCACTGCCCGTTTGACCAGGGAACAGCTCAGGTCCGGTGTTTTGCATCAGGATAAGGGCAAATCTTCCGATGGGAAAGCGAAAAAGGGGAACAATAGGAAGCGGAAAGCGACCTACTTAACTGCGATCACTGGTGCTACGCCTATCAACTCCATGGCCCCCGTTTCAGCCGCAACAGTCCAGGGAAGACCGAGAAAGGAATATACTGGGCCGCATCCCAAGTGCAACTTATGTTCTTATCATCACCCAACAAGTGAGTTGTGCCGCAAGTGCACAAATTGTGGACGATTCGGACACCTGGTGGAGCGCTGCAGGAGTCCTGGCAACCAATTGGCTGTGGGGAATGCTAACCCTCAGCCTAACCCTGCTCGAGGCTGCTTCGAGTGTGGCGCGATGGACCATTACAGAAATCGATGCCCTCGCGTCACCAACGTTCCTCCGGCTCGCGGGAGGGCCTTCACCATTGGAGCTGCCGAAGCACGCCAAAACCCCGATGTTATTACTGGTACGTTTACTCTTAACAACAATTGGGTGTCTGTCCTATTTGATACAGGAGCTGATAGGAGTTTTGTCTCTTGCGAATTGGTTCCTTTGCTGAAATTAAAAATTTCCGAGTTGGAACCTGCCTTGGTTGTTGAACTTGCTAGTGGAGAGTCCACACAAGTGAGGTCTGTCATTCGATATTGCACCCTTACTCTTGTCACCACATCGTTCAGTATTGACCTTATACCTTTTCGTCTTGGAAGCTTCGATCTAGTTGTGGGAATGGACTGGCTGTCTAGCAATCGCGCGGAAGTAATCTGCGCCGAGAAACTTATTCGTATCCCTCTGTCTTCTGGTGAAATTCTAACCATTCAAGGGGATAGGTCGGGTGGATGCCTAAGAATCGTTTCTTGCTTAAAAGCCAGTCGGTACCTTCAAAAGAAGTATCCCGCATTTCTAGCCCGTGTTACTCTCAAGGAATCCAAAGTCAAGAGACTGCAGGACTTCCCTGTCGTGCGTGAATTTTCTGATGTTTTTCCCGATGAGCTGCCTGGACTTCCTCCTAGCAGGCAGGTGGAATTTCGTATCGATCTTATTCCTGGTGCTCTCCCTGTTGCTAAGTCTCCTTATCGTCTAGCTCCGCTGGAACTTCAAGAATTATCGAATCAGCTTCAAGAACTTCTTGGCAAGGGATTCATTCGCCCTAGCTCGTCTCCATGGGGAGCCCCAGTACTCTTCGTCAAAAAGAAGGATGGGACTTTCCGTATGTGCATTGACTATCGGGAGCTTAATAAACTGACCATCAAAAACCGGTACCCGTTACCGAGAATTGATGATCTCTTTGATCAGCTTCAGGGTGCTACGTTTTTCTCTAAGATCGATCTGCGTTCTGGTTACCATCAATTGCGTGTTCTGGAAGAGGATATCCCGAAAACTGCGTTCCGAACTCGTTACGGTCATTACGAGTTCATGGTTATGCCTTTTGGAATGACCAATGCCCCCGCCATTTTCATGGATCTGATGAATCGCGTTTGCCGTCCATATCTCGACCAGTTTGTCATTGTTTTCATAGACGATATTCTCATTTATTCTCGTTCGAGGACCGATCATGAGCTTCATCTCAGGCTTATTTTGGAGCTTCTCAGGAAGGAACAACTATATGCCAAGTTCTCCAAGTGCGAATTTTGGCTAAAGGAAGTTCAATTCCTGGGACATGTTATCAATGTCGACGGCATACACGTCGACCCTGCCAAGGTAGAAGCCATCAGAAATTGGGTAGCGCCTAAAACACCTACCGAAATCCGTTCATTTCTTGGATTGGCTGGTTACTACCGCCGATTTATCTCAAACTTCTCCAGGATTGCCTTGCCTTTGACCACTCTGACTCAGAAGGGAGAACCCTTCGTGTGGGGACGAGATCAAGAGGAAGCCTTCCAAACTCTGAAGAATAAACTTTGCCGTGCACCGATTCTATCGCTTCCGGAAGGTGACGATGACTTTACCGTTTATTGCGATGCTTCAAATCAAGGCCTCGGTTGCGTTTTAATGCAACGAGGGAAGGTCATCGCTTACGCTTCTCGACAACTCAAGGTGCACGAAAAGAACTACGCCACGCATGACCTCGAGTTGGGTGCTGTGGTGTTTGCCTTAAAAATCTGGAGACACTACCTGTACGGCACGAAGTGTGTCATCTATACCGACCACAAGAGCTTGCAGCACATCCTCCATCAGAAAGAGTTGAACATGAGGCAGCGACGCTGGGTCGAACTTCTCAGCGATTACGATTGTGAAATCCGCTACCACCCGGGAAAGGCTAATGTGGTGGCTGACGCATTGAGTCGTAAAGAAAGGACCCAGCTGCACTCTATTAGAATTCAATCCAATCTTCCCTCCTTAATTCGCGAAGCTCAGAATCAGGCACTTGTGAATGGAGATCTCAAGGGCGTTTTGTCGTGTGGAGCCGAACAGAAATTCGAAACCAAGTTGGACGGCATCCTCTATTTTCTTGATCGAGCATGGATCCCAAACTCTGAGCCTCTTCGAACGCTTATTCTAAGTGAAGCCCACAAGTCCAGATACTCGATTCATCCCGGCAGCAGCAAAATGTATCAAGATCTTAAACCTCATTATTGGTGGCCCGGGATGAAGAAAGACATCGCTTTATACGTGATGAGATGTTTGACTTGTTCGCGAGTCAAGACAGAGCATCGAAGGCCGTCTGGGCTGCTTCAGCAACCTATTATTCCTCAGTGGAAGTGGGAAGAGTTAGCTATGGATTTCATCACCAAGCTACCGCGGACGCCTAGCGGTCATGACTCAATTTGGGTTATTGTGGACATTCTAACTAAATCCGCTCACTTTATCCCGGTTCGTGAGGACTACACTACGGAAAAGTTGGCGCGGATATACATTCGTGAGATCGTTTCCCGTCATGGTGTGCCTAAGGGCATTACGTCTGATCGCGACAGCAGTTTTTCTTCCAGGTTCTGGAAATCTTTGCAAAAGGCCTTTGGGACAAGTGTGAAGCTTAGCTCTTCCTATCATCCAGAAACTGATGGGCAGAGCGAGAGGACCATACAAACCCTAGAGGACATGTTGAGAGCTTGTATCCTTGAATTCGGTAATAGTTGGGAAGCTCATCTGCCGCTGGCAGAATTTTCTTACAACAATAGTTACCACTCTTCTATTAAATGCGCGCCGTTTGAAGCTCTTTACGGTCGCAAGTGTCGCTCACCCTTGTGTTGGTCCGAGACCGGGGATTCACAGATCATCGGCCCGGAACTAATACAGGAAACAACCGATCAAATCGCTATCATTCAACAGCGACTCAAAGACGCCCGTTGTCGGCATAAGTACTACGCAGACAAACGACGCAAGCCACTCGAGTTTCAAGTTGGTGACCGTGTTCTGCTGAAAGTTTCCCCCTGGAAGGGCGTAGTCCGTTTCGGGAAGAAGGGAAAGTTCGCTCCTAGGTATGTTGGACCATTCAAAATCCTTGAAAGGATCGGACCAGTTGCCTATCGTCTTGAGCTGCCGCCGGAACTCGGTAGAGTTCACAATGTTTTTCATGTTTCGCAGTTAAAGAAGTGTCTTGTTGACGAGGCCCTTCTCATTCCCGTCGACGAGGTTCGAATTAACGACAATCTGCTTTTTGTTGAAGAACCCGTCGAAATCTTGGATCGCGAGGTCAAGAAGACCAAGCGTAGCCGCATACCGCTTGTGAATGTTCGATGGAATAACAAACGCGGACCCGAGTTTACATGGGAACGCGAAGATCAAATGAAGGAGAAATACCCTCATCTGTTCTCTTAGTCTCTATTCTTGTAATCTATTGTCTAGAAGTCAATATAACATTTGCAGCATGTATCAAATAATTGTGTTATTCAATGAATATCGTGTTGCCTTATTATGCTTATAAGTATTCTTTTATTTGCATCCACAAATTTGGCTACTCAGGGCTCATGCTGGGAGCACAAGTCATATCTACTCAATCATATGAATTTTGGGGAAATTTATACATTATTTAAGCCAAAAATTTGTCATTCATTCTTGCATTCATGGAGCATGGTTGTGTGTATGTGTGTGGTGTCGTGTCAAATTTTCTAGCCGCACACAATAGAGCTTATACATTGATACAAGGTGAGCTCGTAATTATAGTCCGGAATATAATTACATCAAGGTCACAGGTGTATACGTGTATAAGCAATATGCTATTGTGTAACTAGAAGTCGTGAACTCAAGGTTCGTGTAGAGAAATATTCGACAAAGGTTGAAGAAGTGGTGGGTTAGCCGCTGGTACACCCTATATATAAACCTCTTCGGCACGAGTTGAATATGTCTGAAGCGAAACCTGGAATTAGGGACTTATAGTTAGCGTGGCAGCTGTGAGACATTGAATTCAAGAATTACCGAGGGTAATATTCGCGGAAGATTGAAGGAGTGGTGGGTTAGCCGCTGGTACACCCTATATATAAACCCCTTCAATCCGAAATGAATATGTCTGATGTAAAGCTTGAGGATGATGCCTCGTAGTGGAAAATAGTGTGTCGTCCTGTGTGTCATTGATCTAATAGGAGTCGAAGGAAACACCCAAGTAAGGTTGAAGGAGTGGTGGGTTAGCCGCTGGTACACCCTATATATAAGCCCCTTCGGCTTGATTTGGGTGGTGCCTGAGACGAATATTAGAAGTGGTGGCGCATAGTGGTCATCATGGGATCATGTAATCTTAATCATCGATGCATCAAGTATACTAAAAAGCTAAATTTCGGGACGAAATTCCCCTAAGTTGGGGAGGATGTAACGCCCTGGAATTTGACTGGTAGACAAAAATCAAGGAATCATCGGAAACTATACACTTTGGGGTTCTGGACGATAAGTTCGGAACCCATATCATTGGAGAAATCTGCTTTTATCATTTGAAATGTTTATTTTATAAAACGACATTTACGCCTGGAAAATATTAATTTTTATGCTTTTGAAAAATAAAATGTTCTTATTTAAAAAAAAAAAAAAAAAAAAAAAAAAAAAAAAAAAAAAAAAAAAAAAAAAGATTTTAAATAATTATTCGGAAAATGATTTATAAAAGTTTTGCTGAAAAAGTTTTAGTTTGTTTAAAAACTTATGAACTCGACTAGTCTTGACCCGTCGGTAGCCTAAACCCGAACCCGAGTCACCCGAGTATTTAAGCGGAAAATCAAGTATTCTTACACCATCTCTTTCATTTCCACCAACACTTCCCACCCAAACACTCCCACTTCTAGAGAGAGAGTAGTGAGAGAAAGTCATCCAATCTAAGATTCGAGTCCACCAATCTGTTTATCGTTGTTGTCGGTAAGATCTTCTTGAAAATCATACGTTTTTACAACCAAAACCCGCCCCGAATCGAGCAAAAACTCCGACTTTTGTGTCAAGTGTGTTCTTGGTCAAAAACCGTCATTTTTGGTGTCAAAATGCAAGCTTTTGTGTTTAAAAGTACTAGGAATCGATACCCCTTTCAATCCCGAGCATTTCCATGTCAAAAACTTCGATTTTGGGTCAAAAAAATCTGGAAAATCTGGAAAACCCGTGGGTATCTCCGTCGCCCAGCTTTCAGTCGATCGAATCAGTTCATTCGATCGAACCAGTCGATCGAATCAGTTCATTCGATCGAATGTGTCGATCGAACCAGTCCAGTCGACCGAATAGGAAAGCAACCGAATGGTCTCCAACTCATTCGACCGAATGAGCTTCGTATTCGATCGAACGTCTGTCTATTCGATCGAATGTGTTTCTATTCGATCGAATGTGTGTCTATTCGATCGAATGTGTTCCTATTCGATCGAATGTGTGTCTATTCGATCGAATGTGTTCCTATTCGATCGAATCAGGTCAGAACCAAGCTGCTTCGTCTTTAAAACCTAGTTTTTGCTCGAGATCGTGTAAGGCTTACACTCTTAGACTTAAACTGCGTTGTTAACTTATTATGTCCTTGTCTAGACTTAGAGGATCGACGTTTGACAGCACCCGACCGCCCTAGCAACCACACCTAGTCAACAAGGTGAGTTCATAGCCCCCATTTTTCTTTTAAAGCCTTTCAAATCATTGGGGGTGAAAACATGGTAAATGTACACGTTTTGACAAAACACATTTATTCAAACATTACTTAT
Source organism: Bidens hawaiensis (assembly GCF_021521415.1). Classification (NCBI taxonomy): domain Eukaryota; kingdom Viridiplantae; phylum Streptophyta; class Magnoliopsida; order Asterales; family Asteraceae; genus Bidens; species Bidens hawaiensis. The sequence continues at coordinate 217,779 of NW_027491166.1, read as the reverse complement.
CATAAACACTTGACAAATCTTTTGCAAACAATGAACATTGGGAAAACAAGTAATCATGGCAGGTTACGCGTACCTTAACTTTCTCGGAAGTTGTGTATGCATAATCAAATATTCAGGAGTAAATATGGGAATCACTCAGCGTTTAGGGAACATTGGACGTTTGGAAATCAAAGTCATGTACCCGTTATACTTTATCATGAAAACACATTATTCATTGGTCAGTCTTGTGATCGTGTGAACAGTGGCAATATAGGTCACAATAGTGCATAGGTTTGATCTCCAAGTGGTCGATTGGTAGACAGGCCGTCACTAGATGTGGGATTCTAAAGTGATCGATTTAGAATACACGTGACCTATGGGGTTCTTAAGTGTTCGATTAAGAATCCGAAGGATCTCTTAAGTGTTCGATTAAGGATCCGAAGGATCTCCTAAGTGATCGATTAGGAATCCAAGAGATACTAAAGTACGCTTTAGAATTCTCTCATGGTACCCAAAGTGATCGATTTGGGTTACCATCAAGGAAATCAAGTAGCATAGTGTGGTCTTGTGTGGGGTCGATGTCAGGTCTTGTGTGATCATTATGCATCATTATCATTTTTCATCATGGCATGGTTACATATGATTCTTGGGTATCTTATACATATATCCTTGATACCGTTCCTCCTGCATGCATGGAAACAATAATTGGAATCTTTATCCGAAACTCTTGCAGATTCAGTTGAGATGATAAGCATACCAAGCATAGTAGGATAAGTTGTAGGAGTGGTGGGTTAGCCGATGGTACACCCTATATATAAACCCCTACAACTTAGCCTAGTATGCTTGTGTAGGGCTTATCACTACAGTATTAGTTAACCTATGAATTCACTCATCTACTTTTTGTAGTTGACGTTTTATTACATGTTTTCAGGAAATGAAGCAGGAAGTAGCTAATAGCTGATAGAGGCCTTAGAGAGATGAAGGCTAGGCTAGGAGTTGTTTGGAAACTTGATATTTTGTATTAAAACAATTTGTTTCATGTTACCTGGATGATGTAATATTTGACAGTTTGGTTATGTTTATGCATTTAGACTTTTATACTATTGTGCTCAATCAATCACGACCTAGTCGCCACGCCTCGGTTTTCCGCCATTACGACCGGGGTGTGACATATGCCGTACCAAGCTCTCGGATCATGGTGTAGACCATTCAGGGCCTTGTTCAATAGGTAAACACAGTCCGGATAATTTGGATCTTCAAAACTAGAAGGCTGCAAAACAAACCCTTCTTCATGTAATTCCCCATTGAGAAATGCACTTTTGACATCCATTTGATAAAATTTAATATTTTTGAAACACACCAACAATGGGACCTTTATCCAAATCATCAAATGTCACAGATTTCCTTTCATGTAGAAATCAAGATTTGAACAGTTTGAAAAACTCTGTAAAGTGTCTGTTCCATTTGATTTAACAAATTCAACTTTCTTCTCATATTTTAACAATTGATTAGCTTTTATCAAAGGATCTATTACATTTGATGTCTTGGAGTTCACAAACTTATGCTCAAGATCTCGTATCTTGGACGTTTCATTTTGAAAGATACTTTCAATCAATTCAGGCTTAATTAAAGTAAGCAGAATGTCTTTCTTGGTGAAAACTTTGCTAATCCCTTTCAACTTAAACAGTCTACTAGAAGATGGCTTAGAAGCAACAGGTTTGACGAAACACATCAAACACATCAAACACATCAAATCCTCATCAAAAAATTTCTTTTACCAATAGGTCATTATGCTCTTTCAGCGATTCTAACCTAGGCTTAACAGTTTCACAATCAACGCAAGGCACATTTGCAGATAAATTAACAGAAGAAGAAGAAGAAGAAGAAGAACTAACCTCGTCAATCTTTGCCATGCATGCGAAATAAGGTGGTTGCATATGACACGAATCATCGAAATCCGATTCCATTTCATTTTAGATGACAGTTCATTCCCACTTGCTTCTTGAAATATTTCGTTCAGCTTGAACTTAGCCAAGTTCACTTGATTATCGTTGTACAATACTCTTTGGGTCAAATCAGTCCCATCAGCAGCAGAAAGAAAGCTTGTGATCCCGAAGCAGAAGGTTTACTGCCAGAAGGCTTATCAGCAGCATCATTACCCTTTTTCCCATAACTTCTATCTTGGTTTCGAGGTCCATTGTACTATTTCTTTGGTTTGTCACACTCTTTAGCAAAATGTCCAAATTCTTGACAGACATAGAACTTGAATTTTGATTTATCAAAACCAACCCTCTTGTTCAAAGATGGTAAATCTTTAACAGTTCTTTACATGAATTTCTTCACTTTTCTCACAATCATTGCCATGTTCCACTTAAGATCCACAAGTTCCAATTCATCAGGATCGATTTGGTCATAATCTTCATCGGTTAACTCACTCGTGGCAATTTTTCTACCAACCAAATTCTCATACAAAGTCATGAAAGCACACAGAAAAGCAAAATTATGTTCAGCTTCTTTCATGTTCACGTTTGGTGGTGGAGAAAAGTGATTTGCATTAGCAGATGCTCCAGAACCTCCAGAATTATCAGCGGATCCAGACTCCATAAAGCATAGGTTAGGATCACTATAAGTTTATGATCCCACATATGCATTCTGAGTACGAAATGCAGTGATTGGCGATGCAGTGCTACTTAATGGCATAATACCTCCATAAAAGGATGGATCTTGAACTTCTTTTGACGATTTCTGACACATCAAATCATATTCTCTAGCTTCAACCTTTTGCATGAATTCTGAAGCCGCTAAATCTTCGTTTCTGAAATAATTATTTTCTTCAACACCAGCAGGAATGTTAAATATGAACTCGGTAAAGCATTCTTCACAGTATCGATCTTGTCAGATTCAGAAGGTTCCATCTTTAACTTATTCATTTCAGCAATCAAATGGCTGAAACGAGTAAGCATTTCCTCAACAGCCTCTCCTTTTAGTAAGTTAAAGTTTCGGAATTGAAACTTCAACATTACTTTCTTGCTTTCTTTTGTGCTTCCCATGCGTCTCATTTTAATGTGTTGAAATAATGAAGCACAGATCTTTATACTCCCAACTTGATTAAATATGTTACTGGGTAATGCCATGGTTAGAGTTGAGTAAGCTTTAGTCTCAATCTCTAAAGCTTACTTTTCCTCTTGCGAGTATTGAGAAAAAGCGTTATGGGTAAAACCCGTAGTTTCATCACCAAGCATTGGAATAGTATAGACATCATCAAGACATCTAGAACAGTCAGGATGTACAGAACCAATATGTGCTCGAAAAAGTGGTTCCCACTTGGAAAAATCACTGAATTTCATCAGTCGTGGGCATTTTGAATGGGATCCAATTTCCGCGTCGAGGTGTAACATTTGTTGCATAAGTACGTTATGAGATGTCAATGCATAAAATCCAGCCATTTTAATTAAAAAGTTCAAACTAAACAAAAATTCAAACTTTAAGGTTAATAGTGAAACTTCTGTAATGAATTAATATAACAAATCAAAAACACTGATCTTAACGAATTATGTGATATGAGGATCGAATTATGAATAGTAATTTAACGAATTAAGTGAAGTCTGGATGACGAATCAGGAACATAATCTTAACGAACCAATAACAAATTAAGTAAAAGGAACTAGTAAAGAATCTATGATGAGTCCATAACGAATTAATGACAAATCATAATGACGAATTAAAGACTAATCAATGAAGGATCAGTATAACGAATCAGTGACGAATCAAAGTTGAATCGATAACGAATTAGTGACCATGAAGTAGCTACAGTAAGCACGAATTAGCTACAGTGAATAACGAACTAGGTTGCTATTCTATTGTAACAAACTATCCATGTGGCACGAGTCAGTTAAGGACTAATAACGAATTAAGACACGTGTTTAACGAATTGGTCATAACGAATTACGGCCATCTTCAAATCTTCAAGCAGGTTTCTAGAAATCTGGAAATTTTTCCAGATTCAATATTTATCAAAACCCAAACTAAGATTATGTAAAACAACCTCAATTTGGAACCAATTGGCCAAATCAAACCTCAAAATACCCGTAAATACCTCACGAATACAACCACACTAATCCTTATACCTTAAATTGAACAATCGATTACCAATTTCCGAATAACCAATCCCCTGTTCTGTATACTTAAGATGCAAACCAAAAAAAACTCAATCAATCACCAAACCACAATCCAATCCACATACAATCTTCCATAATCCACACCGAACACAAATCAATTCCAATTCAGTCCATAATTAACAAATTCAATCGTTAATTCAACCAAAATTCAATAAAAACTTAATTAAACCAAAACTTAACCAACGAATCTCTAATTCGTATCAAAATACCTTAACTAAGAGCAATCTAATGACCAGAAAGCTCTGATACCACTTGAAATTACCTTAATTCACAGATCTAATCAATCCATAACGTATTAGATTGATTAGTTTACGGATCTAGTTATTGATATGTTCTTAGTTATATATATATATATATATATGTAATAGTAATGGATATAATAGTAATAAGATTAAGGATGTATTGAACGAGAGAGAGATTGAGCAGAGGTTCGGTATAATATAACTCAATACTTAAACTATGTAAGGCTACACAGCCTTATATAGACGATGGACACCAATTCGTTACACATCCCGTAACGTATTTGCTCCATTCGTTAACTTACATCACATAAAGGGAAAACATAACGAATTAGTGATTCGTTATGTCTCCATTCGTCAACATTCCATGACGAATGGGAAACATACATAACGAATTACAGTCCATTCGTTAAACATCCTTAACGAATGGACATTACATATAACGAGATGGCTAATTCGTTAAGCATCCTTAACGAATTAGCCTATACATAATGAACTACTTGTTTTTCCATAAATACCCTTTACATTATAATAATAATAATAATAATAATAATAATAATAATATATTACAACCGATAAGTTACAAAGACCCGAGATGACAAAACCGTGCACTAACAAATATGATGTCATCGACATATATTTGGGCAAGGAGCAAATCATTACCAAAATTCTTGTAAAAGAGAGTACAGTCCACAGTTCCTCGTTTGAAGCCATTATCGGTAAGATGGTCAGCAAGTGTGCCCTACCAAGCTCTCGGGGCTTGTTGTAGACCATAAAAAGCCTTGTTTAATCGGTAAACACGGTCTGGATAATCGGGATCTTCAAAACCAGGAGGCTCTAAAAAATACTTCTTCATGAAGTTCCCCAATGAGAAACTCACTATTGACATCCATTTGTTAAACCTTAATGTTTTTGAAAGCTGGATAGGACAATAATATGCGTATAGCCTCCAATCGAGCAACTGGAGCATATACTTTCATGTAATCTATGCTTTTTTTCTGATGAAAGCCTTGAACAACGAATCGTGCTTTGTTTCTTACAATAACCCCATGATCATCTTTCTTGCACTTAAATACCCATTTTGTTGGAATTGGCTTTTTAACTCTAACGGCCTTGTCAATGAGATCCCAAACACCCAGTCGATGAAACTGTTGCAACTCTTCTTGCATTTCTTCTACCCATGATGGATCTTCAAGCGCCATATGAACACTCGTAGGTTCCATTTGAGATAAAAAAACATGTGTATTTCGCGAGATTAATGATTCCCGATGTGTGCATATCGGCATACGCACACAATATATTAGCATCATTTGAAGCAGCACTGTAATGACGTGTTTGCACACCGACATCAAGATCACCAATAATGATATCTTGAGGATGATAAGTATGAATCCGAAGAGTATGATTCTCAGATACTACAACATTATCAGTTAAATTTGTTAGATTCTCTTCAACATCATGAGACGATTCACCAATCTCATGATTTTCAGGAAATGAGCTGAAGAGTAATCAACAAAATGACCATCATCTGACGAGATAGAGATCACATTAGATGTATCAGGAAGATCATCTTGTGGAGAATCATCATAATTAATACACGAAGACCTTGGAGGTAGAAATTGATCTTCTAGATAAGCACATACCAAATCTTCATTAGGTTGATCAACTATTGGAGTAAATGAGTTAAATAGACATTCATAGTCGCACATCCAATCAAACCCTTTGGCAGCTGGAGGTGTGGTGTATCGTTGACAATCGACATTGTACCACTCCTCTACACAACCCAAAGTAAAATTAAATTTTCTTTTCTTAGGTGACGCATATCCCAAGAAATAACCTTCAATTGCTTTTTCTTCGAATTTTCCCGCATCTTTCTTTAGCATAGTATAAGGACCCCTATTAGCTCCAAATACTTTAAATTTGGTTTTCTCTTGTTCAGAAGCTCATAACTTGTCTTTTGTAACTTTTTTGCAGTCAAAACACGATAAAGCGTTTAGCAACACCAAATACAATCTGCTAGCATTGTTCGTGTAGCTTCAATCAGTGCTCGATTCTTTCTTGCTGTAGCACCATTATGTTGAGGTACATAAGGAGCACTATATTCTCGATGAATTCCTTTCAGAATGCAAAAGAAATATAATACTGTATTTTTTGAACTCAATACAGTGAATTCGATCTTTGTGATTAGATTTTGAACAAGAATAGGTGTTTGATCTTTCAAACGCATAGATAACACCAATGAATATCTTGAATAGTCATTAGTGACAACTAGACAATACCAATCACCAGCAATTCTCGCACGATTCATAGGACCAAACAAGTCCATATGAAGTCGTTCCACAGGAGTATCAATGGTATTAATTAACTTAGAATGGTGTTTTTTTTTTCTGTTTGTCCTTTTTGCATGCAACACAGTGATCGGTAAGTTTGAAGTGTTTCAAGAAAACCCCATCAACCAAATCATTAGCCAAAAGATAGTTCATCTTTATGACATGAATGTGACCCATACACCTGTGCGACAGAATCGAGTCTTTCTAAGTTGCCTTTGTGACAAAACATGTTTCAACAGAATTCGTTATGTCAGGTCCTCGATTTCAGCTGGATCTTACTCAAATCATGTCATAACTCACACAAATAGATGTGTTGACAAGGGAGTTAATGACGGGTTGCTATATTTAGAAAGTTCACCGTTTGTTAAAGGAGGAATCAATAACAAACATATGGTTGCTTAAAACGTATTCAAAGGTAATCAACACAAACAAGATTTACTTAAAAGATTTCCATTTATATAAATGAATCATACAAAGTGGATAATCGTTTTAGGGTTTCTTGATAAGGAAGGTTTCAGCCGTCACACATAAAATTCTTTCTTTATAAATGTGACTGTCTGCCTTGTTGTGTGTCCTTCTCTTTTTAGGTGTGCCCTAAATTATTCCATTTATAAGCATGACACCTGTAGACAGCTGTCATTCCTTCTAGAAACCCTATCCGATAATACATATTCAAATTACATATTCAGAAATATTCTAAGTGTAAAACAAGTCTTCCGGGTAGGCTTTGCATCAATCTTGTCTTTCCAAGTATGCTCAGCCATCCTTCATAACTTGGTAACATAGAAGTGTGCTCGGGATCAGTTTCCGGGTAGACTTTACTTGAAGAGTATTTTACCAAGTAAAATACTCACCGGGTAGACTTCAATCTTCTTGGCTTTATCAAACTTTGCCCGACAAATCCTTATGAGCAACCTTGTTCTTCAATGGTCCTATCAACTCCTTGCCTGGAAAAAGCTTATTAGCAAAGTGTGCTCGGAGGCACTTTACCTTGCTAGAGTTGAATCCTGCCCGATGATACTTGTGATACTTCATTAAACACTGGGCATACCCGGACCATCTTTATTAATGAATACCTTGCCCGATCTCCAAATACTTGGTTTCTTGAGCTTGGTTATGCTAAAGCTTACTCGGAAGTGAACTTTACTTGGCTATGAAGAACAAACCTGCTTGATAAAGTGATCCTTGCCCGGACTTGCATATATTAGTGAACAATACCTGGTAACGTACTAACTAGCAAACCCTGCTCGGACATCACTAAAAAAGACTTAGTGAAGATAACCTTGCCCGATAGACAAAATATCGTGCCCGGCTAAGTAAAAGCATGCTCGGAGGTCTAAGGTGTGCCCGGATCCATACTTAGCAAATTTTGAGGAGGTTGAGAAGATTCCAATCTTCCATCTGATCAGTTTTGTGTCAAATCTTGACTCAACAATCTCCTCCTAGATTGGAACACCTCAGCTGACCCAAAACATTTCTTAGGTTACTTACACTTAGTCAAAATACACATCAAATTAAAAAGTCAAATTACATATTCAATTATCATAAATAAAAATTACATATTCAAAAAGGCTGTCATAAGACATTACAAAGTAAAAGCCTAGTCTAGGAATTTTGTCTTTTCCATGCATTGTATGCGGCTTGCCTTCTGTTGGTTATCACTGATGCAGCTCTCATTCTGAAAATATCAAGGGCTTGGTAATGAGTGTGACCCTCTGATATGACCCAGTCCCTAATATCCATTATGTCTTCATCATGTAAGCAATTCAAATCTTCATCCTTCTTGATAATCCCCAGTATTTTTCCATCAGAATTTCTCAGCAAGTAATGGTCATCTTTTTCTTTGTATTCAACTTCAATAATGACTCCATTTCTTTGGACTGTATAGTTGGGGCGTATCATTCTTCTCTCAAGACTTATGCATGTGTTCATGTTTGACAGTGGATGCTTGTCTCTGACATTCATCTTGTAGTTTGTTTCAGCCATGTCCATCCTTCTTAACTTTGCAGTTCTCTTTGATCTGTGAATTTGGACAGTCTTCTAGTTTCTCTTTACTTTCAGAAATCTGAATCCTCTGTCTGCTTCTTCTCTTATGAATTTGAAAGATCATTCATTTGTCTTCCAGCCACTCTGTTTCTGTTTCTAAAATCATATAAAGTGAGTGATTTCATTCTTTCTAACTGTTCTTCAGTATATTCATAGAAATCTCTTCTCACAACTATATCTCTTAGTTGTCTACTTTCCATAATCACTCTTATGCATTCACACACAGAATCATAGTAGATTTCTCTAGGAAGATCCACATCAGACTGTGGTCTTGTTGTTCTTTGTTGTGCAGATCTACTTGATTCTCCTCTACCACTTTCACCTCTTCCACCTTCACCTCTTCCACCTTGTGGATATCTTCTTGAAATTGGTGGTCTGAAAGGAACAAACTTCTTGGGTTTTCTGGGCCCCAAATTGAAGAATTTGATGTAGACTGCTTCAACCATTTCAGTTGGAAGGTTGGCAAGCTCAACAACATTTGCTCCTGCATCTCTAAGAGCTAGCAACATTTTCTTCATACCAGGAGTTCTTGACAAACCAGCAGGTACAAAACTTCCATCTGCATAGTATCTAGGGTTCTCACCTTCTTTTAGAGCTTTCTCACATTCAGCCTTTTGAATATGGAAGAGATATTTCAAATCCTCCTTTTCCAAAGCCTTGAAAAAGGCTTCATCCATTCCTCTTTGAGTAATCATTATATTCCTTAGAATGTTGATCATCTCTTCATTTTCCCAAGGTATACAAGGTTCATCTTCAGATTCAGAATCCACTTCTTGTGGAGTAGGAGTTTCAACAACAGGAACTTCCTTAGACACTTCCTTTTCACCCTGTATCTTCTGTTTCTCCCTCAGAGTAATTATCTTTGTTTTCTTTATTTGAGGTTCAACAGATGTTTCAGCATGTTTGGTAGAGCTCTCAGTTTGGACCCTCTTCAATTTTTCTTTTCTTTTCAGTATGTTGTACTGATCCAATACTGATTCTCTAGATAGGTTCTCAACCATCTCAGGCTTAACCCTTTCTCAAGAAAGTAACCACACATACCTCCAAATTTCTTCTTCATGGTTTCCAATTTCTCAGTCTTCTCATTCTCTTTCACACATTTTTCAATAACCTTTTCTCTTTCACTGTTGTAAAGGTCTTGGAGTTGGTCAACTGTGAAGTGAGACAGATCTTTCTCTAAATAATTATGCCTTCTGAGATATTCTCTGTATTTCTGGCAGTCTCTATTCTTTTGTTCCATCCTTTTCTTGAAATAGTCCCTCTCTTTGTCAATTCTCTTTTGCAACTGATCATTATCAAGATCAGCCAAAGTTTCAAAACTTATGCCATACCTCCTCAACTTTACAACCAATGGATGATTTCTCTTAGCTTCTCTCATGCTCAACTCAATGTTAGCTCTCTGCTCATTAGTCATTTCTACTTGTGGAGATTCAACATTGGCAGCTTTAACACCTTCTCTTTGATCATTATCAGGATTATCATCCTCATCAGACTCCTCAGACTCATCCTCTTCTTCAGTTAGAGTATTCATTGCATCAATCTTGGGTTCATTAGAGGGTGGATGCTCTGGGTTTGATTCAGTTTGAGCAGGTACATCAGGAACACCTAGAATCTGTTGACCAGGTTGCAGTGTCTGCAGTGGAATTGCTCTGATTTGACTATTATCATTATCACCCTCATCATCAAGAGTCTCAACATAGCATTTGTTCTTTTCATCCCATTTTCCTCTCTTTGTTCTCCTCTCATCAGTTCTTTTCTGTTCATCAAACTTCCTCTTTCTTGTATACACTTGTTCAAACCTTTTGGCTCTTTCCATCCTGATTCTGGTGATATTAGCCAACATTTCTTCAACAGATTCACCAGTAGGCCTTTCAGGTTCCTTTTGTGGCATTTTTTCATATTCACAAGCCTTTTCAGATTCCTTTTCAGGTTGGCTTTGTGGTTGAAACATACTAACCACCATAGCCAAGGAATTGTCAGCTTCCTCAATTCTGTTCATCATAATCAGTGTTTCAATTGCTTCTTGATCAGCGACTTCTTCAAAAATTTCTTTAGCAAAAATTTCTTTAGCAAGATTGGCTTGATTGATCAAATTTTCTTGCTTTGCCATTTTTTCTGGAGTCAGTGTTTGAGCCAATATCTCCCTATCCCTTGTCTCCCTTAGAATATTCTCTTGTTCTCTTAAGGCAGCAGCAACAGCAATTTCATCATCTGTAAACAACACATCTTTCTCTGGATATGCCTTAATAGGCTCTTCTTCACAGACTTTTGCTTTACCTTTCTCAATTCTTCTTCTCTCATCCTCTTCATCTTCAGACTGTACAAAGTCATCTATTTCTTTCTCAAGTGCTTCCAGTTCTGGATCATGCTCTACTCTCTTGGAACTTGCTTGTTGATCAGTTTCTGGTTCAGTGTTTATAAGCTCCTCAGTAGTAGCATTTTCATCAATCATTACATCAGTCTCTACTTCTGTCTGTACATCAGTCAAGATATCAGTAGCATTGAAAACATCAGTAGCTAAGTCAGTAGCAGCTACATTCTCCTCAACATCTGTCTTTTCAATCTCATCCATTCTCCCATCATTCTCTTCAACATTCTTTTCAACACTCACCTCATCCCTTTCCATATTTCTCATTTCATCATTTCTTTCTTCATTGTAGTCATAATCTTGTTCTCCTATATCTGATTTGTCACCCTCATATTCATCATCTTCAATCCTCATTTCCTCACTACTTTCCTCTCCATCATCATAACCAATCATAATCAATTTTAAACTGTCTGCAGTCTCCACAACTGTTACAGTTTCAGTTTAAGCATCTACACTAGAGATAGTTGGCATATTATCATTCTCCCCCTGTTTTGGGGCAGCTGAGATCTTCTCAACCTCCTACACTAGGGCTTGAATTCTCAGTTTTGCTTGTACCAACTTCTCTAACAATATCACATTCTCCTCTGTCACCTCCTCATTTCTTCTCTTCAACTCAACATTTTCTTTTAACAGAGTTAACATGTCAGTTTCAATGGGTGGTGTTGTAAGTGGTGATGTGGAAAATGATTCATATTCAGCTTGGTCATGGGTTGTGGTGTGAGTTTGGTAATTGGATTGCTGTGGTGATTGTGTATGATGTGGGCTTGGAATGAATGGATCTGAGTGTATAGGGCTAGATGTTGGTGGTATTTGTAGTGTTGGGGATATATGGGTTGATGTATCATGTTGGCTAATGGTTTGGGTTTGTGGTGGTGATGTTATAATGGGTTGGTTAATGTGTGGTGATGACTGTGGTGGTGATGGTATAATGAGTTGGTCAATGTGTGATGGTGATTGTGGTGGTGTTGGAATAGGTTGATCTGGTTGTTCAATTTGCTCCCCATGATCAGGTGCATCAACTTCCATAGCTACTCCAGCTCCTCCTTCATCTCCATCAACATTATCATCTCCATCATCAGAGTCATCCTCATCACTCTCAACATCATCTCCTCCTTCCTCCTCTGAGCTTAACTCAGGCACTGGCATCACATTCAAGTCATGGTCCAATAACCATGGCAGGATCTCAAATGGAGTTTCAGCATTGAATCTATTTGCAGCACCAGGATTCTTAATTCTCTTGTATGTAGGTGAGTAATTCCCATAGTGGGTAGATCTTGTAATTCTCTGTTGAAGATTATCTGCAAGAACCTTGGATATTGTAAGAATTTGTCCCTCTCAGCCTTCTTCAAGTTTGCTACCAGTCCATCAAAGATCAGTTTTGAAAAATTAAAGGGTAGATCATACATAATCCCAACAGTGGCGTTTGCTAAATCATGACTCATCAAAGTCCATGATCCTTTTCTGGGAGCAAACGCCTGTATCACATGGTGAATAAGAAACCTGTACAACATTAGGAACATACCCTTTTAAAACTGTCCTTCATGCACAGTTCCTTGATATCCCATGGTCTGTTCAAATATTTCCAGCAGGTGTGCTGTATTGAAGTTTATGTGGTAATGATCGTCATCATTCAACCGTAAACATCTTCTGATCATTCTTTCAGTCACATGTATCTCATGGCCAGCAACAGAGGCTTCAATTCTTCGGCCATTGATGTCATCCACAAGTGTTGCACATCTCCAGAAATCAAGTGAGTGATTTCTATAGATGACGGGACTTTCTGTAAGGGCAAAACTGACATTTGACCGAGCCATCCATGTAATCATTGGTGCCACCGGCTCGTTGTCAGGTGTGACTTGTAAAAGTGCAAACATATTGTGTTATTTTTCAAAGAAGTACTTGGGCTGTTCTTCTTTTGCCATATCTAATCATAACAAACAAACATATTCAAAGTGAAATTAGTCATAAAGTTCAGTACTTTAAGCAATTTCAAGGTATAAAAATGAAGAAGAAAGAAAGAAAAGTCATCAAGAACCTGTTCTTCGACAAGTTTATAACCTAAACACATAAAAAATATATTAGCAAACAAATACATAATCAATGCCCATTATAGTCTAATCATGATCGAAAAACACATTATTGTTGCTTACCGAGTCGGAATTAGAGGGATGATACTAATTAGGGTTTGGATTAATTATGAATGCGATAGGTCGGTTTAGGTTTCTTAGCGAGAAAGCAATTGCAGTGGAAAGAGAGAGAGAGGGAAATATAATGTTGAAAATTTTGCCTAACTCCCTCTTATATACCTTTTGAAAGTGGGTTTTAAATGTTTTTTGTCGTTTTATGAATTATTAGCTGTCAAACATTAACATTATCCATTTGTTATTTTAAAACAATTTTAAATCATATAAACACTTTATCATTTTAAGCTTAGCAAACCTTGCTCGGAAAAGTAATCCTTTGCAAGGTTTACTCGTTATATTTCCACTTATACAAAGCTTACTCGGAGAATATTTAAACCTCTTTTGATAACATTTTCTTTTAATTTTATAAGGGTTACCCGATCCCTTTTAATCACAGACCTTGTTTGATTAAGCTATGTAATTTAAAGTCAAGACATTATGAAGAAAGCTTACCCGAAATACCAGATTTCTTGAGAACTTAATCACAAGATAATTAATCAAGTATAAAATATCAAAAAACATTCTTGCTAGGAAACAGTTAAGATCCCCATATAAATTTCTCAAATTTAAATTAAGATCTTAATCTAACATAAACCCTATCAAAATAAGAAACATATTCAATCAATCATACTAAACACATATTCAATCAAGTAACACATTCATTCAAGTATGCTTGAAAACATAGTGTGTCCGAGCAACCTACACAATGTTAGTGTACCCGAATAACCTTCTTATACAAAGTATACCCGAATAATCTTCCTAGAGTACAAAGTGTGCCCGGAAAGGACTTCTAGCAGATAGTGTACTCGAAAAATCAACTTTTGAAAATTACCAAGTATATTAGGGGAACAAAAGTGTACCCGAAATATAAAGTGTATTCGGAAAACCAAGTTTGCCCGAAAACACTTGTAATTTCAAAGAAAACATATTCACACACACAAAGCTTACTTGGTGTACTCAAGGAGTTCACAAAGTTTTCTTGGAATATCAATCAGCATAAACAAAATGCAAAGCTTGCCCGAAATAATTTTCTCTTGTTAATAGGCTAGCTAGAACACATAATCATCTTAAGACTTCAAGCTTGCTCGGGAAATTTGTACAATGGTGTACCTTACCCGAATAGTGTAAACACTTCACAGCATGCCCGAAAATCATAAACTTAGTCAAAAATGACAAAGCTTGCTCGGAAAGGCTATGAATCATCAAACCTTACCCGAAAATGCATATTAACACATATTCAACTGTTTTGTACTCGGAAAGGTTTGAGAATATCATACCTTATCCGAAAATACATATACACACGTATTCAACTGTTTTGTACCCGAAAAGGTTTGAGAATATCATACCTTACCCGAAAATACATATACACACATATTCAACTGTTTTGTACCCGGAAAGGTTTGAGAACATCACACCTTACCCGAAAATACATATTCAAATAGTTTGTGCTTGGGAAGGTTTAATAACATCAAACCTTACCCGTACTTACATATTCAACCTATTTTAGGCAAAATGCAACACTTTTTGACTTAAATCACTTGTTAGAACAAATTTATTTTAAAGATCATAGTTTAAGAGCAAATGGTGCATTTAGAGATCAAATTTCAGTTAATTTTCTTTTCAAAACAAATTCCTTTTGTAAACTGAAAAGATCTCAGGAATGGGATCATATTGAGTAAGTAGCTTTCTCAATACTTCATTTTCAGCATTATTATGACTACAAAGACAGGTCAACAGCAGGTCTAGACTTAACATGATTTTCATCTCTTTGGTGATATGATTAAGTTTCAATTAAGTTGCAGAAAATTTAATGGATAACACTTATTGTGTTCTGATGCTCCTTATCTATCCTCAAGGCTTATTTGGCTTTCTCCAAATCACCCCAATTTGACTTTGACCCCCTGGTTTTGGTTAAAAACTTTAATGACAGAACATATTTTTGAAAATTTATAAGATATTTCTTTTCAAATCTACAAACATATGTGAGGCTGAACGTTGGACTTACATGCCACGCAAGTCGGTCTTACAGGCCTTTCATTCAGGATGTTTAAAGGACTTATATGATTGCCACCACCCTTATAGTTCTGTAATTAACCCTCATGTTTGTATTTTCTCAATAAAAATTTGTGAACATGTTGAATAAACATTTGAAATTAAAGTACTTCACATCAGTTCTTTGTCATTCCTTTAAAAAATGATTCATTTAGGGTAACCAAAGACCAACAGGCTTGTGTATGACTGGATAATCACTTTTCTGCCTATCATTTGAAAAGATTTATCTAGGAACATGCATAGACAGCAATGTAACTCCACATAAATTTTAGTATTTTCTTTAAGTTTATATCACCTTAGATTTTACATATCATGAGAAAGCAACCATACATGTCAATGACTGTACTAAGAGCCCTTTTAGCCTAATAAATCCATATGATTGGCTAAGTAGTCAATGTACTATCATTTCCCAATAATATTCAGTTTAATATTCAGTCACCCCAATTTCTCTTAATTGTCAGGTAAATGGCTTTTCTGTATGACCACAAGTGGTCAACAGGACCAAACATACATGTGAATATATGTCCTTTCAAAGTCAGAGCTATTGACATAATTTTAAGTGAAGGAATAAGAAACAAGTTACAATTGCCCCCAAATGCTTTCAGTTTTTCTGGTTAATGGCTATCCTTTTAATCTTTGCAGATTGCAGGACCAAACATACATTGGTGTATGTCATTCCAACTGAGCAAATGGCATAATTTTCAGCAAAGATAACTACCTGAGACTTTTCATTGAAAAATCCTTCTTTTAAGCTTCTTTAAAGCTTGAACTGAATAATCTTATCAAGTCTCTACGCCATTAACAACATGCTCATGTTTTGGTTCAAAATATAGTATTTATGCAGAATTCATTAGAAAATTCATTTTATCACTTAATTTTGTCATAAAACACATTTTGACATAAACAGTTGCAGCACATAATCAAATCTTAATCAAACATAACATCATCAAGACAGATAGACAGTACACACATTCAAAGTCTATTCTATCATAACAACATTAGAAGATTAGATAAAACACATATTCAACCAATTAAGCAATGATGTCAGATAAGCATTTTAGCAAATAATTCATAACAAGACTACTTATCTTAACATCACAAACAAACATTAACTAATAAACATGCAAACAAATTAATCAATTCATTCATGTCATTCTTTGCACACATAATCAGTTAAAGCACATAACGATCAACATATTCAGTAGCATACTCAGTATCACACTCAAGCATATTCACATAACATTCAATTTGTGAAACCTCTAAACAAAGTAATCAATTAGCACATAGAGGTATACAACCAAGCACACATCCTTAATCAGATTTTATCAGAGTTGATCATTCCCAGGGCTTTCAAAAGAAAGTCGAACCTGGTTCTATCAAGTGGTTTGGTGAATAGGTCAGCCAAATTGTCACTTGTATAAACTCTTTGCATTTCAATCAAACCTTTTTCACTACAATCTCTAATGAAATGATGTCTAATTTCAATGTGCTTAGTCTTAGAATGTTGAACTGGATTCTTAATAGTAAAATATGCAGCAGTATTATCAATAAGGATAGGGGTGTTCAGAAAATTCAAACCATAGTCCAGCATCTGGTTCTGAATCCATAGAACTTGTGCACAGCAAGCGGATGCAACAACATATTCAGCTTCTGCAGTTGAGATTGAGACAGTTGTTTGCTTCTTGCATTGCCATGACACTAGCCTTTCTCCCAAGAATTGACATCCTCTTGATGTTGACTTTCTACTCATATTGCAGCCATCATAATCACTGTCTGTGTAGGCAATCAGATCAAATGATTGATTCTTTGGATACCAAATTCCCAAATCTGGTCTTCCCTTCAAATATATGAATATTCTTTTAATAGCATTCATGTGGGAGACTCGTGGACTTGACTGGAATCTTGCACACACACATACAGCAAACATGATATCTGGTCTTGTAGCAGTCAGATACATCAGAGATCCAATTTTTTCTCTGTATTCATGTTCATCTACAGGCTCCCCCTTTTCATCTGCAATCATCTTTTCCTTGGTATCCATTGGAGTTGAGGCAGTTTTGTACTCACGACAGTTGAACTTGTTCAAGATGTCCTGCACATACTTATTTTGATGAATGAAGATCCCTTCGCCCTTTTGTTGAACTTGTAATTCTAGAAAGAAGTTCATTTCTCCCATTGAACTCATGCTGTATTTGGACTTCATTACCCCTTCAAACTCTATACACATTTGTTCATTTGTAGAACCAAAGATGATATCATCAACATACACTTGTAACAGAAGCAAGTCTGATCCCTTTCCTTTGTAGAAGAGTGTCTTGTCAATGGCTCCTCTTTTGAAACCATTTTCAATAAGATGATTTGACAGCTCATCATACCATGCTCTAGGAGCCTGATGCAATCCATAAAGGGCTTTGTTTAGCTTATACACCCTGTTTGGATACAAAGGATCCTCAAAACCTGGAGGTTGAGCAACATACACCTCTTCATCTATCTTTCCATTTAGGAATGCAGACTTAACATCAAGTTGGAACACCTTAATGTTCTTTGAGGCAGCATACGCAAGAAAGATCTTGATAGCTTCAAGTCTTGCTACAGGAGCAAAGACTTCCTCAAAGTCTATTCCTTCCTCTTGAAGACATCCCAGAGCTACAAGTCTAGCTTTGTTCTTAATCACCAAACCCCTCTCATCCCTTTTATTCCTAAAAACCCATTTGGTTCCTATTGCATATCTGTCAAATGGCTTATCAACAAGATCCCACACATGTAGATCTCTAAACTGTGTCAATTCTTCCTGCATAGCTTCCACCCAACTATTGTCTTTCAGTGCTTGAGCAATATTCTAAGGTTCTATTTGGGATAGAAAACATGAGTAAAGACAGATGTTTGCAAATTCTGAGTGACTTCTTGTAACTCTTTCATGCAAATCTCCAATGATGTTTTCAGAAGGATGATTCTTTTCCACATAAGGAGTTTGAACAATCATATCTGTAGACACAGTTGTGTCAAGATTTGACTCATTGAGTTCCTGTTCTTCAATGATCAAATCAGTCTCTGCATCATGAAATTCTGGTGCTTCATCATTATGTTGTCCTGAAGTAGATGCACCATTGTTTCCAATATTTAAGCTTTCAAATAAATGCTGAAATCTTGCAGTAGATGCAGCTTCTTCTTCACTTACTTAGTTGCTTGAGTCTTCCTCATTCTGAACTTGATCATTCTGAACATCTTGATTATCTTCTTGAGCTTGTTCAACAATATCATTTGGGGAATTCTTCACAAAGGTATATTCCTCTTCTTTTCTAGCAACCTTTTTCCACAATTTTTCTAAGTCCAGTGGTTTCTTCTTTTTCTCTTCAATTACACTGGTCTTGTAGAATGAATCATCAAAGTCTTCAGGATAAATCTTGAAAGCCCTTATTAACATTTCATGATCAAACAGCCATGCTGCACCATCAATTGTATTGAATTGATTCTCATTAAAAATGATATCAGATGATTATATGACACTCAAATGGTCTTTCACATATACTCTGTGAAAGAATATCCAACAAAGAAGCAATCTAGAGACTTTGTTTGAAACTTGTTCAAATAATCTCTAGTGTTCAAAAGAAAACATTTACATCCAAAGGGCTTGAAAAACTTGATATAAGGCTTTCTGTTGTGGAATATTTCATATGGAGTCTTGTTATGCCTTTTGTTTACAAGCACCCTGTTCTGAACATAGCAAGCAGTGTTTATTGCTTCAGCCCAAAAGGTAACAGGTAGATTAGCATCTGCTAACATGGTTCTTGCAGCCTCAATTAAAGTTCTATTTCTTCTTTCTGCAACACCATTTTGTTCAGGAGTTATAGGAGCTGAGAATTGTTGAAGTATTCCCTTTTCTGTACAAAATTCTTGCATAACTCCATTCTTGAACTCAGTACCATTGTCACTTCTCATCATTTAACCTTCTTATTCAACTTGTTCTCAATCATTGTAACACAACCCTTAATCAACTCTGCAGTCTCACCTTTGGTACTTAGGAAATAAACCCAAGTATATTTTGAATAGTAATCAATGATCACAAGACAGTATCTTTTCTTTCCTATACTTGGCACACTCATAGGACCAAAAAGATCCATGTGAAGTAATTCAAGTATTTGATCAATTGAATTGATGAGCTTAGGCTTATGAGTATATTTGTGTTGTTTTCCCTTTTGACATGAATTACAATGATCTTCCAATTTGAACTCTCTTGTAGGTAATCCTATGACATGCTCACCTTTGAGAAGTCTATTCATGTTCTTTAAGTTCACATGACACAGTGTGACACTCGTCAATTTCAGGTTAACTCCTTTAACTCAAACTCTGTCAATTCAAACTTAAGATCACTTGATCTATAACGCACATCTTATTACATTTAAACTAGGGTTTAAATGACGCTTGACAATTACTACATGTGTAGTCTTTCGGAATTGCACCGAAACGCAAACGAGTTGACGTAAACCATTAGTGAATAAACGAAAAACATCAAAACAATAATTATGTGATAATTATGTGTTAGACTTATCTGTTATGTGATAATATTGTATAAAAACACTAACTCAAGATGCAAACAAGTTATTTTTACTAGAAAAGTAATATTTAAAAGTTGAGGGATCTATGTGTAACATATTATTATTAAATAATATTAATAAACCCTAACCCTCTCTCCCTCTCTCCCTAAACCCGACGGCAGCCCCCCCTCCCCTCTCTCCTTGCGATCGGCAGCCACACCACACCCAAATCACCTTCGTTTTTGCTTGGTTCTTCATAATCGGAGCATCCCACACTCGTTTCTAAGCATC
The DNA here is from genome assembly GCF_021521415.1 of Bidens hawaiensis. Classification (NCBI taxonomy): domain Eukaryota; kingdom Viridiplantae; phylum Streptophyta; class Magnoliopsida; order Asterales; family Asteraceae; genus Bidens; species Bidens hawaiensis. The sequence continues at coordinate 197,578 of NW_027491166.1, read as the reverse complement.
TCTCACGTTTCTCTTGGTTGTTTCTGCTTTTTTAAGGTATAAACATGAAACCCCAACTTTGTAAATTATGTATTAAGTGTTTATATGCTTGATTTTGATTAAAGGATGATTGATTATGTGTGGGTTAATGATATTGATGGTCATATGTGATTTTGAACGGTGAAAGATTGTTGAATCATTGATTGTTTGTAAACCCTAGATGGTTACTACTTATTTTTATGATTAATTATGCTTATTACATGTTTTGAGATATGTCGTATGCTTAGGATGCATGGTAGACGATTGTTTGTGGTTGCTGAGTTTTGACAGCAGTGATTGTTAAATTTGAACGATGTGTAACTTGTTAAATATAAAAGCAAACTGAGCTATTTATGAGTCTACAAGGTAGTACTCCGAGTCTAGTTTTCAGAAATTCTAACCACGCCTAATTTGGAGGTGTTTTGGTTGCTCAAACGATTTAAATGTGATTAAAGGTCAAAACTGGTACTGGACAGATTGTAAATTATGTTTAGACAACTGTAACTAAATGTTAATGTGGAAATTGGTCGAGGTTGTTAACACTACAGGGTACTATGATGAGTCTAGTTTCAATAAAGTCCAAGTTTGTAATTTTTGGACAAGTAAAGGTTAACTTTTATTATGTTACAAAACTGAAGTGCAAATCTGAATTGTGAGACCTGCTGTTAGGTTGTTTTGTAAATATCATATCTCATGAACTACAAGACCAAATGGGTTGGTTCCACTTCTGGAAGTTAACTTGTTGAGTTAAGAACCTAACCCAATTGGTCTTGCATTAGTTGTATTTTTCATATAACGGGAATAACAAATAAAATTCTGTTGCGCATGATTTTGACTGCTGTGAGTTTGCTGTAATGTTTAGATCATTATGAGAAATCTATATGAAATAAAAATACAATAAAATATGTTCTGGAAACCTAACTCATGTATGCTTTTGTGAAGATTTTTGGTGAATTAATTGAGATGCTATGGTATGTTGAATAGCGTAATCTTTCAAGTAGAATTTTGTCTTGATGAAACTAGCTGCTGAACTTTGTGAAAATACATGAAACGTGCTAATTGCTAGATAATTGTTATGTTTTGACCGAATTGCCCTTGCGGGGAATAATTGCTAGAAATGTACACTATTAATACTTGACACGTAAATAATTGTTCACACATGTAACGTATCACAAATGTGTTTGTTGAGACACACACAATTCACAAACGAAACACGAAACGTATCTTGTGCATAGGTATTATGTGCCGAGTCTATAGACTCGATAATAGTTCCAACACTTAGAAAATCTCCTTGTTGTTTTAGAACGCTAGTGAGGGTTTTCTGTGACGCGCATCACTTGGGTGACTTGTTTTTGGAATTCTTCGCAAACAGTGAGTTTCACGTTCCCCTTTTAACTCTTTTAAACGCTTTTCACTTGGGGGAGAATACATACTCCGAAACACTTTTAGATTTTGTTATTAGATTATATATTACTTGTAAAGGCTAAGTGGCAAACGAAATAACTGAAGTCCTTCACACATCAAACCGTTTAGTATTGGATAATAGCGAGTCACTGTTGAGTAGTACTACTGGGTTTGACAAACCCCACCCAACGCTAAGCTCGACTGGAGGTCGAGTGGGTGTAATTTTGGCTAACACATTACCATGGTCGGGATAGACTTGGTGATAAGGCACATGATAAACAGTCAGCTTCGGTGTCGAACACTTAGTAATACTTGCTTTATAGGCTAGCTACCTATAGATATATAATTGATTTAACACTATCTGGTAACGCTAAACGCAAAACGCTAAACGCAAAAAGCTTTATTTTATATACACTTGTGAACTCACCAACCCCGTGTTGACACTTTTAGTATGTTATTCTCATGTAGCCAAGGCGAGCGCGCGGTATAGGATCATGCATTACTTTGAACGCTACTGTTTATGCAAACTCGTTTTAAACTATTATTAATTGGGTTTTTAAGTCGTCCTGCGTGGCGCAACAATTGGGTTTAAATGTTTTTTTTTCGCTTCCGCACCTTTTACACTTGGTTTATGATTTTACGCTTCCGCACTTACTTACACTCAAATGTTTCGTGGTTTGAAAACTTTACTTATGGTTTGATTATAACTAATGATTCCAATCCTGTTAGTTCACACCCTCTAACGGTAAAACTCCGTTAGTGGATTTTGAGGTGTGACACACAGTTTCCTATGCCAAAATTTGGACTCATTTTCAGTGGCTTTGAAAACAAAACATGCACCCCATCTTGAAACAGCTTCTTTCATATTCAGTTCATACAAGTTGCCATTTCTTGGTTCCATCATCATAATCATTTCAGGTGGAATGACAAACTCAGGTTTTAAGATGAAACGGTGGGAATCATCAAAACTGACTTTGTATCCCTTATCACACATTTGTGATATACTCAGTAGATTATACTGAAGACCTTCAACATGAAACACATTATCAAAAGAAACCTTTCCATTTGTTAAGATTCCTTTCCCCACAATCTTTCCACCATTTTCATCACTGCCAAATGCTACAGGTCCTTCATACTTTTCTTCATAATTAACAAGTGATCTTTTGTCACAAGTCATGTGCCTAGAACAACCACTATCCATATACCATATTTCATTTAGAGGAGTGGACTGTTCCTGCACAAAAGAAAGAGTTTGGTTAGTTGAGTGATGAAGTGCAAGCTTCTACAGCTTGCGACTCATCAATTTCAGTTTCTTTGACAGCTTGGGAAGTGAGTGTTGTTGGTTCTGGATCTTCATGAGTGACATCTAAGTTGTCTGAATTATTAGTTTCATAACCACACTCTCTTGGGGTTTTAACAAGTGAAGTTGAGGTCTGTAATTCAGCTGAGTCAGTGTTATACTCTTTGATCACATAATATTTCTTTTCAGAGTAGTCTCTCACATCAGCAACTATCTCAACTTTAGTTTCAGTCTTGGGTTTCCAAAGGAAACTATGTGGTTCATATCCATGTTTTAGCAAAACCTTCTCATCACCAGTGAGTTCTGTTGGTTTCTTTCTAGGATATGCACCTTTTCTTCTTATCTTCTCACTGCTTGATGATTCTTGAGATTCATCAGATTTGACTGATTGAGTATCTTGTTTGATTCTCAATGGCTGATAGTTCTTTTTGGTCAATTTCTCATGCTTCTTAGGAGATTTACTTCTCCTTGCTGATTCTATCACTTGCTTCTTTATTTTTACTTCAGCTTTCTTCTCAATCCTTGTCTCCTTTTCAGATTTCTTTTCTTCTCTGTTCATGGTTTCATTTCCACACACCTTTCCTTTTCCTAGATATACATCATTCTTCTGTTTGTACAGGACAAAGTCTTGACCAAACTTTGTTCCATCTGGGACATGAAATGGTTGAAATTTCAATCTCTCATTGCATGAGTCTGTGTGATGACCATATTCATCACACTTCTTGCACCATACCTTGCCTTTAAATTTTTCATGTTCTTTTGGTTTCTTGAACCTTTCACTTGGCTTAGGTTTCTTGACTCCTAGAGTCTTCTAATTCTTTAAACCATCAAAATCAATTGAAAAAGGCACAAACTCCTCAATCTTGATATCCTGTCTGTCAAGTTTGTTTTTGACAAAGATAACCTTTTACATAATCATAGGTTCTTCATGACTGCTTTCTCTAAACCTTGACTATCTCTTTTCATATTCTTCCATAGTTTCTACTTCTCCAACATCCAGTACTTCATGACTCGAGAAGACTGGATAAACTGGGATAAAGTTTTCTGATTCAACTTTTTCAGTTATTCTCTCCTTTTTGTTTTGCTTTATCCTTTCCAACATAGCGTTGCTTGGTGGCCTGACTGCATTGTAGCTTATCTTCTTCTTTTCACAAATGTCAAAAGATACCTTTTCTCTTTTCATCTTATCATTTTGTTTCTTCATTCTTGGTGGGACTAGTGGATACTTTGGAAGTTGATCAACAGACTCTGGTTTCTTGTATTTTCTTCCTCTTTCAGCAGCTTTGATTTCCTCTTCGGTAATTTGATCACTCAAATCACTCAAGTCATCTTGATCCAAATCAATTGACTCAAGGTCATCTTCAGAGACTTGAACTCCAATTGACTTTTCTTATTTCAATTCTTTCTTCACAACAAACTCTCCTTCTTCACTCACCTCAACATTCTTATACAAATCTACAAGTTCTTCTTTGTCTTGAAAAACATCTATGAATTGTTGTAGATATGCATTTCTTTTCTCTTTATCAACTTTTGGCATAAAGTTGTTGTTGAATGGTGGTGGTACTGCTTTTTACTTGTCTTTTTCCTTAACTTGATTTAAAATTCCACAGATGTTTCCAGTGGAGATCAAGTTCTTCAAAAATTCATTATCAGCTTGTAGTTTTGTGTTCTGTACCTTTTCTTCTATAACCATTTTCTTCAACCCATCTATTTCAGTTGTAAACCTTTTCTGAGCTCTGTAGCTGTTTATACAGTCCTCTCCCAACTTTTCATTCTTTCCTCACTTATCAATTCACTTGCCTCATATGTATTGATGATACTTTGTTTCCTAAAACACTCACTTTCCAGCTTGCCTACTTTTGTTTTCAATTCATTGATAAGTTCATTTAAATCAACAGTAGGAGCAGATTGTACCTGAGATGAAGATGGAGTTTCTTTTTCAATTATAGCCATGAATGCCACATTTGCTCTCTTGATATCATCTGCAATGTCTTCTTCATGATTGCTCCAATCAAAGTTACCTTCATGTTGTGTAGTCACTGCCACATTTCCTTGGTTTCTTGGTTGATTTTGGTTGGTTGGAACATTGTTGTTTGGAACATTTTGAACTGCTTAAAGGTTCTGATTATTATTCATTTGAAAACCTTGATTCTGAGGCACCCCTTGATTAAGATTATTCATTTGAGGCTGAAAGTTGTTGAAGTTGGGATTGTAATTGTCGTTGGTATTGAAGTTGTTGTTGAAGTTTTGGTTGTTGTTTCTTTGCTGATTCTGCTGGTATTGCTGCTGACCTCTTGGTGTTGATTTTGGAATTGATTTATCTGTTAATTTCTTGGCAAGTTGCATTATCTTGCAAAATGTCCTGGCTGTTGGCAATTGTAGCATATTGCCTTTGACTTGTCAAATCCAATCCTCTCATTAGGACCAGAAACCAGAGATCTACCAGTTCTATTATACAACCTCTTACTTCTCAAAGCTAACATGGAAGCTTGCCACTTCAAATCCATGTCTTCTAAATCATATGCATCAATTTGCTCTAAATCATCTTTTACCACACATGTGTGAATTAGATTCTTTGCAACAAATGCATTATATGAATCAGTAAACATAGACAGCAATGCATGTGTTTCATTGCTTTGACCATTTCCACCACTAGAGTGAGGTACATTCCCACTTGCCATTGAGACAGTATCAGTGTCATAAATCAGTTGTACATTGAATCTCTGCTGATTTCCTTGATTACTTGTGCTACCACCAATAAAAGACTTTGGAGTATCAACATTGTGTTCAACTGGTTCTTAAATAATGGGAATTTGTTGTTGATTCTTCGTAGTCAAATTTCCCATGGGTGCAATCAATGCATTTGAAACATTGAAGCAGGGTCTTTCTTCTTTAATAATTTCATTCTCTATCATCTCCAGTTCTGCAGCCTGAAGGAAGCATATCACATCATCCAATTTCAAGTCATTGAAATTATGCTTCTGAAGGATGAACTTGCAAGCAGTATACCATTCTTTTGGCATTGAGTTGAGTAACATTGTGTTTAAATCAAAGTCAGTCATGACATAATCAGTTGTCCTTAACTCATTCACAATACCTAGAAAGCGTTCTAGTATTGATTTTAACCTTTCTCCTTCCTTATACTTGAACCTTTCCAACTGTTGCTTCAATTTTTGCTTCTTTATGTTCTTCAGTTCAGTATTCCCTTCATACATCTCAAGGATGGCATCATACATTTGCTTGGCAGTTGTGTGATGTGCCACCTTGGTTAAAATCTCCCAAGACAGTCTAGCTTAATCATAGCTAAGGCTCTGTCATCCACCTTTCTCATTCTTTCTCTTAGAGCTGCAGTTCCAGCTGTATTTGCACCTTCTTCAGCTGCAGCTTGTGGACCATTCTTGATGGAGTTCCACATATCAACATCATTGTAGCACACTGCTGCTCCAAAAAGCACTTTCCACTTGGTAAAGTTTTCCTGTCCATACAATCTTGGTATCTTGTTAGTAAACACCTCTTGTTCCTCATATCCAGACATTTTCAAAGACTTAAAAAATTAGTTTCTTAGTAAAAATCAAAGTTTTAAAAATAATCAGATCTGAAAACAAGTTGTTCAGATCTGATGTGTCTGATATGATTAGAGCAAGATTTAGATATATAGATTAAAGCTTTAATTGAAATAAGGAAGAGAAAACACCGATATATTGTAGATATGGAAGAATAATGAAGAACAGAGTTGCTGACGTCACGAATCAATGGAACAGCGGTCTGCTTACGTCATCTTTCTTCATATCTTCAATCAGCAACTAGAATCTTTCCAAAACAGCAGCAACAAGCTCCGATACCACTTGTCAGGTCCCCGATCTCAGCTGGATCTTACTCAAATCATGTCATAACTCACACAAATAGATGTGTTGACAAGGGAGTTAATGATGGGTTGCTATATTTAGAAAGTTCACCGTTTGTTAAAGGCGGAATCAATAACAAACATATGGTTGCTTAAAACGTATTCAAAGGTAATCAACACAAACAAGATTTACTCAAAAGATTTCCATTTATATAAATGAATCATACAAAGTGGATCATCGTTTTAGGGTTTCTTGATAAGGAAGGTTTCAGCCGTCACACATAAAATTCTTTCTTAATAAATGTGATTGTCTGCCTTGTTTTGTGTCCTTCTCCTTTTAGGTGTGCCCTAAATTATTCCATTTATAGGCCTGACACCTGTAGACAGCTGTCATTCCTTCTAGAAACCCTATCCGATAATACATATTCAAATTCCATATCCAGAAATATTCTAAGTGTAAAACAAGTCTTCCGGGTAGGCTTTGCATCAATCTTGTCTTTCCGAGTATGCTCAGCCATCCTTCATAACTTGGTAACATAGAAGTGTGCTCGGGATCAGTTTCCGGGTAGACTTTACTTGAAGAGTATTTTACCAAGTAAAATACTCACCGGGTAGACTTCAATCTTCTTGGCTTTATCAGAACTTTCCCAACAAATCATTACGAGCAACCTTGTTCTTCAATGGTCATATCAACTCCTTGCCTGGAATAAGCTTATTAGCAAAGTGTGCTCGGAGGCACTTTACCTTGCTAGAGTTGAATCCTGTCCGATGATACTTGTGATACTTCATTAAACACTGGGCATACCCGGACCATCTTTATTAATGAATACCTTGCCCAATCTCCAAATACTTGGTTTCTTGAGCTTGGTTAGCCTAAAGCTTACTCGGAAGTGAACTTTACTTGGCTATGAAGAACAAACCTGCTTGATAAAGTGATCATTGCCCGGACTTGCATATATTAGTGAACCATACCCGGTAACGTACTAATTAGCAAACCCTGCTCGAACATTCACTAAAGAAGACTTAGTGAAGATAACATTGCCCGATAGACAAAATATCGTGCCCGGCTAAGTAAAAGCATGCTCGGAGGTCTAAGGTGTGCCCGGATCCATACTTAGCGATTCTGAGGAGGTTGAGAAGATTCCAATCATCCATCTGATCAGTTTTGTGTCAAATCTTGACTCAACACGTTGCTTTAGAAGTCTTGTTTAAAACATAAATATCATTTGATCGAGGAGATCGCATAACAACCATGTCTTCAAGAATGGCATATCTTGGTTTAAGTATTATGCATTCTTTTTCATTTAATACAGTGGTGTACTTCTTATCACAAATCTGAGACACGCTCAGCAAATTGTGATCCACTTTGTCACAATAATTAACTTTCTCAAAGGTGATACAACCATTTGAAACAACTCCTTATTTTGTAATCATTCCACCCAAATTACTCGCAAAAGCTACGTACCCTACTTGAATATTCTTGAAATTTGATAAGAGGTTAATGTTGCCGGTAATGTGACGAGAGCATACACTATCCATATCCAGTTTTCACCATATATAGTCTTGGATGAACTCTGCACACAGATGAAAAATCACTAGTTCAACAAGGCAGCCCAGGCCTCAGTCTTGGGCACCTTTTTAGTTTCACTTGAAGTTTTAATGTTGAGTGAATCCAAATTTGGTTTAGCTGCTTGTGAATAAGTCAAAGGTCTTTTCAACTTTCTTCTCAAATATGCATCTTGAGCTACATTTTTGTTCACATTCTTGCAAATTGTTCCGTAGGAACAAATTTGGGTTTTAAATTACTCGAATTTTTACTAACATGAATCACTTTGCGAGGATTCACATTTGAAAATAAAATGTGATTTTCATCATTACCAGATAAAGGTCATTTCAATATCTCCTTAATCACAGGAACAAGTTTGGTTTGTTCCTTTACAAATGGATGAAGATTCTGTGATTTCTTCAGTCCATAATTTCTGACAAAATGACCCTGTTCACCATAAAGAAAACATGTTCTCATGTCAACACGCTCAAGTTGTGGTTTGGTAGAAACTTGTGCAATAGAAGGTTGATGAAAAAACCCAAGGAATGGGACCTTTGTCAAAATCATCAAATGTAACAGATTTCTTTTACATGTAAAAATCAAGATTTGAACAATTTGAAAACCTCTATAAAGTGTCAGTTCTAGTTGACTTACCAAATTGAACTTTCTTAGGAGATTCTAAAAATTGTTTCGCTTTTATCTAGGGATCTATTATATTTGATGTTTTGGAATTAACAAACTCATGTTTAAAATCTTGTATCTTGGAAGTTTCATTTTGAAAGACACTTTCTATTAATTCAGGCTTGATAAGTGTGACAACTGCCAAAGTTCAGGTTAACTTCGTTAACTAAACACGGTTAAACCTTGTTGACTATGCCTGTAAACTCAGTTAGTTCTGTTAACTATGTTAACGAACTCTTGTACATGTGGTGTCATGTATATGAACTCTTGTACATGTGGTGTCATGTATGCGTACATTTAAGTTACTGTGTCGTTGATGACTTAAACAAGAATAAGTGGTTAATTATAACTGGAATAATAAACTCGTCATGCATGCTATAATAAACGTGGTATGTGACATATACTGTGTATGATAAGTATAATGTGTTATACGGTCAATATGTTATATTATAGTTGTTACATGATTATGTGAATTGTAAGAAAGCTAGGTGATTAAACAAGTTACATTATATGTCATGTTACATGTTGGTTATTTAAATGGAACCTTAAATTATAATACATAGGAAATGTTTTATAAAATATGCATGTCACATATGGATTAACAAAAATAACCTAAGGTATTATTTCATTAAAACAATAATAAAGGATTTTTAATAACAAAGAGGTTACAAACTATTGATTTTCCAAAGCTTTTCTCTTTCCCTTTCTCTCTTGCCTTGGCCGTGAACCACACACCCACACACACACTCTAACTTTTTTTTGCAAACACTCTCTTTCAATTTCATTTTCATACACAAAAGGTTTGGTGATTATTGGGAAGCAAGGGGAGTATGCCTTTGGATCAAACAAGTGATTAGGTTATTATTTTTATATTATAAATATGAACCTTGTATCCAAATGATTTGGATCATAGAAAGGGGATGATCAAAGTTTGATGAGGCAGAAGGATTGTATGTGTTTTGGTCTAGAAGTTTGATTCTTTTATAAGTATATTTGTTTTTCTTATGAAATTAAATGGATAATAGAAACACATGAAATTGATTGTGTAAGAATGATCTTTGATGATTTAATAATCTTAAGGATGTAAAAATCATAACTTTTGTGAATTGTGGTTTGAATCTGCTTTCTGGTGGACTTTGTGTCTTAGATTGTATGGTGAATAAATTGATGATACGTTTGTGTTTCTGGTTGATTTTTGATTCTATGAACAAGTATTTTGAATCTAGTTTTCCGAAAGTCAGAAAACTTAATTTTTGGACTTTGTTTAAATACTTTTTATTAATTTATAAAATCGGGTTGCAAACCTGATTTAGAGGTAAAGTTTCTGAGTTGTGTTATAAATTGCATAAATTGATGTTAAAAATAGATATCGATATGATTCCACTTCTGGAATGTTGTAAATTGAAGTAGGAATCTAATCCAATTGGTCTTGCATCAATTGGACAAATATATAATTTTTGAAAAATATTTGTTTACTGCTGTGTTGAAATAGAGATAAAAATTAGATGGATGTATTGTGTGAATATTCTGTATGTTTTGGTGAATTATAAAATTATGAAAAAAATATATGTTATACCTAATACTTGTGAGTACTTTTTTGATTTATTTGGTAATTTAATTTCAAGTTTTGGTTGATGAAAAAAATTGGTTTTGGATGATTGAAATTGGTTAATGATGATCAATATGTTGATTAGTTAAAGTAGTTGTAAATTGTAATATATTAATTGTGGTAAATTGAATTTTGACTTTATGGGTCAACTTAGAACTAATTGACTAAGTGGTTAGTCTTACTTGTGAAATGTTGAAAGTAATAGGAGTTAGATTTAGTCATAGAATTGCATGAAAAATGACTAAGTGCACATTACTTGATTATTGTTAAAGTTGTGACTATGAACATAATGTAAACATTCTAAGCCTAACGAATTGGTCAAGAGTCATCAACGGGTCGTCGGTCAACATTTTGGTCAAAGGTCAACATTTTGGTCAAAGGTCAACATTTTGGTCAACGGTCAACAAAACTCAATTTTTAGTCTTCGGTCATCGAGACTTGGACTTTTCAGTCAACGGTCAACAACTTGGACCTTTTGGTCAAAAGTCAAATGAAAAGTCAAACTTTGGTCAAAGTCAACAAAAGTCAAACTTTGGTCAAAGTCAACAAAAAGTCAAACTTTGGTCAAACTTCAAATAAACAAGGGAATTGTTTGGATGCTAAGGGTTCTAGGAATAGCTTAGCAAATACTTATAGTGCTTGTGTGATTTAGGCACTAGAACAACATTGACTTTCAATTTGAACCGCATTCGAGGTGAGTTTCACTACCCTTGTTTTTACTTACTCCTTTTGGGGGGAAAGCATGCAACATACAAAACTGTTTTTGGATATTGTAGACTTTTTAATACCTCATGTGTACATTGTGAACTTATACTGAAGTCCCCCATGCACATTGGACCGTTAACAATTGTATATTGGCTGGGTAATGAAAGGTAGTACTACTGGGTTTGACAAACCCCCTCGGGGCTCTCGATTGAGGGAGTCGCCGGTCGTCTCATTTACTAGAAACACACTCATCTTATATTAGACTTCGTGGGCGGCAACAAACTAACAAGTCAGCCTCGGTCACAATGGAACACACACTAATGTAACATGATTGCTAGCCTAATTAACTTGCGGTATTACTAATGCATACATTATCCGTACAATATCTATGCTTTACTACTTACACTGTTTACTTACTAAATGGTTTGATTGAGAAACTTGTTTTTAAACTCAAACTGTGAACTCACCAACCGTTGTGTTGACCCGTTTGTTGTAACTAATGATTGAGATCCTGGTTTGTCACGCGCCTCGCGGTAAAACCCTGCATGTGGAAACTGAGGGTGTGACAGATTGGTATCAGAGCCATTAGTTATAGTGAACCAGGTTGCATTCTAGTTAGTGATAAGTGGACAAGGTTGCATTCCTAACTTTGACTGTACTTGTTAAGATAGTTACAACACACACATATTGGGTACTTATTCGTGCACCCGCCTATGTTGTAGTATGTCATCATCCAACCCCGATCGTGCTCATGGAAAGGAACCCGTCACCGAAAGTGATGAACCATTGTCACCAACACATCCTACATAGCCTTCGTCAGTAAGAATGAAGAGGCACCGTACTGAATTGCCGGAGGGAGCAACACCTTTAGGTGAATTGTCTCACGCTCACTTGCTTAGGAGATAGAAGACGTGGGACTGGTACCCGAATTATGTTTCTAGTCTCGTCTTGAAGGAGCATGTTCCGCCTATGCCTAGTTTAACTAACCCTTCGTTACCTAATGATTTGACAACCGAGCCTACACTTCCTGTACTTCCGTTTCATGAGTTACAAGTGATGGCGGCTGTGGTGTCTTGGTCGGAACGCCAACGTAGTCAAATGGAAGATAAAAGATTCGGAATATATTACTTGAGGAAAGACTTAGATATGGCTAAGATCAGGATTTCAGAGGTGACAGATAGGAACAGGCAACTTGGGGAATACCATCGTGGGATGGTACGAGCTTTTCACAAGGTGAGAACTGAGGTTGCTGAATTGGTTGGTAGAGTGCAGCATTTGACAGGCCATCTGGGTCTAGCAGTTGATCGAATTAGAGAGTTGGAGGAGCAGCATGGACCTGAAGAGGATCCTGAGGAGGACCCTGAAGAGGAACCGGAGGAGGACCCTGAAGAAGAGCCAGCTGATAGTGCTGGGTCTGGGGTGACTGACTGATGATGGAAGGATTTTTTTCATGCTTAGTTTTCATAAACCTAGATGGGGAGGCTTGTTCCCATCCAACTAATACTATTTGGATTTTAGTATTGGAACTTAAGTACTTTGTAAACGGTTATTACAAGTTATTTATTCAAGTATTATTGTTTGAATTTATTATGTTGTAGTTATATGATTGCATGCCATTTACTTTATACTAGAGTAATGGTTGGTAATGGAAGTATTAACATTATTGTATTCTGTGAATGTGAAGAATTATGTTTGGTCGTGGCGGACGTGGTGGTGGAAACCTTAACTTGACTCCAGCTGAGTTGGCAGCACTAATTAATGAGCAAGTTACGGCTGCGATGGTCGCGGCTCAGGCTTAAGGCCAACCGCAGGGAGGTAAAAATCCCATACCTACTTGTCAAGAATAAGACAAATGTATTACTTAAGTGATCATATCCACGAATATAGAAACTTAAGTGTACCCCTACTTTAATTCAGGTCAAGCAGGTTGTACTTTCAAAAACTTCATGGACAGTAAGCTGCATGCTTTTTCTGGTTTGGAAGGAGCAGTTTGGTTGCTACATTGGATAGAGAAAGCTGAGTCTATGTTCTCTATGTGCAACTGCCCAAATGAGAGTAAAGTAAAGTTTGCTACTGGGACTCTGGAAAAAAGCAACTTTAACCTGGTGGAGTTCCCAGGTGCAAACGATGGGACTTGATGCAGCCAACGCTTTGACTTAGGCTGAGTTTACTGAACTGTTGAAAGAGGAGTATATACCAAGAGATGAAGTGCAGAAACTAGAACAAGAATTTTGGAATCTTCGCATGGATGGTTAAGAAGTTGAAAACTATACGAACCAATCCCATAGACTTGTTGTGTTGTGCCCACAAATGGTGAATCCTGCCTACAAGAGGATTGAGAAGTATATTGATGGTCTAGTACCACAAATTCAGGGAATGGTAACTTCGTCTAGGCCGACTACAAATCAAAAAGCTATTCTTTTAGCTCATAAATTAACCGAACAAGCTATCAAGCAAGGGGCATTACCACCAACGAAATCGACTGCAGGATCAAGTGAAAACAAACGTAAGTGGGAGAGCAACAACACCCACAGTTATAGGAACAAAGCACCATATTCCCACAACACTCAGCATCAACAGAACAAACGATTCGAACCTACCCGGAACAACAATCACTTTAACCCTAACCAGAATCACGGGGGTTATCAGGGCCGACATCCTAGATGTAACAAGTGCAATCTGCACCACGTCGTCCAGTGTGAAAATGCAGCTTGCCAACGTTGTGGAAAGCCGGGTCATGAAGCGAGAGTTTGTCGGGGAGAACTTAAGAATAAGCAACCACAAGCTCAAGAGAAATCAAAGAAATGTTATGAGTGCGGACAAAAAGGACATTTCAGTCCAGACTGTCCGAAACTCAAGAATAAGAACAATGGAGGAAACAACAACAATGGTGGAAATGGTAACTCCGGTGGAGAAGGAAGAGGAAGAGCATTCGTGATCGAATCAGGTCAGGCTCTATCCGATTCTTCTACTGTTAATGGTAAATTTATGTTGAATGGGCGTCCTGCCCTAACCTTATTTGATACTGGGGCAGACAGAAGTTTTATTTCTACTAAGTTTTGCAAACTAATAGAACACAACCCATCAACTTTAGAGTCGAACCATCTAGTTGAACTCGCCAACGGGAAAACCGTTGAGGTATCTCAGATTCTTAAAGAATGCAAATTAGTATTGTCTACTCATACGTTCGACATTGACATTATACCAATTGAACTCGGTAGTTTTGATGTAGTCATTGGTATGGATTGGTTGTCTGCGCATCAAGCCGCAGTAGGTTGTCATGAGAAAGTAGTTCGTATTCCAGTCGCTAATGGAGAAGTCCTAACTTTTCAAAGAGAAGAGGGCGGTACTGCCATGGGTGTTATCTCGATGATGAGGGCTCAAAAGTTGTTACGTAAAGGACACTTAGCAGTTTTGGCGATGGTGTCTGACACGTGGATGGAAGAGAAACGAATCGAGGATATTCCTATCGTCAGGGATTTTCCTGAGGTATTTCCTGAAGACCTACCTGGTCTTCCGCCCCACAGACAGGTCGAATTTCAGATCGAATTAACCCCGGGAGAAACTCCTATTGCTCACGCACCTTATCGACTCGTGCCTAATGAGTTGGAGGAATTGTCGAAACAATTGAAAGACTTGTTAGACAAGGGTTTTATTCGTCCGAGTTCATCACCATGAGGAGCTCCTGTGTTATTCGTAAAGAAGAAGGATGGAACTTTCCGGATGTGTATCGACTACAAAGAGCTTAACAAGGTTACGATCAAGAACCGATATCCTTTACCCCGTATTGATGATCTCTTTGACCAGTTGCAAGGATCTGGTTATTATTCGAAAATAGATCTTAGATCGGGTTATCATCAACTCAGAGTTCAGGAGGAGGACATATCAAAGACGGCATTTCGCACTCGTTATGGTCACTATGAGTTTGCGGTTATGCCATTTGGGTTAACGGATGCACCCGCAGTATTCATGGATCTCATGAATCGCGTTTGTAAACTGTATCTAGATAAGTTTGTCATTGTGTTTATTGACGATATCTTGATATACTCAAAGACTAAGGAGGATCGTGAACGGCACTTACAGTTGATTTTGGAACTTCTGAGGAAAGAGCAACTTTTAGCAAAGTTTTCTAAATGCGAATTTTGGATTCGAGAGGTTCAATTCTTAGGCCATGTGGTTAACGCGAAAGGTATTCATGTTGACCCAGCTAATATTAAGTCCATTAAGGATTGGCCGAACCCAAGAACGCCGACCGAGAATCGCCAATTTCTTGGTTTGGCTGGTTATTATCGGAGGTTCATTGAAGGATTCTCAAATATTGCACAACCACTCACTGCTCTAACCCAAAAAGGCATTTTGTACAAGTGGGGAGAGGAGCAGGAAGCAGCATTTCAAACGCTTAAGCAAAAACTTTGTAGTGCACCGATTCTATCTTTGCCAGATGGAGTCGATGCCTTTGTTGTATATTGTGACGCTTCCATCCAAGGACTTGGATGTGTACTTATGCAACGTGAGAAACTTATAGCGTATGCATCAAGACAATTGAAAGTCCATGAGAGAAATTATACGACTCACGATTTGGAATTGGGAGCTGTTGTCTTCGCATTAAAGATTTGAAGACATTATCTTTATGGAACAAAGTGTACCATCTACACTGACCATAAGAGTCTTCAGCATATATTCGAGCAGAAATAGCTCAATATGAGGCAAAGGAGATGGGTCGAACTTCTCAACGACTATGAGTGTGCTATTAAGTATCATCCGAGAAAAGCTAATGTCGTAGCTGACGCTTTAAGTCGTAAGGAAAACCAAAAGCCTCGAAGAGTTCGAGCATTACAGTTAACTATACATACAGGATTGCCTGACAGAATTCGAGAGGTTCAGATTGAAGCCTTAAAAGCAGAGAATTTTGATTTCGAAGCCTTGCGTGGAATCAATGGAAAATCCGAAGTTGAATCCGATGGAATTCGGTATTACAACGGCCGGATTTGGGTACCTCGTTATGGGAATTTGCGTGAATTGGTCATGGACGAGGCACACAAATCTCGGTATTCTATGCACCCAGGATCTGATAAGATGTACCAGGACTTACGAGAACTCTACTGGTGGCCTGGCATGAAGGAATAAATTGCTAACTATGTAGCAAAGTGCTTGACATTTGCTAAGGTAAAGGTTGAGTATAGGAAACCATCTGGTTTGCTTCAGCAACCAGTGATTCCAATGGGTAAATGAGAACAAATATCCATGGATTTCATAACCAAATTACCTAAGACTCCTAATGGATACGATACTATTTGGGTAATAGTGGATCGCCTGACAAAGTCAGCACATTTTTTAACTATCCGCGAGACCGATAAGATGGATAGGTTAGCTCGGATTTATATTAAGGAAATTGTCGCTCGTCATGGAGTACCAATTTCGATTATATCCGACCGAGATGCTAGATTTACTTCAAATTTTTGGCAGTCATTACAAAAGGCGTTGGGAACACGCCTAGATATGAGTATAGCTTACCATCCGCAGACTGATGGTCAGAGTGAACGAACGATACAAACTTTGGAGGATATGCTTAGAGCTTGCGTCATCGATTTCGGTAAGAATTGGGAAACTCACTTACCATTAGGTGAGTTCTCCTATAATAATAGTTACCACACGACTATAAAAGCGGCACCTTTCGAAGCTCTGTATGGGCAAAAGTGTCGATCACCACTGTGCTGGGCAGGAGTCGGTGAAAGCCAGCTAACTGGACCCGAGATAGTCAACGAAACGAATGAACGAATTGTGCAAATCAGAAATCGTATGGCAGCAGCCCGAGATCGCCAAAAGAGCTATACTGATAAACGTAGGAAACCTCTAGAATTTGAAGTTGGAGACAAAGTGCTTTTGAAAGTGTCACCTTGGGAAGGTGTTATCCGTTTTAGGAAACTTGGAAAACTAAATCCGCGCTATGTAGGACCGTTCGAAATTATTAAACGAATTGGCCCTGTGACATACAAATTAGAATTACCAGAACAACTCAGTGGAGTACACAACATTTTCCAGTTGTCGAACCTTAAGAAGTGTTTGGCAGACGAAACTCTCATAGTTCCATTAGAGGAATTAGAGATTGATAAAAAGTTACACTTCGTGGAGGAACCTGTTGAGATTATGGATAGGGAGGCAAAAACCCGAAACAAACCAAAACCCTGTTGTTCGTGTGCGATGGAACTCGAAAAGTGGACCGGAGTTCACGTGGGAGCGCGAGGATCAGATGAAAGAAAAGTATCCTCACTTATTCAAACCCAATGATAAACCTTAGGTACGATCTAAATTTCTAGACGAAATTTATTTTAACAAGGGGATGATGTGACAATCTGAATTTTTTTTCTTCTTTATTTTCCTCTCTTTCATTTCCAGCCCTTGAGTGACATTTTACAATTTTCGGGACGAAAATTCTTTTAACGAGGGGATGATGTGACAACTGCCAAATTTCAGGTTAACTTCGTTAACTAAACACAGTTAAACCTTGTTGACTATGCCTGTACACTCAGTTAGTTCTGTTAACTATGTTAACAAACTCTTGTACATGTGGTGTCATGTATATGAACTCTTGTACATGTGGTTTCATGTATGCGTACATTTAAGTTAATGTGTCGTCGATGACTTAAACAAGAATAAGTGGCTAATTATAACTGGAATAATAAAATCATCATGCATGTTATAATAAACGTGGTATGTGTCATGTACTGTGTATAATAAGTATAATGGGTTATACGGTCAATATGTTATATTATAGTTGTTACATGATTATGTGATTTGTAAGAAAGCTAGGTGATTAAACAAGTTACATTATATGTCATGTTACATGTTGGTTATTTAAATGGAACCTTAGATTATAATACATAGGAAATGTTTTATAAAATATGTAACATGTCACATATGGATTAATAAAAATAACCTAAGGTATTATTTCATTAAAACAATAATAATGGATTTTTAATAACAAATAGGTTACAAACTATTGATTTTCCAAAGCTTTTCTCTTTCTCTTTCTCTCTTGCCTTGGCCGTGAACCACACACACACTCTCACTTTGTTTTGCAAACACTCTCTTTCAATCTCATTTCCATAGACAAAAGGTTTGGTGATTATTGGGAAGCAAGGGGAGTTAGCCTTTGGATCAAACAAGTGAGTAGGTTATTATGTTTTATATTATAAATATGAACCTTTTATATAAATGATTTGGATCATAGAAAGGGGATGATCAAAGTTTGATGAGTCAAAAGGATTGTATGTGTTTTGGTCTAGAAGTTTGATTCTTTTATAAGTATATTTGTTTTTCTTATGAAATTAAATGGATAATAGAAACACATGAAATTGATTGTGTAAGAATGATCTTTGATGATTTAAGAATCATAAGGATGTAAAAATCATAACTTTTGTGAATTGTGGTTTGAATCTGCTTGCTGGCAGACTTTGTGTCTTAGATTGTATGGTGAATAACTTGATGATACGTTTGTGTTTCTGGTCGATTTTTGAATCTATGAAAAATTATTTTAAATCTAGTTTTCAGAAAGTCGATAATCTTAATTTTTGGACTTTGTTTGAATATGTTTTATTAATTTATAAAATTGGGTTGCAAACCTGATTTAGAGGTAAAGTTTCTGAGTTGTGTTATAAATTGCATAACTTGATGTTAAAAATATATATGGATATGATTTCACTTCTGGAATGTTGTAAATTGAAGTAGGAATCTAATCCAATTGGTCTTGCATCAATTGGGCAAATATATAATTTTTGACAAATATTTTTATACTGCTGTGTTGAAATAGAGATAAAAATTAGATGGTTGTAGTGTGTGAATATTCTGTATGTTTTGGTGAATTATTAAATTATGAGAAAAATATATGTTATACCTAATACTTGTGAGTATATGTGTGATTTATTTGGTAATTTAATTTCAATTTTTGGTTGATGAGAAAAATCGGTTTTGGATGATTGAAATTGGTTAATGATGATCAATATATTGATTAGTTAAAATAGTTGTAAATTGTAATATATTGATTGTGGTAAATTGAATTTTGACTTTATAGGTCAACTTAGAACTAATTGACTAAGTGGTTAGTCTTACTTGTGAAATGTTCAAAGTAATAGGAGTTAGATTTAGTCATAGAATTGCATGAAAAATGACTAAGTGCACATTACTTGATTATTGTTTAAGTTGCGACTAGGAACATAATGTAAACATTCTAAGTCTAACGAATTGGTCAAGAGTCATCAACGGGTCGTTGGTCAACATTTTAGTCAAAGGTCAACATTTTGGTCAAAGGTCAACATTTTGGTCAACGGTAAACAAAACTCAATTTTTAGTCTTCGGTCATCGAGACTTGGACTTTTTAGTCAACGGTCAACAACTTGGACCTTTTGGTCAAAAGTCAAACGAAAAGTCAAACTTTGGTCAAATTCAACAAAAGTCAAACTTTGGTCAAAGTCAACAAAAAGTTAAATTTTGGTCAAACTTCAAATAAACAAGGGAATTGTTTGGATACTAAGGGTTCTAGGAATCGCTTAGCAAATACTTATAGTGCTTATGTGATTTAGGCACTAGAACAACATTGACTTAAGCAATTGACTTTCAATTTGAACCGCATTCGAGGTGAGTTTCACTACCCCACTTTTTACTTACTCCTTTTGGGGGGAAAGCATGCAACATACAAAACTGTTTTTGGATATTGTAGACTTTTTAATACCTCATGTGTACATTGTGAACTTATACTGAAATCCCCAATGCACATTGGACCGTTAACAATTGTATATTGGCTGGGTAATGAAAGGTAGTACTACTGGGTTTGACAAACCCCCTCGGGGCTCTCGGTTGAGGGAGTCGCCTGGCGTCTCATTTACTAGAAACACACTCGTCTTATATTAGACTTCGTGGGTGGCAACAAACTAACAAGTCAACCTCGGTCACAATGGAACACACACTAATGTAACATGATTGCTAGCCTAATTAACTAGCGGTATTACTAATGCATACATTATCCGTACAATATCTATGCTTTACTACTTACACTGTTTACTTACTAAATGGTTTGATTGAAAAACTTGTTTTTAAACTCAAACTATGAACTCACCAACCGTTGTGTTGACCCGTTTTAGCATGTCTTTCTCAGGTCACTGATAGTGCAAGGATAGGAGTTGCATTCATGATCACCAATAGACATTGCATCATAAGTTGGAACCTTTTTATTTAATAATGTTATGGCTTGCACATGTTTTGGGCGCTTTAGACTATTTGGTTTTTCTTAGGGATGTTTCCTGTTATATTACGCTTCCGCATATTAAAACATTAAGACATTAACTCTGAATGGTTTTTCCCTTTCAGCTATTAGTTTGGTTTTCTCTTCTAGAACTTCATAGCTAAGATCAATCACTTGAATTTTTTCAGCAAGCTTTGCTTTAAGACTTTTAATATCTTTCTCACTAGCTTTAATTTTTACTTTGTAACTATTTTCTCTAGCTTTAGTGAAATGATGATCTTCTTTTAAAGTTTTAAATTGCGCATCCAAACTAACAAACTGATCAGTTATAGTTGTCAGTTGTTCAGACAGATGTTCACACTTAGTACAAGGGAGTTCGGTACTTACCTCGGAGAGCTGGTCTGCCACATCTGCCATGTAAGCTTCATTTTCGCCAGTTCCCTTCTCACTATCTGCAGTTTCGATGTTTGCCAAGTTGGCATGTTCAAATACTTCTTCAACATGCAGATTCCAGTTGTACTCCTCGTTCTGTCTGGAAATCATGGCTCTATAGTCATTACCACTACCACTCTGCTGTGTAGATCTATTTTAACTGCGTTCTACACGTTCATTTTTGCATTCTTTTGCAAAGTGGACATTCTGCTGACAGTTGTAACAGCGTACCTTCGACTTATCAAACCCTGGCCTCTCTCCGACAAACTTCCTGCCAGTCTTCTTCATGAACCTCTTAACCCTTCTGACAATCATAGCCATCTGCCACTGCAGATCCATCTCCTCCAGATCATCAGCATCGATCTGATCATAGTCTTCATCCAAAATTGCAGGATCAACAATCTTACCCTGAATGTAATTCTCATACAAAGCAATAAAAGATGCATAGAGAGCAAACTGCTGTTCAGCAGATTTAACACTCATGGGCATCTTCGAGTAGTTGTTGTTTGACACACTTGGGGAAAAACTACTTTTGGTCGCTTGAGGTTGAGAAGCATTTGATCCTCCAGCTACAAAGCACACATCACCGTTCATGTTGAGAGATACATGTCCTTCGTGTGTTGAGTTAGCGCCTGACTCTCCCTTAGAGTAATAAGCAGATGATTCAGTTTTCGAACTTGATCCTGAGTTAACCTTTGCACCATACATACCCGGATCTTGAACCTGATCGGTAGGTGTCTTCTTTCGTTCCATGTTCAGTTCAAACGTTCTTAGCTTGTTAACTGCTGTCTCCAGGTCATAGTCAGCAAAGTCTTTGTCTTCTCTCATCAACACAGTATACATCTCCCATTTCGGTGGGAGAGCATCAAGAAGCTTTTCAACAATCTCATCTTCTTTGTAAACAATTGAATAGTTGCTGAGTTCAGTCATCAGATGATAATATCTAGTGATGATATCATCAAGTGATTCATTCTTCAAATACTTGAAGACCGAGAATTGGGTTTTTAGAAGTTTAATTTTCGAGGCACGAATTCCCACATTTCCCTCAAACCGGTTCTCAAGTGCTTCCCAAAGCTCTCTAGCAGTTTTATACTTTCGGAAGGTGTGAAGTATCTCTTGTGGAAGAGCCATTGTAATTGCTGCATGAGCTTTGCTTTCGGCCTCATACATTTTCTTCTCCTCTTCTTCCATCTCTTTGTATTTCTTGATCTGATCACGACCCTCATACTCAGCAGTAGGTGGAATGTAACCATCTTGTATGCACACCCACATCTTAGCATCTTGATACTTGACATATTGTTCAAAACGATCTTTCCACGCTACATAATCGGTTTTCTTAAGCATCTTAGGTGCCTTTGTAGCCGAACCCGCTTCTACTTCCATCTTTACCAGTTCGGTAATGTTTATCGAAGACATCTTTCACAAAACTCAAAGAAATCCGAAAATCAAAAATTTTATTTTCAAACAGCACTGTAGGCGAAGTTGTGGATAACTTCGCTTAAGACTTAACTTCGCGTGAATTTGTAACTTCGCTCACTTTCTTAAATTCGCCGGATTGGCGAAGTTGAGAATAACTTCGCTTAAGTTGAGCGAACTTGGGAGGTAGGCGAAGTTGTGGGTAACTTCGCTTGAGGTAAGCGAACTTGAAGAGGTAGGCGAAGTTGTGGATAACTTCGCTTAACCTTATATCTTCGCCGAAACCCTACTAACAGTGACGGCAACTTCGCCTGATGAACACGAACTTTCTGC
The DNA here is from genome assembly GCF_021521415.1 of Bidens hawaiensis. NCBI lineage: Eukaryota > Viridiplantae > Streptophyta > Magnoliopsida > Asterales > Asteraceae > Bidens > Bidens hawaiensis. The sequence goes on along the minus strand of NW_027491166.1, from coordinate 175,052 downwards.
AGATTAGATTTCTGGGTTTTTCGAGGTTTGTGAAGGAGTTATGGGTTGTTTATGATTGTAGGAGGTGAGTATCGCACAAAAACTCAGAAAACTCGTCCCGCGAATAGTCGAACGGAACGATTTCTACACCCGCGTGATAATCCCGAACCACACAATCGAGCAAATGCTCTGATACCAATTGTAGGTTCCCAGCCGGATCTACACGAGATATCGCGTTCTACGTAGGTGCGGAATCCCTACGTAAGACGTTACGAGTATAGAAAACAATACGAGCTAACACACGATACGATAATCAAACACACGTTGTATTCCAACCGTAAACACGTGATACTATGATCACTGAATACAAACTCTCTGACTCGAATACACGAATAAACTGAATTCTAATTGATAAGCCGTATACAAAACAGCTTATATAGACACGACAACTTCGCCTGGCATGTTCAGGCGAAGTTGTCCCTAACTTCGCTTGTCTAACAAGTTCGCCCATATCAGCGAACTTGTTAGCAACTTCGCTTACATACAAAACTCAAATCTAACTAACACGATTACAGACACTCGACACTGAACTACTGACATCATGCACCAACAGACTGACATCATGCACCAACAGGGTTTCTCTTATTAAAACACCCACATTACACTCATATTTAAGATCTTGCGAGGAGTTTGAAGGCTTGGAGCTTATCATCATCATCCATCATCATCAACATCACCAAAATCCACCATCATTAAGAAGGGAGATTCATCCACATTTGGTTATATTGTTCTAGTTTAATCATATGTTTGTTATCATCATCTCTTTTTAAGTTCATAACAATTCTCATCATGAGCTAAAACTCCAAATTACCATATATAATCTATGAAGAAACTTTATTTTACTTGATGATTATTTGAAACATGTGGTTTAGTTTGGTATAGTACATGGTTATTTTGCAATTATCCATTGATGAATAAATGTTTTAACACTTTAACTCAATACATCAAAGTTGATGATTTATAATCATTCATGTAAACTCATGTTCTTGGAAACTAGAAATGGTAAAAAGAATACTTTGATACCTTATTCAAGATAAAACACGGATCCTTATGTTGTACATAGAAATGATGAGATATAAGATATGATCTATTTCTCTAGTTTTGATAATTCTGAATAACATTGTTAACACAATTGCTTAGGTTATTATGCTAGTTAAAGAAATCATATGTTAATGGAATGTGTAATTATAATCTAATTAAATTAACCAAGGGGAGGTTGTGTGAGTTAACTACAACCACTCAAAGTTGTTAGGATTGGTATTTGAGAAATCGAAGTTAATCCTAATTGTTCTACTATACCAAATTGTTTGTCTACTTAAATTGACATTCTCGTGGTAGTATGACATTAGGAAAGGATGGACTTTAAAATGTGCATGCTACTTTCTTCTATGTCATAGAATACATTCACTTAGAAATGAGGGACTATTCTATCTATATTCTTAGGACAAGTTTATCACATGTTTATCTAATAATCATCAAGGAATAATGGAGTGGATTCTTGATATTAGATGGTAAACCTTCATATAATTGAATTACTCACTTAGAATTTCTCTTCTTGTCACCTATATATTATATATAAGTATTTCCATTTTATAAAAATTTTAAAATTAATCTAAAAAATAATTAAACCATCTTATTAAAGTAAGACGAAGATTCATTATTAGAAACATTTGTGTCCACAGATCGATACTTAGTTCTTACCAATACTATCCGACATATACGATAGGTACACTTGCCTATTTTGTGTGTGTTTAGTTTTTATAGAAATCACTTTTATAAATTTAAAACACGATCTTGTGCAAAGTTAAATCTCCAATACAATAATATATTTTAAACAGCCACGCGCACGCACACATCAGTGATCACGAGGTTATGGATTCGGACCTCGAGTAAACCTTCATCAGAGTCAAACTTTGTTTTTGTAAATAGTTTTTAAAGCTTAATTCTTCTTCAAAAAAAAATATGTTTATGATTTTAGGAGGAGATATGTTTGAGAAATCCAAAAACATTATATATTTTTAAAAAAGTCTAAAACATTCAAATTTGCTTAAAAAGCCAAAAACATTGAAAAATGCTCCTCAAAATGAATTTTTGAAGCAGATTGGGAAGATGATAGTACATTGATCATTTAGTTCCATATCCAATAAAAAATAAGCTTACAAGGTTGTATGCTTAATTGTATTAGTGCATTGGTAGGATATAAAGCAAACAAGTAAGGAAGAGTATGTGTTATAAACATAAATAGCCAAACTGAAAGGGGTGTTAGTTCTCTAGAAAAGGTCTTGATAATGATGGCAGAAATGTAATAGCATGTCTTACTCAAGCCTTATGTCTCAGTATGATCACCAAAACTAGAAAATAAAAAGTTTCAAAGCTTCTAGTTAATGGTTAACACTGCAATAATGTGTGGTGTTATGATCTTAAATCGTGTATTGGGATGCTTCGGGTTTTCCGGGCACCATTGGTTCTTTATGTGGTTTATAGTCTAGGTATTAACAAATGTGAATATTATTATGCTCATTAAGATAACCCAAGTCATTAACTTGATCACTACAATACTTTGTACAAACTCACTACTGACTTGATCAAACCACGTTGTTAGTCATAGATTGTCCCCTTTGCTAGGCGCCTTGTTACCATTAAGAAACAGACCACAAGGGACACAATGTCTGCAAAGCCATATAGATGAACTCGTGCATACTCATTCATGGGAAAGGATACTTGGTGTATTGCTTGATAAAGAGGTTATGTATTGTAGTGGTAATTGTTTATTAGTAAAAGCTAAAGTTGAAATCTATTTTGATATGCTGATTCTAAGGTTTAAGTCAAGTTGGGGTGACATAGTAAAAATCAAATTAAGTCTGAATCAAGATTAGAGGCTGATAATTCTCTGATATTCTGTGCTTAGTTGAACCTTTAATAATATCACAAAAATTCTAGAAATATTTGTTATAAAGTTTAGGTGGACAACAATAACAATGACTTACTTAACACCAATCATAATAAAGTTGAAATATAAAACTGTAATGGAAGGACAACTTGTTCAATATGATTCCCTGCTCAAACTCACAAAAATATGTGTTTGTTTAATTATTTGTAAATACATTGTTAAATTCTTTGCTTTACTTTTTATTTCCTGTCTTTCTTTCTTTAAATCCAAAAGGATTTTACCTTTCTGAGTTATTTTTGACTCTTGATGAATGGGATACTATCTGAAAAGATCTAACCAGGATTGATTAACTGAGCTTATGTATCAAAATTCATTTCAGAAAGCTAAATGTTGATTGTTTATAGAAGGTCATCAATTTGGACTTGTATGAACAATGTTCTTTTAAAAAGGGATTATTTAAGTAATTCAGGTTTAACCAAGGTCATTAACTAGGACTTGGTCAAACTCGTCGGTGTGAATTTTAAAATTTGAAAAATGGCAAAACACAAATACATCGGATAAGTGTAGACTTATACACGCATATGTATAAAATCATATAAGTTTGCACATATACGGCGCAAATGTACATCTATATATATCATTCTTATACACCGTATGTCATATATACGTTCATACTTACACGCAGCATCTTGTTTTCTCTCTCAGAGTGCAGTTGATTTTTTATCCGTATATCTGTGAAACATCGTAAATCCAATGATTTGCACACTGTGTGACGATTTAAGGTATATAATGTACTGATTTTGTGTACATTTGAATGAACAGGAACTCTAAGTATAACAATTGGACTTCAAATCAAAGGGCTTTTGGTTATATCATGTTGATATGCATTTGTTGTGACACCCGGTAATTTCCCAATCCCATAAACCAAGTAACCAACCTAATTATTAGGAGATTGTGAATGTTATGCGCGCCATTATCAGCGCGGGCATATGTTATATGCGCCATGCGCGGATGCGATGCGCGCCATGTTAGGATCAGCGCGGGCATATGTTATATGCGCCATGCGCGGATGCGATGCGCGCCATGTTAGGATCAGCGCGGGCATATGTTATGTGCGCCACGCGCACAGGTTTTGTGTTTTCATAACTTAATTTTATGTCGTTTCTGTCTAATGGGTTGCATACCTCTTCAATGATCAATAAGTAAAACTATGTTCAAACAATATCCTAATTTCCTAATTAAGACCCAAATCATTTATGCGCGCGCGGAAAAAGGGAACATTGAGAGCTAGTTTGTTTGAAGCTCCAAGATGGAATTGACTTCAACATAACTGATCACTATGTTGAAATACCAAGACCTCATGGAGAATCTACAAATGAAACTCAACGTCCCTGACTACGAGAAAGTTACGCACCTACCCGCATCAAATAAAAAGGAGTTATGTGCGACACCTGCGGGAAGAATCCCCGCGGGACACATTAAGACTAAACCCTTTACGCATGAACGTCTGCACAGAAACCAACCACCTTTTCGCTTAAATCCAAAAGTTCACCCTGTTAATAAACTCAGAGAACGCTGGTTCCAGCAGAGCCAGATGGACCCGCAGGATTCCTTATAAGGACGCCTGCGCAGTGATACTGTCACACCCCGACTAGGTAGTTGCGGAAGCGTAATACGGGAATGTAACAGATAACACTGGTATCAACAACATTGTTTATAAAGAAATTCATAAACTAATTTACATTATATTACATTGGTAGGTACTATGTTTACAAACTAGGTGAAAAACACATAACCGGTTTACGAGCTTCTTATACAGTATTATATCAGCGTCTATTCACAGCTATTCAACTTTCTTCCTAACACCAAGCATGTAAGCAAATCATTCCACTTTTGCTTTACCTGAAAAGCATGTTAAAACGGGTCAACTACGTCTAGTTGGTGAGTTTCAAGTTTCACGAGTATCAATGAAATCAGTACACGAGTTCGTAAAGTTTACAGTGTGTATGTATATATGTCTGTGTATGATGTATTATACTAAGCCACAAGTGAAACCGAAACGAGCTACACTGCATGGCCTCTCCTGCCCATGCACTCCTGTTGGCATTTAACAGCCAATTTGCCCCATGTATGTACTATGTCTAACACCACATAGCAGTATGTAAATATAATGACAATGTGCAACTGGTTTTACATATGTTCCGGCTTACCCCACCGGCTCTGTCACAGTTGGGTTTGTCAAACAGATAGTACTATCCACACGCCACCGGCACGAAGTTAATCACTTGTGTTTGTGGGGACTTGTCAAGTGTTAGTACTTAGATAATCCACATCATCACACGTTTTCAAGTATAACAGTTTATGTAAACATGCTTTTCACCCCAAAAGTTCGTAACACAGTTTAGAAAGTGGGGGTCGTGAAACTCACCTTATCGTAGTTCGCACAGAAATCACGTATCAAATAGTCAGATGTCTCGTTTATAGCCTGATTCCTATAAACGGTATCGTATCGTTAATACTAGTACGGTGTTTAAGCTAAGTCGGGCTGCATAGATAATCTGGGTATAGCTGTTAGGCCCAGAACATGACCATAGTCTTAGATTGTGACGTTGTATACTATGAAATGTTTAAAACTGGATTTGGCTCAGTTTCACCGTTTTCCGAGCCTAGTTCAGTTGATCGTTTATACGTTTCGGGATTAGGTAAGATCACATAAAACTTAAGTAAATATATTGATTGATAAAATGATTTGATTTATGAAAGAATTTTAAAGTTTCGGTGTCTGGTTTGATTGCAGGGTTCGTTTCCGTTTTTACACGGTTTTGATTATACAAAACGCGCACAATTCACCCGAATTGTCCGGAATTCTCGTAAAAAGTTCGTTTTTATTAATATCATTCAAAAATATGATATTTGGCCACTTTTGAGATTTTGACTTACCAGTCAGTCCGTTAAACACAAAACTGCCGGTTTCGTTAAAACAATTATAATTTAAATCTTTGATTAATCATAACTAAATATGTACTTATATATAAATTATGTAAATTTTTGTAAAAATACATTAAGACATGGAGAATTTTATAAAAATATTTCCAGAAATTTTATGATTAATTATTTATTTATAAAAATTCATTTAATAGGTTATAATCGTGTAATAAATGGCCCGTTTATATCAAACGACCTTCGAAAAATCTGATAATTTTTACCAATGACCTCAATGTTATTACATAGCCCCTGCAAAATTTCCAGAACCTAACTCTTTTGACAAAATGTCTTTTTGTGCGTTTTTCGGCTGTTAAAATTCGGTTACGCCATGATTACACAAACCATACTTAGACATTTCCAATGATTCCCAAACTTTACCAGTGATCTTACCATCACATATTAAACTCCAAAACCAAGTTTCATAATTTTGCAATATGTTTAGCTATTTTTCCCAAATAAACGCTCATAAACGGGAATAAATTCACCAAATATTCTCCGTTTATCGAAAAATTACCAAATTTGAACAGGGACTCATTTAAATGATCCCTAATGTCCCTGCAAATATTCACAAGCTAACAACAAGCACGTCACAACCTAATACTAAACAGCCCCTAAACGAGTATTACGGGTTTACCTTGTCGGTTTTCGATGAATTTTGCTAGCTTAAACGACTTTCCGGGTCTCGGGTTGCAAACTCAGTATATCTACATATCATGTAACATTAAACCAAGCATAAATCATCCATGTAACAGCCTTGATAATTAGGGTTTCGGTTTTGGGTTCAAACCGAACTTTCTAACCGTAAAAACGTTGTATTCATGTTCTAATCCGCGTTTTTGACCAAAAAAGTATATGTTCCAGGTTTGTAAACATGTTTAACATCAACACATAATTTTACTTGATTTTTAGGGTTTTTGGATGGTTAAACATGTTTAAAACTAATTAAAACATGTTTATATATTAATCATATACATCAAACTTTGTTAAAACTTTATGGAATTTGATCTCACCTTAGGGTTTGAAAGGAAGTTGAGAGCACAGGGGTTTAGAGCTGCTGGACTTGAAAACTTATATGTTATAATGAATAACAAGACTTAAGGTTGAAGTTATATAAAAAAAAGAAAAGAATGTATGGTTTGGTAATTGTTCCGATCGGAATTCCTTGGAGCCCCTTAATGGGCTGTTTTGGCCCATTAAACTATCCATACAAGCCCAAACATGAAAAGCCCATTTCAAATTTAGTTCGGGTCCGGTTTTTCGCAAGAAAATTAATTCGGGTGTAATAAATAACGTAAAAACGTGTGTTTTTCAGCTTATTTTTGTAAAATAAGAAAAATGTACTGACTCGTTGTAAAATTCCAAAATATTTTCACGGATTGCTTAGAACATGTCATATAAGTGTTTTATAAATCTTTTTCGGCTTAACGGATGCTACAATGCTTGTTTTGACATTAACGATTGCGTTTAAGCTTATAGCGTATCGATAAACGAAACCTTTTTCGTTTAAAGAGTTTTAAACGTACCGAGGCCTAAATATCAATATGTTAGCCTCTATAACATATATATAACTCGTATATGACCCCTCAGTATGTATACGGGTCATAGTTAGTATCAGTCGGTTACTCGTTTAAGCACTACGAATTAACCGATTTATCGTTTACTTGTTACGTAAAGAATATAGTATACCTCGTTTTATCATGAATGTCACATTCTCCCCCCGTTAAGAAATTTCGTCCCCGAAATTTAATGTGTCATCGGTTTTCTAGGGAACAGGTGTGGGTATTTCTTTCGGAATTCGTCCTTTCGTTCCCAAGTATATTCGGGTCCTTGTTTTGAATTCCACCGAACTTTTACCAATGAAATTTTGTTGTGTCGTAACTGTTTGGTTTTCCCGTCTATAATTTCTACCGGTTCCTCTACGAAGTTAAGCTTTTCGTTGATCTGAACATCTTCCAGTGGTACTATTGTCGTTTCATCAGTCAAACACTTTTTCAGATTTGATACATGAAACACGTCGTGAATAGTGCTCAGTTCTAAGGGTAGTTTTAATTGGTAAGCTACGGGACCAATTTTTGCGACAATCTCAAAAGGTCCGATGTATCTCGGGGCTAGTTTACCAGTCCTTCCAAATCTTATAACACCTTTCCATGGCGATACTTTTAAAAATACCTTATCACCTATTTCAAAAGATAACGGTTTCCTGCGAACATCGGCATAACTCTTTTGTCGGTCACGGGCAGCTTTCAATTTTTGTTTAACCTGGTGGATCTTATCGGTGGTTTCCTGAATTAAATCGGATCTTGAAATTTGAGTATCACCCACTTCTGTCCAACATAGTGGTGATCTACATTTTCGCCCGTATAGAGCTTCATAAGGTGTTGCTTGTATACTACTGTGATAACTGTTATTGTAAGAGAATTCAATGAGCGGGAGGTGTTGATCCCAATTCCCTTTAAAGTCCAGTACACAAGCACGAAGTAAATCTTCTAAGGTTTGGATGGTTCGTTCGGATTGACCATCGGTTTGGAGATGGTAAGCCGTACTTAGGTCGATTCGGGTTCCCAAGGCTTCTTGTACTGCTTGCCAGAAATGTGAAGTAAAGTGACTGTCTCGATCGGAAATAATCGAAAGAGGTACTCCGTGTCGAGATACTATTTCATCAATGTAAATTTGAGCGAGTTTTTCGGTGGTGTAGTTGTTACGGATGGGAATAAAGTGTGCGGATTGGGTTAACCGGTCTACAATTACCCAAATTGCGTTGTGTCCTCGAGAGGTTTTAGGAAGGTGTGTCACAAAGTCCATGGTAATTTGTTCCCATTTCCATTGTGGGATTTCGGGTTGTCGTAACATTCCCGAAGGTTTTTTTTTTTTTTGGTATTCCGCCTTTACCCTTGCACATGTTGCACATTTACTTACATACACGGCTATATCCTTTTTTCATACCAGGCCACCAGTAAAATTCTTTGACATCCCTATACATCTTATCAGCACCTGGATGAATAGAATATTTGGATTTGTGTGCTTCATCAAGAATCAACTTTCAGAGTTTATAAAGTGTTGGAATCCAGACCCGGTTTTTGTAATAATATACTTCATCAATTTTCTTCTCAAAATTCCTTTCATTTCCATGTAGTTCTTCTTTTTCTAGCTGATCTGCCTTCAAGGCCTCATCTTGTGCAACGCGAACTTGTTCGGTTAGGCTACTTTGAACAATCATTCCGAGTGCTCGTACCCTTAATGGTTTGATTCAGTCTTTTCGGCTTAAAGCATCAGCTACTACGTTGGCTTTACCCGGATGGTATTTAATCTCACAGTCATAATCATTTAACAGTTCTACCCATCTCCTTTGTCTCATGTTTAGCTCTTTCTGATCGAATATGTGTTGTAGGCTTTTATGATCAGTATAGATGGTACATTTAGTGCCATACAAGTAATGTCTCCAAATCTTCAATGCAAAGATAACTGCTCCCAATTCCAAATCATGGGTCGTATAATTCTTTTCATGTACCTTTAATTGTCGGGAAGCATATGCTATTACTTTCTTTCTTTGCATCAGTACGCATCCTAAACCTTTACGAGATGCGTCACAATATACCACCAATTCATCAGTTCCATCTGGAAGGCATAATATTGGAGCCTCACATAACTTCTGTTTTAACATTTGGAAGGCCATTTCTTGTTCTTCTCCCCATTCATATGCTCGATCTTTTTGAGTTAGGAGGGTTAGAGGTTGTGCAATACTTGAAAAGTTTTCAATGAATCTTCTATAATACCCGGCTAGTCCTAAGAATTGACGAATTTCTCTTGGTGACTTAGGCACTTGCCAATTCTTAATGGCCTCAATTTTATTTGGGTCTACATGGATCCCTTGATGGTTCACAATGTGTCCCAAAAACTGTACTTCTTGCAGCCAAAACTCACATTTGGACAACTTTGCGTATAACTTCTCTTGTCTCAATAATTTTAAGATTTCCCGCAAATGTTGTTCGTGTTCCTCTTTACTTCTCGAATATATCAAAATGTCATCGATAAACACTATCACGAATTTGTCAAGGTAAGGTTTGCAATTTCGGTTCATGAGGTTCATAAACACTGCGGGTGCATTTGTCAACCCAAACGGCATAACCAAAAAATTCATAGTGACCATACCGAGTTCGGAAGGCTGTTTTTGGTACTTCTTCTTCCTGAATTCTCACTTGATGATAACCAGATCTAAGATCAATTTTTGAAAAATACTTCGCACCTTGGAGCTGATCAAACAAGTCATCAGTTCGAGGTAAGGGGTATCTATTCTTTACAGTCACTTTATTCAATTCCCGGTAATCAATACACATTCGAAAACTCCCATCCTTCTTCTTTACAAACAACACTGGTGCTCCCCACGGTGAGTAACTAGGGCGAATAAAACCCCTGTCCAGTAACTCTTGTAACTGGTTGGACAGTTCTTGCATTTCAGAAGGTGCCAGTCGATAAGGTGCCTTAGCAATAGGTGCTGCTACCGGTATCAAGTCAATACGGAATTCAACTTGTCGGGTCGGTGGTAAACCAGGCAACTCATCGGGGAATACGTCTGAATACTTGTGTACCACTGGGATGTCTTCCAATCGTTTTTCCTCGGGTTCCTTAACTGTTACACTCGCCAAGTATAATGTACAACCTTGGCGTAAATATCTCAATGCCTTAAGTTGAGATATGAGAGGCAGTACCGTACCAGATTTCTCACCTTGAACAATTATAGCCTCATCATTCGAAAGAGGTATTCTAACGGTCTTATCCTTACAGACAATTTCAGTTTTATACTTAGATAGCCAGTCCATACCGACTATAACATCGAAACTTCCCAATTCCACTGGAAGTAAATCAATAAGGAATGGGTGGTCGTATGGGATAAGGGAACAGTCTCGGACTATTCGGTTAACAAGTATAGACTTACCGTTAGCGAGTTCTATAGTATATGGTTTTGTTAGTTCACTAACCGGCATATTTTCTAAAGGTAAGAAATTAACAGATACGAAACTTCTATCGGCACCCGTATCAAACAAAACTGAAGCATACTGACCCGAAACTAAGAATGTACCTGTCACCACATTCGGATCATGACGCGCTTCACCCGGTCCTAATACAAACGCGCGTCCCTTAGCTGTGTTTGAGGTTGATGCTTGTGCTTGGTTCTGCCTTCTCACTGTACTCGGGTTCAAATTGGGGCAGTATCTCCGAAAATGTCCCGTACTGCCACATTTATAACATGTATGAGGGTTCATTGTAGATGGAGTTTGCGGATTAGATTGTTGTCGGATTGGTTGGTGACTAGGTGTTTGTGAACGACGGGGTTGGGTTGTTTGAAACTGTCGGTTTGAAGTATTCATTATTGTTCTACCACTTGGGGTATTATGCCCAATATTTCCGCTTCTCTGACATATGATCGTTTGACAATTTCCAGTATGATGAAAATTACACTTTCCACACTTCGGAAATGACCCCTTGTATGTATCCTGTTTCATGTTGAAACTGGTCATAGCATAGTCCTGAGTTGTAGGGCATAATCGTTTATTCTGAGATTTCACTTGTGTTCTAGAGGTATAACTAGTTCGTTTCAAACTGGATGATTCTCCTGGAACTCTTAATACACCATTTCTTGTAAGGTCAAAAGTAGCGATGCTGGCTTGTAACACGGCACTCTCTAAAGTTGGGTGGGCTGCGGAATAGACTATACTTCTCACAGCTGGGGTTAGTCCCCAAATATAACGCTCAATGCGCTTGGATTCCGGAATAATTGACCATGGTACCAAACGAGTTAATTCAATGAAACGATTTATGTAACTTCGATGATCAGTGCCTCTCATTTCCAAATTCCAAAGTTCGTGTTCTAATTTCAGGATCTCATCTCTTGGGCTAAATTGTTCTAACATAAGGGTTTTTAATTCAGCCCATGACATACGATTAATGGCATCTTGTCCCCTTATTTGGACTACCGTGTTCCACCACATCAGCGCTTGGTCTAGAAACATACTGGTAACAAATTTGACCACGCGGTTCGGTGGACACTTACTGATATTAATTTCTAATTCGGTGTCTTCTATCCATTCGACCAGTCCACCAGGTCCTTCAATACCCTTAAACTCAATCGATTTACATGATGGAAATTGTTTGTATGAGTACTCCTGACGTGGGGTTTCTCGATTATTATTATTATTATCGGTATTGGTCTGAGTATTATCATTGTTAGTTGTGTTAACAACCGGTACAGGGTTCGGGATATTATCAGGGTGCACAACAGGTTCTGGGTTCCCAGTGACATTCATAGTTGGGAGAGTGTTATTATTATTTATGACATTATCAGTATTCACCGGGGTAGTAACACCCGGGGCTACATTAGTGTCCGGCGGAGGTGTATTAACAGTGGCCGTGGTGGTGCTCGTAGGTTGATTAACAGTATTGTTAGCACGTATGCCTGCAGTGACTTGGGCTACAATTGTTGGTATCACTGCTTGTAGTTGACGAGCAATCATTGCGGCCACTTCCGCCTCAGACAAAGGGTTTGTTTTCCTCGGGGCCATTCTATAGAATAATCAATTATATAATAATCAATATCGTTTCACTATGATCAACACAACTTTACGATATTACACCTTCACAACACATAACTATGCCAAAGAAAACTCGTTTGTATTAATTATAATCATTACTGTACATATGCATCCAAAATTAGCGCATAGGCTTAACCTGGTATAGGCCAGCGCTTGTATATGCGTATCAAAATTTGTCACCAAGTGACATGTAAACTTAACCCGATAAGGGCCAGTGCTTGAGATAGTACTAAACCACAAACAACTCCCAAGTCAGCCCAACATGCTGTAACAAAATGCTGCTTGGGATATCAAAAGACTATATACATAAGATCAGACTACGATGTCCTATCCATTCTTTGCGACATGGAACCACAACCAAACAACAGCAGCCACTAGGGCCGTATTAACCGTTAGACACGCCCCCAGTAGTATCATCGCTCGATCCTGACGCCGGTGGCTGTGAGCACTGGATCTTTGTACAATTCTGATTTCCTGCTGCATATACCTCATGTGATCATACATATCGTGTCTATGCCGGTTTAGACTACTTATCGTATCTGAGTGTTCTAAGAGCTGATCAGTTGCTAAACCAAACCATGCTGAATCAGAATGACGAGGTGGCTCGGGTACCGGGGCGGGTAAACCCCAAGTAGGAATAGGTATCTCTGTTACCCGGACACGCGATGTTTCTCCCCTATGGTACGTAGATCGAGGTGGGGAAAAGGTGTACTCAGGTGGACGCACTGAAATGCGAGCAGTTTGACGGTTTCTAATGGTAGGTGGAGGTACTGGTGTATGCTGTACAGGTGGAGTAGGGGATCTGGGTGCTCTAACAGGTGAACGATAAGCACTAGTAGCTCCCTGTCCTGTAACATTCCTAGGGGATTCCCTAGGGGGATAGGTGTCACAACGATAACCCGATAAGTCGGGTTGATCCGCGGGTACCTTGTAAGGAATTACCGCATCTGTACCTTCTCCTATCTCCTCTGGTTCTTCCTCAGTTTCTTCCTCCGGATCCTCCTCCTCCTCCTCAGGCCTTGTTGGTAGGGTATTAGGTACACGATCAATGGATCTTGACATATTCCTGCACAATGGTTAGTGATAAGAATAATATCCTTCTATATTAATCATAGTAAGATACGTGCAGGTATTTATACACATAAGCACAAATAATCGTTTATATACACATATGTTGCTGTTTTTACCTATTCGATTGTTTATCAACTTCCTCTCGAATTTCCTCGTACAAACAAGTCTGTTATTACGTTCCGGACCATAATAACCCACTTGTCCATTCGCGTTCATCACGAGAATCATTCGTGTATATTATTTAATATTATTTTATTCCCAGAGTTAATCGAGCCTACGGTTATCTTAGGGTATCCTAAGGGACATCCTAATTCTTTATAACCAATGGCTCTGATACCAACTTCTGTCACACCCCGACTAGGTAGTTGCGGAAGCGTAATACGGGAATGTAACAGATAACACTGGTATCAACAACATTGTTTATAAAGAAATTCATAAACTAATTTACATTATATTACATTGGTAGGTACTATGTTTACAAACTAGGTGAAAAACACATAACCGGTTTACGAGCTTCTTATACAGTATTATATCAGCGTCTATTCACAGCTATTCAACTTTCTTCCTAACACCAAGCATGTAAGCAAATCATTCCACTTTTGCTTTACCTGAAAAGCATGTTAAAACGGGTCAACTACGTCTAGTTGGTGAGTTTCAAGTTTCACGAGTATCAATGAAATCAGTACACGAGTTCGTAAAGTTTACAGTGTGTATGTATATATGTCTGTGTATGATGTATTATACTAAGCCACAAGTGAAACCGAAACGAGCTACACTGCATGGCCTCTCCTGCCCATGCACTCCTGTTGGCATTTAACAGCCAATTTGCCCCATGTATGTACTATGTCTAACACCACATAGCAGTATGTAAATATAATGACAATGTGCAACTGGTTTTACATATGTTCCGGCTTACCCCACCGGCTCTGTCACAGTTGGGTTTGTCAAACCGATAGTACTATCCACACGCCACCGGCACGAAGTTAATCACTTGTGTTTGTGGGGACTTGTCAAGTGTTAGTACTTAGATAATCCACATCATCACACGTTTTCAAGTATAACAGTTTATGTAAACATGCTTTTCACCCCAAAAGTTCGTAACACAGTTTAGAAAGTGGGGGTCGTGAAACTCACCTTATCGTAGTTCGCACAGAAATCACGTATCAAATAGTCAGATGTCTCGTTTATAGCCTGATTCCTATAAACGGTATCGTATCGTTAATACTAGTATAGTGTTTAAGCTTAGTCGGGCTGCATAGATAATCTGGGTATAGCTGTTAGGCCCAGAACATGACCATAGTCTTAGATTGTGACGTTGTATACTATGAAATGTTTAAAACTGGATTTGGCTCAGTTTCACCGTTTTCCGAGCTTAGTTCAGTTGATCGTTTATACGTTTCGGGATTAGGTAAGATCACATAAAACTTAAGTAAATATATTGATTGATAAAATGATTTGATTTATGAAAGAATTTTAAAGTTTCGGTGTCTGGTTTGATTGCAGGGTTCGTTTCCGTTTTTACACGGTTTTGATTATACAAAACGCGCACAATTCACCCGAATTGTCCGGAATTCTCGTAAAAAGTTCGTTTTTATTAATATCATTCAAAAATATGATATTTGGCCACTTTTGAGATTTTGACTTACCAGTCAGTCCGTTAAACACAAAACTGCCGGTTTCGTTAAAACAATTATAATTTAAATCTTTGATTAATCATAACTAAATATGTACTTATATATAAATTATGTAAATTTTTGTAAAAATACATTAAGATATGGAGAATTTTATAAAAATATTTCCAGAAATTTTATGATTAATTATTTATTTATAAAAATTCATTTAATAGGTTATAATCGTGTAATAAATGGCCCGTTTATATCAAACGACCTCCGAAAAATCTGATAATTTTTACCAATGACCTCAATGTTATTACATAGCCCCTGCAAAATTTCCAGAACCTAACTCTTTTGACAAAATGTCTTTTTGTGCGTTTTTCGCTGTTAAAATTCGGTTACGCCATGATTACACAAACCATACATAGAGATTTCCAATGATTTCCAAACTTTACCAGTGATCTTACCATCACATATTAAACTCCAAAACCAAGTTTCATAATTTTGCAATATGTTTAGCTATTTTTCCCAAATAAACGCTCATAAACGGGAATAAATTCACCAAATATTCTCCGTTTAACGAAAAATTACCAAATTTGAACAGGGACTCATTTATATGATACCTAATGTCCCTGCAAATATTCACAAGCTAACAACAAGCACGTCACAACCTAATACTAAACAGCCCCTAAACGAGTATTACGGGTTTACCTTGTCGGTTTTCGATGAATTTTGCTAGCTTAAACGACTTTCCGGGTCTCGGGTTGCAAACTCAGTATATCTACATATCATGTAACATCAAACCAAGCATAAATCATCCATGTAACAGCCTTGATAATTAGGGTTTCGGTTTTGGGTTCAAACCGAACTTTCTAACCGTAAAAACGTTGTATTCATGTTCTAATCCGCGTTTTTGACCAAAAAAGTATATGTTCCAGGTTTGTAAACATGTTTAACATCAACACATAATTTTACTTGATTTTTAGGGTTTTTGGATGGTTAAACATGTTTAAAACTAATTAAAACATGTTTATATATTAATCATATACATCAAACTTTGTTAAAACTTTATGGAATTTGATCTCACCTTAGGGTTTGAAAGGAAGTTGAGAGCACAGGGGTTTAGAGCTGCTGGACTTGAAAACTTATATGTTATAATGAATAACAAGACTTAAGGTTGAAGTTATATAAAAAAAAGAAAAGAATGTATGGTTTGGTAATTGTTCCGATCGGAATTCCTTGGAGCCCCTTAATGGGCTGTTTTGGCCCATTAAACTATCCATACAAGCCCAAACATGAAAAGCCCATTTCAAATTTAGTTCGGGTCCGGTTTTTCGCAAGAAAATTAATTCGGGTGTAATAAATAACGTAAAAACGTGTGTTTTTCAGCTTATTTTTGTAAAATAAGAAAAACGTACTGACTCGTTGTAAAATTCCAAAATATTTTCACGGATTGCTTAGAACATGTCATATAAGTGTTTTATAAATCTTTTTCGGCTTAACGGATGCTACAATGCTTGTTTGACATTAACGATTGCGTTTAAGCTTATAGCGTATCGATAAACGAAACCTTTTTCGTTTAAAGAGTTTTAAACGTACCGAGGCCTAAATATCAATATGTTAGCCTCTATAACATATATATAACTCGTATATGACCACTCAGTATGTATACGGGTCATAGTTAGTATCAGTCGGTTACTCGTTTAAGCACTACGAATTAACCGATTTATCGTTTACTTGTTACGTAAAGAATATAGTATACCTCGTTTTATCATGAATGTCACAGATACGCGCAGGATTCGTTACAAGGACGCTTGCGCGAAGACCAACTGGAGCCGCCGGACCCACAACGTTCAAAGAAATGGCCTTCACGCAGAAGGCTATACGCGCAAGGCTACACGCACAAAACACTTAGTCTATTCTTCGGATGTAAGGGGATTACCCCCGCCCAGAAAGAACCAGTTGCGTGTTTCAGAGATTTTTACCTTTTGACTGCACACTGACAACGGTACCAGGAAAAGTATACTGTAACACGAAATGTCAGCTGTCAGCCGCACCTACTCTCACCAACCACAGTCCTGCATGTACTGTCAAATCCATCAGAATCTTTATAACCACTCCCTAGGACCATCACCCCCATCCCTAAAATAAATAATAATAAACCCCATACCTTGTCATCATTACACCTAATATAAATAAGATTTCAATCCCCTAAATCAAGGGATTGTGTTCCCTTGAATTTGCCTATAAATAAGTATCAATTCTTGAATAAAAATATCACACAAACACACTTCAAACTCCTCTCTTAAACCTGTAATTCTGCACTAACCATCTCCCAAGCATCCGTTTCCAGTTCCATCGCTAGGTAAGCCAAAACTTTAGTCTTGAGATTTACTTTTCTGACCAGCCCTTATATTCTTCGATTACTTGGTCTTAATACACATATTTCTTGTTATTTAAACATATTCTAGACTTCCAATTTCGAGGCTAACATCAGGAAACCCGAATCTCGTTTAATCTCTCTCTAAACCATCACTTAACAAGAATCACAGGTGAGTCTCACAGCCCCTATTTTCACTGTTTTTAAACTGTTTTCGGGGCGAGGGACACGTGTTTAAATTATGTTTTATCATGGTATATTTACAAGCAATGCAAACGATTATCTGTTCATGGTGTTTATCTTGGTTTTCAATGTAAGTGCGCAAGATTTAGACAGTGATCACTTCGTCAATGGAACTCTAAGGGTAGGGACTACTGTGTTTGATCAACCCACTCGTAGGGGTCGCACCTCTTTGCATATACGAGTGCCTAGTATGGTCATGGGGTAGTACTACTGGCTCTAAAGCCCGCTCGTAGGGGTCGCACCTCTTTGCATGGACGAGCGCCTAGTTTTCCGAGCACAACGTCCGCGCGTAACCCGCGGGACGGTATTGTTTTAGCTCGTAGTGGCAGCGCCACTTTGCATGGACGAGCACGGTTTTTCTGAAATGTCCGCGCGTAACCCGCGGGACGGTTTTATCAAGCATATGTTTTAATGATGTTATCAGAAATATGTTTCAATATGGTTTTATCAAGGATATGATGCAATACGATTTATCAAGTCACCAAAACTTGTGAACTCACTCAGTTTATACTGATTCAAATGTTTTTACGTGTCTTTCAGGTGATAATTAGTAGCGCAAGGAGTCACACATAGAGCACTTCACGCAGAACATCTATAAAATGGTTTTTTGAAAGATTTTAGTTCTATCCCTTCCACACGCGTGGTTGTTCCCGCCGTGTAAGGGGATATGGCGCGGAAATCTTCAACGTTTTTCATATGTGGATGTTTTTATATGTAATTCTAAACAATGTAATGTATTTTGTACTAGACATTTCATGCGCAATGGAAAATGTATTTGAATGTTTGCAATGACCCGTGCTTGTTTATCAATTCCCACTCGCGCGCACCCGGCTGTTTCCGCCGTTTAGGGTCGGGTGTGACATTTGTTGAGTCCAAACAACTGTTATATCAGTATAAATTTTGTCTAATTGATTGTTAGATTGTCAAAGTTCAAAACCTTTAACCCTAACCGGTAGTTCATTGTCAAAATCATTTTAAAAGTTAAATTGGTGTTACAAAGAGTTTAATTGGTTATTGTAGTTCATAATGTCATGTTCAAATCATGTTAAAACTCTGTTTTGGTCAAAATTGAAATTTGAAATTGTCATATAAGACTTATGTGCCAGATAAGTCAACTTGACTTATATGTTGCATATATTTCTTATACGTTGATAAAAGACTTATTCGCTGATGTTGTCTTGTATGTTGATCAACCATATACGAAGTCTAGAACGTATGTGTTTATAAATACTTATCCGTTGATCAAATAAATCTTGGGAACAGTGTGACCTAGAATCTTCTAGTGAGTATACTGTAGTGATTGGCACATATATCAAACCGAAAAAGGAGTTAGTTCAGTATTAAATCTCTGACATAGACTCATAAACTCGTGTATTTTATAATAACTCATTCAAAATTCATTTTTTATCTCAAAGTATATTACAAAACAAGGTTCAAGCATAATATTATGATCGAAATTCAGCTAAAATGTTGTGATTATCTGATTTCAGTATTTTGTTCAATACATCGATTTGTTATAAATTTTAACTAATCAGATTGATATCGATGATTGTTAATCGGGTATCGAGGTTTATGATGGATTTAGTAAATCATTTTGGTATTTTGATTGAATATGTATTCAGTTGTGTTGGTCAAAGTTTTGTTAATAAGTCAAACAGTATGCATGAAAAGTCAAAACTGATTGATAATTTTTTTCTCTCCACATAGAACTTTTACAGAATTTGAGTTAGTTGGTATTGATTAATACAAGAGTTTCACTTTTAAAATAGATTCTTAGTATTTGTGTGTTTTCTTGTAGATGTTGATGGTTTGTGAGATGGATGAGGATGATTCGGAAGGAGATGATGATGAAAATTAAAATACATGGATTTACAAGGAAATGACTAAAAGTATACAATCAAGACTCTGTCTTGGTGTATTTTCTTCTGATGATTGTTTTATTGAGCCTATAATGCAATCTTTCAAGAGAATTTTATATGCGTTCGAATTAAATTGTGGTGATCCGTTGAAAACTTTGTTCACCATCTATATATAAAATCTTATCAAGGTCAAAAGACTGAATATTCAAATGGTTGGGGTGCTGTCAAGACTACATGGGTAATTTGATAGATCCAAAGTTTGTCTGAAGATTATTTGACTGAAGTTTTAGGTGGCTTGGGAACAATAAAAGTTCTGGAAGATGTTCAAGTCATATAGATGTAATTTTTGTTTAAAAATAAAAAAGACCTAGCAATATCCAGGGGGTTTGTTAGTGTATAATGTCTAATGTTAGGGTCTTGTATGTATTCCAAATAGTAGGAATGACTTGTGTTGAATGTATAAACGCATGAGTCATATGCGACACATGTGTGCTTATACAGCTGATATCTTATACGTCATATAACACATATTCGGCGCATATGTTTTCAAAGTCTATAATATGAGACTTATGAGTTATTAGAAAAGGTTGTTGATTCTAGAGTACACTTTCTGAGATTTTGTCATATTGTCTCTGTACGGGAAAGATTAAATATAAGTGAAAGATTAAAAGATATCTTGTGTTTATCTCATCTTATTATAATTTCCGCTCATGATGTTAAAGAGTGGATAGTACTAAATGTCATATTGATCCTTACGTCATTGGCACGACAAGTTTTATAGAAGATAATAACAAAAGGACTTTTTAACTTTATCATCAAACTTAATGTCAACTAAAGCTAAGTGGGACAAGATGGAATTAAGATTATTCATGTGCATTGTAACCGGCCCATGTTGGGGATTTTGGAATTGCAACCTAGATAATTCAGAAAGTCATGTGATAACTTTCAGACTAAAAGTTAATATGGTAGTTCTATAAATTACTCTAATCGGATTAAACTCTGAATTGAGACAAGAAGTATGATTTCATAAGGAAGATGAACTAGAGATCGATCAATTTAATAGGGCATCATACTAATCTGCAGGAGCAGTTAGGGTTAGGATAACTGCCTTTTGTAGTTATAATTCAAATTTTAAATTTAATTAATATGCCTCCAAATTAAATAATGATGATTATGTGTGGCATAATCATAAATTAATGTTTCTAATGAATTTTTAATGAAACCGCTTAACCCCAACTAGGCGCTATGCCTTTGGGACCCTCTAAGGGTTGTCGTCCCTAAAACCCTGCAACCCTCGGACCTCCGTTCGATAAGGGGCTTCGGCCCTAACATAATAATTAACTAAAACAAGTGTGCACTCCGCATATCCCGAACTTGCTTAATGTTTATTATGATTACATTGATCGGTCAGTTACTTCCATTACACTAAAATACTAACAACCCACCCTCTTTCATTCTTGTAGGATTAGATAGACATTATTCATTGTCGAGGGCCTCTCATACATGTTGGATAGTGCCTCCATCATACTACAAGTTGTGATTTCTTTCATAATGTGAAACAACACATCCTCCAACAACGATAAAGTAATTACGGTCCTATCCTTCTTGTCAAACTTCTTCCAATTTGCTTGAGGCATCTTTTCTGGTTTCCCATTCTCTAACACTACATCCAAATCTTTCTGACAAAGTAGTGTTTCAATATGCATCTTCCACCAACAAAAAATTTGTCCATCAAACTTCTGTATTGAAACATTTCTATCTTCTGTCATGACAATGACTAAAAGAAATCTGGGAAAAAAATAACAACAGAAACAAATATGTTGACACAGGCTTAACCTTCATGGTTGTTCTACAAAACTCTATTAAACAAACCAATTTGGCTAAATTGTCCGTTAAATAAGCCAACCCCCGATCAAACCCAAAAACAAGTCCGATAACCCAATGCTCCAAAACCGCCAATAACAACCAATATTATTTGAAGCTGCCGAATTAATCAATAATCAAAAACTGAAGCGAGCAGGAAACGCAAACCTACTCTACAGTTTCTTTCTAATTGAAAAACGAATAGAAAACGTACGAAGCACTAACATGAGCAATACTACAAGAGAAAGAGAAAGGGGAACTTCTTGAAAAATCTCAACATCAACAATCATACTTCCAATACAAAGCATGGGTTTTACTCGGAGATATGTGGTCTCGAAAATGTTGTCATGTCATGGGGGCATGAAGAGTACACGTATTTGGTATTAATCGACTCTTTACTACTCAAAACTTTCTTTTGTATTGTTTTAGTATGATTGTTGACAACATGAATATGGTTATGAAAGGATGACAACAGGAATAAGTAATTTTAGTTTCATATTCAATTGTAAAGCCGTGTTTCATTAAACGAAGGTAAGTGTTTATTCATTACATGTTAAATACCGGCCACACCATACACCATTTAGAAATCCTATAAAATAATTTTTTACTATTTTTCATTTATTTTATAATTCAGTATCAACCTTACTTTTAGTTTTTTTTCCACTTTATCATTTGAGAATTGTTAAACTAGGTTGTTGCACTTGTTTTTATAGATTTATCTAACATGCATAGTTGCACTTGTTAAGTTCAAGCTATATTTTTCCCTTCCGAATTTATGATTACTGATGCGGCGTACAATGAGAATCCGAAGGCTAAACACGTTGATTCTTGGAATACCCGTGAAAATCCTTCCCAAACCCCCAAATTCGACCCTGAAGTCAAGAACTTGAAAAGTCAAAAGTTTTTTTATTAATTCTGATTAATGATCAGTCACATTACATTCATAACATATTAATAGAGAAGCCAAAATAGGTTTGGGCCGAAATAAACAACTAAAGGCCCAACAACGGTCCAAAACAAAACATAAAAAGTAGACGAAAAACATAAAAGTGGCCCAAAAGTGTATCTAGAGGCCTTATTTTGGAAAAATAAACGGAGGCCCGTAGCCCAAGTTAAGCCCATTTTCGTGAAGTCCCTTTTGAAGCACGATCTTGGGCCTCCAGAAACATAATGGTCCGGTCTTCTATACTTGGGCCCACATCAATTACTTTTAAGAAAAATAAATTTCCTCTTATATATAGTTTAATAATGAATTATTATATCTAGAAGGGTTTTTTTCTTTTATAAATCAAGTCTTACCCTTCAGTCCCGTGCCCATACCGTCCACTCTAAAAAGGGTAATATAGTCAATTCTGGTCACCAACCTGCGCCAAATAAAAAAAAACACAAAAATATTCATCTAAAAATAGACAAGAAATGCAAATTTATGAGAAATGAGGCCCGCCTCTCAGATTACGTTGTGGTGAAAAAAATCACACAATGTCATTCAATCCCCTTGGCAATTTCGATATGCAAATCCTTTGATTCTTCATTCAGACTCGTGGAATTTCAAAATTTTCTTCATCCAGAGGTATATTTTACTTATAATTTCTGTTTTCATTCCCATAATCATCCATCTGATTCCAAATTTGTTCTGCAGTGGATTTGTTCGAGTTTCGGGGGCCGAAATCCAGAGGGGTTTTGTAATACGCTTCTGGATTTGACTCCGGGTACGTTAATTCATTTCATGATTATTTTAATGTTACTCAATATCAATATTATCATTATTGTTAATTGCAATTTTGGCAATATCGTATCTGAAGAATTCATGTTCCCTTGCCGGCCTTTAAATCCAGTTTTACTGTTGTTTACTTCAACCTATGATTTCTTTCTGTAAATCATTATAATTTGTAATAATATTTATTGTTTAATTACCATCTAACTGGAATTAGGGGTGTAAATTTATAACATAATATTCGTTTGGTTTAGTCTAATTAACAAATTTGGTTAGTTTTGTGTCGAGCTTGTGAACATATTTATAGCTAAACGAGTTGGGTTCATATTGACCTGCTTATTTTTTATAGTTATTACTTTTCTTTTCTTTTTTTGTGTTACTATATGTCACTTAAAAATGCTTGGGTACTTTATTTTAAAACCTTAAAAATAAAAAAATGAATAAATGCACTTGTAATTTTTCTTATGTAAAATTTGTAATTCTAGTAGAGTATTAATATTCAACAAAATTAAAACCAGTTTGTGTCAACCCGAATATTTATGTCGTGTTCGGGCTCATGTTTTCCAAATGAAACGACTATTTTTTATTGCAGACAAATACAATATATGTCAAATTCCCTAAATAGGATGCAACAAAATCATGGCATTAACTAAACATTTTTAAGGTTAATGAATTTCAGATACTCTTGGTTTCTAATATTAGTACTGGAATGGATGCAAACCCTGGTGATGAAAGCTCCTCTGATGTTGGCAGTGAGGATTCATTTTTAACTCCAGATTCATCTTCAGGACGTTTTGATGTTCGTATATCTCCAAACGGTTCATCTTCAGGACGTTTCGATGTTCGTGTTTCTCCAAATGAGTCATCTTCAGGACGTTTTGATGTCCGTGTTTCTCCAAATGTAGTAAAAACTGCTTCAAATAAACAGCTTGACAAGTGTGGCTCGAAGATTGATACAAATGCACCTTTTGAATCAGTTAGAGAAGCGGTTGCCAAGTGTGGTGCCATCGCCGACTGGAAAGCTCATAGAGCTCAAACAAATGAGGTATCTTTCCACTTTTTTAAATGGATCATGTTGTATAAAAGTGGCATATATTGTGTTTTCTTAATAACATACATTAACATACAGCAGAGTGAGTTACTGATATAGGGTTAAGAAGAGTGTGATGAGTGATGACCTCACCTTTATCAGAGGGCATAGAAAGCCTGATCCTGTTAAGACCCCAGGCTCCAACAACTTTATGTTTAATTATCTAGTCTATAACATATATGTTTAGAAAAACTAGACTGAGCCAAGTTTGAATACACTTTGCGCAACTTTTAACCTGTCGAAGCATGAAATGAATCTGACCTGATCCATGACGATGTTTCAACGGATTTCGAGATGAACGAACCACGCCTTTATCTTCTTCTCCGGTTGCTTGAGATCTGCAATGGCTTTTTGGGGGTGTGGAGGTGACTGCTAAGAAATCTCAAGGATCTCTTGTTTACAGACACAAAAATATATGATGGCAGCTCTTACTGAGCATCCCCCACTAATAAGGAGGTGAAGACCTCCTTATATAGAGAGCCTCATGGCCACCATCATGGTACCCTAATGGGCCTGGCCCAGTTAGGGTTACCTCCACAAAACCCCCTCAGCCCAATAACATTGTATTAGACCGTATAATAAAATAAGCCAAACATAATAAATTTAGGGTCGTAAAACCGGGTTTAGTACCATACCCCTACAAGCCCCCCAAGTCCAGTGTTGCTCCTAGGCGTGCAAGCGTTTAGGTGGAGCGCTGGACTTTATAAGGTGTGTTAGGACGTGAGGCGGTTCTTTCCCTTTTCTTCGGCCTTGTCTTTATTGTCTTTGAGTTTTGGGAGGTTTTCTCCATGATGGTGACATGTTGTGGTCCTTATGATAATGATGGTGCACTAGCATGAATAAGATATAGCACGCATCATAACAATAGTGGCGCGGGGCCTGATAAAAGATAGAGTGCGCGTCTCGATAATAATGTAATGTAACTTGCGCGCGAGGCAGCTTACGAGCTATAAAATAATAAAGCTTGCGCGCGAGGCGACTTACGAGCTATAAGAATAATTAAGCCGGCGCGTGAGGCGACTTACGAGCTATAAAATAATAAAGCTTGCGCGCGAGGCGACTTACGAGCTATAAGAATAATTAAGCTTGCGCGTGAGGCGACTTACGAGCTATAAAATAATAAAGCTTGCGCGCGAGGCGACTTACGAGCTATAAGAATAATTAAGCTGGCGCGTGAGGCGACTTACGAGCTATAAAATAATAAAGCTTGCGTGCGAGGCGACTTACGAGCTATAAGAATAATTAAGCTGGCGCGTGAGGCGACTTACGAGCTATAAAATAATAAAGCTTGCGCGCGAGGCGACTTACGAGCTATAAGAATAATTAAGCTGGCGCGTGAGGCGACTTACGAGCTATAAAATAATAAAGCTTGCACGCGAGCGACTTACGAGCTATAAGAATAATTAAGCTGGCGCGTGAGGCGACTTACGAGCTATAAAATAATAAAGCTTGCGCGCGAGGCGACTTACGAGCTATAAGAATAATTTAGCTGGCGCGTGAGGCGACTTACGAGCTATAAGAATAATTAAGCTAGCGCGTGAGGCGACTTACGAGCTATAAAATAATAAAGCTTGCGCGCGAGGCGACTTACGAGCTATAAGAATAATTAAGCTGGCGCGTGAGGCGACTTACGAGCTATAAAATAATAAAGCTTGCGCGCGAGGCGACTTACGAGCTATAAGAATAATTAAGCTGGCGCGTGACCATGTGGGATATTATTAGGCTCCCGACCTTTAAGTTTGGCGCGTGGCCATATGGGTTTATAAGGATTCCCAACCTTTGAATATGGCGTGTAGCCGTATGGGTTTGGGGATTCCCAACCTTTTGGTTTGGCGCGCGGCCTATGGGTTTATGAGGATTCCCAACCTTTAAGTTTGGCGCGTGGCCTATGGGTTTATGAGGATTCCCAACCTTTAAGTTTGGCGCGTATGTGATATGCGCCATGCGCAGATGTTTCACGCGCGGATGTGATATGCGTGAGCATATGCGTGAACATACGCGATGCGTGAGCATATGCGTGAGCATACGTGATGCGCGAGCATATGCGTGAGCATACGTGATGCGTGAGCATATGCGTGAGCATACGTGTAGGTTTTGGCTTTGTGTCTTCATGACATCCTGATTTTAAGCCTCGTCTATATTTTGTGGGTTGACCCGCCTCGCTCGATGTAGGGCGGGTGCATACCCCCTTCAAGCCCCCCAGTCTAATGTGTCTTGTCTCGCGCGAGCGAGATAAGATAGATATTAGACAAGTTTGCTTTTTCGATAGGGCCTGTTTTTTCTTTTTCTTTTCTTGCACGCGCGTTGCGCGTGATTCTATCCCTCTGGTGAAAACGAATCGTCAATGCACGTGGTTGGTTGGTGTTGGATCGCGGTGGTGCGGTGCTCGGCGCTAGCGCGCATGAGTGACGGCGCGCTGCTGCTTCATAGCGATGTATTGAATCATGGTGGCGCATGCGTGGTGGCGATGTATTGAATCGCGGCGGCGCATGCGTGATGGCGGTACATCGAACCATGGTGGCGCATGCACGATGGCGCGCGCGTGTGCTTGTTGAATATAACGTATGCTTACACGTTGAAATTTGAACAAGGTTGTAAGGAATTTATTAAGTACTCCTTAATAGTTGTCATATTTCAGGCTATTTTGCGATATTTTGAATATGCTGACACGTGTCTTGGCATTTCGTTATTCCTCTTTTGCGCGACGTTATCGTGCATTTATTATAGGGAATTATGAATGAGTTCTTTAGCCTTTGCGTGTCTATATTTGGCGCATCCATTATAATCCCATGCGCGGCCCCGACCTGAAACCTCAACAACTGTGTTTTGGCATGTGCTTTGCCTTAGTTGTGCTTAGGTATGTTATGGTCGAGCCGCGCAATACGCGGGATGGATGCTATGAGTAATTTGAGCTAAGGCTCATATTATTGGGCTAAGGCTCTGACGTTTTAGAGTTAGAACTCGTCAACGCGTTTGAGCTTGAAGCTCGCGCATGTATGTTTTACTTCGTTTTATTTTTAGTTTGATGTCAATATAATGTTGTCATATTGCTCAAATTAATAAAAGGAAGTGTGAAACATGTATGCAAAGATCAAAATCAGGCTTGCACATGCATGGCGGCGGAGTCGTGACTCGCGGGCGAGCATGCATGGTGGCGAAGCTTGCTCCTTGGCAGCGCGCATGCATGGCGGCGGAGCGGTGACTCGCGGGCGCGCATGTATGGCGGCGAGTCTTTTGCGCAAAACCCACATGGTGGTTTCCGCGGAGTGAGAATTCGCTGGCGCGCGTGCATGGCGGCGGGAGTCTCCGTAATCTAGATTGTAATTTTAAACCTAAAATCCAGGTCTGTAATCCAGATCTAGATCTGTAAATCAGATCTAGATAGATCTGAAGCTCGGAGAGGAGAGAATTTAAAACCATCACAGATCCGGAGGTTTGATCATCCGAATCAGGTAGTTTCTTTTTTGGATCTACAAATCCTTTTCAGCTTCAGTTTTGCACAGATCTGGAAGCCTCTTTTAGATCTATGGATCTTTTTGAGCTTTAATAGAACAAGTCTTGAAGCCTCTTTCTGTAAACTTCCAGATCTGGGTTTTTCTTGGGAGAGATCTGAGGACCGAGACGAAAATCGAAGGGTAGTTCGTTGCCGTCCCACGGATGGCGCCAATGTCGAAGCATGAAATGAATCTGACCTGATCCATGACGATGTTTCCACGGATTTCGAGATGAACGAACCACGCCTTTATCTTCTTCTCCGGTTGCTTAAGATCTGCAATGGCTTTTTGGGGGTGTGGAGGTGACTGCTAAGAAATCTCAAGGATCTCTTGTTTACAGACACAAAAATATATGATGGCAGCTCTTACTGAGCATTCCCCACTAATAAGGAGGTGAAGACCTCCTTATATAGAGAGCCTCATGGCCACCATCATGGTACCCTAATGGGCCTGGCCCAGTTAGGGTTACCTCCACAAAACCCCCCCAGCCCAATAACATTGTATTAGTCCGTATAATAAAATAAGCCAAACATAATAAATTTAGGGTCGTAAAACCGGGTTTAGTACCATACCCCTACATAACCCATACAAGTGTAAGTGTGATGAAGATAAGCCTTACCTCTGTCGGTGATAGATACATTGTCATATATCATATGCATTTATGTTTCTATTCATGGGAAAAATCATACATTCAGAAATATGGTTAGTTTCATGATTATTTTCTCAATAGTTTTGATACGGAACTGCAAATGCTAACGTTAAAATCTTGTGGGTTTACGCAGAGACGCAAGTTCATCGAACGAGAAATCGAAAAAGCCCAAGAGGAGATCCCCATATTCAAACAAAAATCCAAGTTAGCTGAACAAGCGAAACAAGAAGCTCTAAAACACCTCGACAACACGAAACGGCTACTCCAAGAACTCAGCCTGCACCTAGAACGAGCACAAACCGAAGAGCGCCAAGCCAAACAAGACTCTGAACTCGCCCAACTACGCCTCGAAGAACTCGAACAAGGAATCACTAGCGAATCAAGCGTTGCAGCCAAAACCCAACTTGAAGTCGCCAAAGCCCGCCGCCAAACCGCAGCCTCTCAACTTATAGCTGCCAGAACCGACCTCGAAGAAACCCGTAAAGATTATG
The DNA here is from genome assembly GCF_021521415.1 of Bidens hawaiensis. NCBI lineage: Eukaryota > Viridiplantae > Streptophyta > Magnoliopsida > Asterales > Asteraceae > Bidens > Bidens hawaiensis. The sequence continues at coordinate 146,084 of NW_027491166.1, read as the reverse complement.
AAACATTAATATCCGAACGGGACTTTGCGATTGAGAAAGCCAGAGAAGAAGTGTCTGCAGCTAAAGAACTCGAGTCAGAAGTTGAAAACTTAACTATCCAACTAATAACAACGAAAGAATCGATCGAGTCGATTCATGTTTCGCATTTGGAAGTTGAAGAACACTGGGTTCAAGAAGTCACTGAGCGGGATCAAGAGTTGTTGGATTTGGATCTTGAGCTGAAGAAAACCGATGCCGAGTTAGTCAAAGTCAAACACGATATCGCGTTGACTGAAGAGTTGAAGTCAAAGCTCGAAAGCGCGTCTCGGTTGCTTCGTAGTTTGAAAGATGAACTCGCGGTTTATATGCAAGGAAAGGTACCCGAAAAACACGATAATGAAAAGTTTACGCGAAAAGATGTACAGTCGGGTGTCACGGTTGCGAAGAAGAATCTTGACCAAGTCAACCAAAACATTGAGAAAGTGACCGACGAGATTGTGAGTTTGAAAACCGTGGCCAAGTCGTTAAATGCACAACTCGAGAGTGAAAAACAAGTGTTAACGAGTATACGAAAGCAAAAAGGATTAGGTGCGGGAGCGGTTGTGAACCTTGAAACCGAGATCAAACGGGCCCGGTTAGAACTTGATGAGATTCGGAGGCGAGAAAAAGAAGCCCGGGAAAAGCTTGCGGACCTCCCGACACGGTTACAAAAAGCAGATGAAGAAACCGAGAACGCTAAGTTGTTTGCGGAAGGGGCCCGTTTGGTGTTGAAAAAAGCGAGAGAAGCGGCGAATCAATCGAAAAAGGAGGCGAGTCAGCTATCGAGTCAACTCGCTAAAACCAAGAAGGAAATCGAAGCTGCGCGGGCTCAAGAAAGGTTAGCTTTAGGAGCGATTAGCGCGTTACACGAGAGCGAGTCGGCCCGAAGTACAAAAAGTGACTCGAAAGGCGGGATCACGATCACATTAGTGGAATATTATGAGTTAACTAAACGGGCCCACGATGCGGAGGAAGAAGCTAATAAACGAGTTGCGGAAGCCACGGCCCAAATCGACGAAGCGAAAGAGGCAGAAATGGAGAGTTTAAACAAACTTACACGTTTGAACTCAGAAATCGCTGCCCGAAAAGAAGCTTTAAGTGTTGCACTGCAAAAGGCGGAAATGGCTAGAGAGTCGAAAGCGAATATAGAAAACGAGCTTAACAAACGGAATGGTGAGACTCATGAAAACGAGGATTTGAACCCGAGCACGAAGGATGATCGGGAACCGGATGATGTTGCGGAATCTAGTGTTTCGAGGTCGGAAGGTAAAAGTAGCAGTAAGAGTAAGAGTAACATGAGTCTCATTGGGAAATCGGCTAGTATAAAGGGGTTGTTTAAGAAGAAGAGGTTTATGCCGAAGTTTTCGTTGATGTTTGTTGGGAAGAAAAAATCGAGTTCGCATAAGAGTTCTTGAGTATTGTTTCGGTCTGGTTTGGTTTGGTTTATTATTGTACAAACCAAATAAAACAATCAAATAACCTTGACGGTTAGGCTTGTAACTAGCTAGGGATGGATGGATGGATGTTCATGGTTGAAACAGATTTTATGAATAAAGGTTAAACGGCATCTTCACTCCAAATGTTTAAATCTTTAATTCGTACAGAGACACACAATCAAATAAACAGCATTAGTAAAACATGATACTCTGCTGCTTTTTGTAAGTTATCATCTCTAGACATAAATTTGTACCAAAACTATAAATGTCATTAGTCTAAAGTTTGCGTGTCGGTTTCAAGTATCAAATTGTAAGCCAAACTGTGAAACCATCCCAAAGCAGGGATCAATCGAACTGTCAAACTGGGTGATCTGCTTCAACTTTTCAATTTCGCTACATACATACTAAACCGTCAAAACCAAGCCCTTGGTCAAGCAGGCTGAACGGGTGATCACTTCAGTTTGAAAGGTTCAGTCGGTTTTAACATTTTTAAATCCTGGCTAATCGTTTGATCAAATACCTTTGATTTGTTACTTTCATTTCTAATTTACTTTTTGTTGTGGTACTGTGTACATTTTTCTTTTCTTGGCAACCTTTGAACGCAGGGATTAAATCTAAATCGTCAATGTTGGTGGTGACAGAAAACATTAACTAATCATTTATATGCAACCTTTGAACCATCATGGGTATTTTTCTCAGTTAAAATTTCCATCTATAAAGTAATTGAAATGTTGATTTGTGGTTTTCTTAGCACATTCATCAACAAATTGTAAACATACAAGTGATGGTTCTTTGTAAAAGAAAAACTAACATATGTACCACATGGTGGTTAATGCAATACTTTTACCAATTAACTTGTCACGCGTTTCGTTCAATAGCGTTTCCATGAACAGAGACCCCAGGCCCGTATATCAAACGACAATGGTCATTGAACGAACTAACTATTCGAGTCACCACTTCCTTAAAAAACATCGATAATCACAAGAACTTATCATAATTAGATGACGATGACGATGACGATAATGATAACGATTATTATTATTATTATTATTATTATTAATTATTGTTGTTGTTATTATTGTTATTATTATAATAATAATAATAACAATAATAATAATAATAATAATAATCGCGTCGAGTTTGCAAAATGATTGTTACCTGCGAATACAACGGTGACTGGAACTTAAAACCCACAAAAAATGAAGATCACATGTTCCTGGAACCGGTCCGGGATTAAACTCCCACGCGTTTATCAAGTGATCAAAAAGGCTGCTTTGTGATGAAGTCGTCTGCAATAGTAACAAAATATATTAAAACCGATTACAAGCATTTGCTAATTTAAATATATAAGAAAAACACTCACCTTTACCATCTTTGGTTTAACCAATTGCACATGCGATACATAGCTTTCAACAAGAAATTTAAAACCAATTTCCAGCTCAGCATCAAAAGACGAATCCGAATGACGTTTAACTATATCCGAACGTTGACACCATGGGAGGAAATCCTGATACATGTCTACAGCAGCAACGACTGTAAATAATTGCTCTGGAGAATATCTGAAATAAACCAGATCGAATGTAAACGAAATAACGAACATGGACACAAGTTTTTGTTCCTTTGATTAAACGAACAAACTCACTTCCTGCATGCTAATTTACGTTCGCGAACTTTGATTTATGTTCGTTCATTTAATACACGAATGAACATAAACACCAACTTTTGTTTGTTTAATTAAACAAACGAACTCATGTTTGGTTCATTTTTTTATGTTTGTGAGCGTTCATTACGTTTGCTTGTTTAAATAATCACCAAAATTTATTTATTACTACTATTAATATAAAATCCACTTGATTTCATACTTTAAGATCCTTTCTTAAGATATCTATGTTTACTTTGAAATCTTGGATGTAATGGTGATAATATTTTTTAGACTTCAATTTGGATATTCAAGTGTCCCTATAATTTATGATTAATGTGCATTCGTGTTTGTGAATCGTTCGTTTACTAACAAACGATCATAAACAAACATGAGCAAGTTCATTTTCTTAACAAACTAACACAAAATGAAAATCTGTCTGTTTAAGAGTTTGTGATCGTTTGGGTGTTCGGTTAAAGTTAAACGAACAAACATGGACACATTCAGTTTCCATTACTAATTGTCCGTGGTCGTGTGTTTGTTCGATTAAAACTAAACAAACGAACATGTTCATTTCTTAACAAACGAACACAAAATAAAAATACGTTTGATTAAGTGTTTGTGGTCGGTGGTCGCTTGTTTGTTTAGTTGAAGTTAAATGAACGAACACACTCATTTTCTTAACGAACAAGATAATCTGTTTGTTTAACTATTCGTAGTCGTTTGTTCAATTAAAACTTAAACGAACGAACACGAACACGTTCATTTTCTTAATGAACGAGCACGTTCAGTTTCTTAACGTATGAAGACAAACAAAAAATCTGTTCGTTTAACTGTTTATTGTCGTTTGTCAGTTCAATTAAAGTTATAAAATCGAACACGAACACGTTCACTTTCATAATAAACGAACACAAGCGCGCTCATTTTCCATTCGTTTAAGTGTTTCTGGTCATTTGATTGTTCAATGAACGTCAAACAAACAAAGCCTTGTTCTTATTCATTCAGTTTACAACCCTATAACCTAACGGTTACTACTTTCAAGTTACAAGAACAAAAGCATATAAAACATAAAACGACTAATTACCCCATGATACGCTTCTCCTCGTGAATTTTTGACAAGACATTACTTCCTTCATCTCCATCACCACATCCCAAAAATCCCCTCCTTTGAATAATAACGCCCGAAGACACATTATTTTGCAACGAGAAAGGAATGCTACTACGAGTACCAACAACCGTTTGACACAAAGACGGTAACGTTTCAATAGTCCCAACAGTTTGAATAAACCTACTCTGAACACAACTTTCCGATTCAGGTTTGTTCTGTAAACACCTCATTAACCGTCTGCAGCCGTTTTTGGATGCAGTCAACTGTCTCACGGCCTTTGAAGTTGACTTTATTGGTAACATAGTAGTAAATGACTAATACCTGTAACAGTTCATCAATATTTAGTAGTATTTTTATATTTCTCAACTTTCAAACCTAATGTGGTTCTAATAATCATAACCAGTCTGTAAAGTGCAAAACTTGCTGTGTGTGAGCATAAACATCAGCTCTGACCATTGTCTCTTTCTATAAACAACCTGATTAGACCCAATTAGACTGGTCGCTATGGGGCTTCAAAGGCTGAGCTGGCGGGCGCCGATGGGCGCGGAACACTGCAGTGGGGCGCGGTCCAACCAAGAGAGCCTGGGAAAGGTGGTTCAAACGGCCGGCGCGGATGGGAAATCATGTGGGCCCTCTCTCTCTCTCTCTCTCAAACACACATACATACCTGGCGTTGGTTACGAAGAAGGTGGCGGTGGAGGTTTTGGTGGGTTTCGGAGGTTTTGGGTGGCTGTGGGTTTTGGAGGTTTTGGGTGAGATCGATGGTGGTGGTGAGACCAGTGATGGTGGTAACACAAGGGTCTCCGACCAATTTTCGGCCGGTGGTGGCTGTGGGTTTTGAGGTTTTGGTGAGATCGGTGGTGGTGGTGAGGTGGAGGATGAGGAAGAAGAGGTGGAGGAGGTGGGTTTCCGGCTATGTTGCACGGAAACGCCACTAGGATGCCGTACCCCGTCCCGGAAACTCGCCGGGGCTGTAACGCGGTCGGGGACGGCAGAAACGTTTCTCGACCGTCTCCGGCATGTTGGGGACGGTCGCTGACCGATTCCAAAATTCGAATCTTATTTCGAAACGTTTCTGGAACTTCGAGGACCATTATTAAACGTTTCCGGCGGCATATTCCGGCGCCGGAGCTGTCCGGAAACAAGGAAGAAGAAGAGTATAGCGGCTGAAACTTAAAATTAGGTTATTTAGGTTTAAATAACTTTAGATATTTTAACATTTTACCCCTTTAACTTTTAATTGTTTGTATCTAGTCCCTAAAACTTATAAGTTTTAACATAAAAGGTTTAAAATTAGTTTGTGTATTTCAATATTTAACCCTCTCTATTATTACTATAATTGATTATGATTGATTTTGAAAGACTTGATTGATTATCATTGGAAGATGTATAAATTTTGAAGTTTACATCAACGTATGAATATATTTTGGCCTTTGCGGTACATTATTTATAATATATATTTGCTTTTTATATGCATTTATTGTCGTACCCTTGTCGTACCCGTTTCTTGATATTTTGAATTTTATCGTTTCCCGTTCCCGTACCCGTGCCCGTTTCCCGTTCCCGTACCAGTTCCCGTGCAACATAGGTTTCCGGTCAGGCCATTTGAGATGGTTTTGTGTTTGTTGATTTTTTGGTTTTGTAAAAAATAATAATAAATAAAGGGGCTTCGAAGCCCCCACACTATTGAGGGGCATCTTTAATGTGGGGCTTTGAAACCCTCGGTGGCCACATGACGCTGACGTGGCATTGGGGAGGGGCTTCGAAGCCCCTCACCATAGCGACCAGTCTTATTTACAACAAGGTCGGGTCCAGGTTGGGTCTGACCCGTTTTCACACCCCTACAACTTGCTCAAATATTCTATTCATTCGATCATAAAGGTGGAATTCGGTACGAATAAATTTAGCCTACTAAATACTATAACTTTTCAACTAGTTATAACACTATTTTACTCCAATTATTTGTACACTTCCTCACCTCACGATAAAAGTTATTTGTATATGGTCCATACACCTAATCATAATAACATAATAAGTCAATAATCTATTCTAATATAATAATTAGCTAGTAACACAACAGATCGAAGCCCTGATTATTCTCTAAATGCTAATAACAGATAAATGATAGAATATTTGTACACTTCCTCACCTCACGATAAAAGTTATTTGTATATGGTCCATACACCTAATCATAATAACATAATAAGTCAATAATCTATTCTAATATAATAATTAGCTAGTAACACAACAGATCGAAGCCCTGATTATTCTCTAAATGCTAATAACAGATAAATGATAGAATATTTGTACACTTCCTCACCTCACGATAAAAGTTATTTGTATATGGTCCATACACCTAATCATAATAACATAATAAATCAATAATCTATTCTATTATAATAATTAGCTAGTAACACAACAGATCGAAGCCGTGATTATTCTCTAAATGCTAATAACAGATAAATGATAGAATATTTGTACACTTCCTCACCTCACGATAAAAGTTATTTGTATATGGTCCATACACCTAATCATAATAACATAATAAATCAATAATCTATTCTAATATAATAATTAGCTAGTAACACAACAGATCGAAGCCCTGATTATTCTCTAAATGCTAATAACAGATAATTGATAGAAACAAATGAAGATGATTGATTGAATTAATAGCAAGTGTACGTTGGAAGAAAACTAATTGGATGAAGGATGGATAAACGTGATTGGATCTGTAACGAAAGTGGAGAAATTTGGTAGGTGCAGGAGAAGCCGTCTTGAGGCCGGTTTGTTAGAAATAAATCTGGAGTCATGTTTCATACATGTGTTCTATTTGTTTTGTTTTTTAAAATGATCGAGTCTTTTGATGTCTACAAATTGTATTATGTTCATTCGATTAACTGCTAGAGTTTAACAATTAACCTGACCAACCTTATGAACAAACTAGAAATGAATGTCTTATTGTTAAGAGCTTCGATAAGTGTTGTAAAAATCATGACTAAACGCCGATTAATCATTTATATGCTTCAATCACCTTCAATTACGAAATATCATTGATTCATACTGACCTTCATTTTTGTATTATTAAAATGTGTTATGAGTTTTGTTTTATTTATTTGTCTAAACTTCATGTATGAAATATGTATACTAAAGTCATATCATACACACAAAAATTAATAAGGTAAACATAACTCATTTTTGCGTCTAATTTTATCCGCAAATCGTATGTTTATATAACAATTGTAACAACTCGGATTTTTTAAATTATCATTTTATTAACCGTTACCCGACCCTCTTCTATGTTCGGGTTATTTTGCCAAATAAAATACCACATTTCTCGACTTAAATTAATTGTTATAATATTATTCTTTTTATTTATTTATTTAATATATATTATAACTTTCAAGTTATAACCGTTTTATCCCTAAACATATACTTTGACCTCAAGTTGATTCCACCTCTATAACTCAGGGACCTTTCAGCAAATTCTGATTATCTTGAACCAATAACCCGTTTATCCGTATCCAGTATCCATACCCAACAACCCGTTTACCCAATCGTTATTCTTGGACCACAATTTTCTCGTAAACATGGAAATTGATCAATGCCTAATGTATTACATACCAAAACTATCTTCCCGACACTGGGAATTAGGAATAGATCATCTTTGATTCGTTTTGATTATAATTGGTATTTTTGGAACCGTCATGCCAAAATTCTAGGTATCCTATTCATAGATTACAATAACTCAATTAAACCCTCTCGCACCATCTTTACCATGTCGTCTACGAAACCCCTATAATCAATTTGATTATCAAAATCTCTGGTTTGCTGTTCGTGTTCGTGTCCTAGACGTCGGGTTAGGTCGCATTACACCATCAATCTATCCTCTTTACAGGTAACTATGTTATGGGTTCAATTCGTTGTTGATCAGTGAACAAAAACCCTAACATTAATTTGACAAACAACAATGGATTTAAACGATTTGGGTTTTAGGGTTCATAATCAATAAGGATTTCTCTCTGTTTTGTTTATATTTAAATGTTTCCATGTTTATGTTTACAACCAATTGATTGCCATCTCAGTTGGCTGATGTATGGTTGTTAAAGCTTGGGTGGCTAGGGGACCCGGGTTTGATACCCCACCAGGCCTTTTATTTTTGGTAATATTTTGTTATTGTTCTTATTAATCAATACAAAGTAATAATAATAATAATAAATGGTAAATAAAAATTATTTTATTAAAAACCGGATATAATGCTTGTGTTTCTCGTATCTTTTGTCCGTGTATGTACGTATATGTGTAATTAGTTATACATATATGTATATATACGTAGAAAATGGTTCAAATAAGAATAAGGAGTTTCCTAGGAATTGTAAGAACCAACAAATTTTTGACATTTGACATTATAAATGATGGTGAAAGAACAATTCTAGGAAACTATGTCGGTTATAATGATTAAAGAGTAATTCTAGGAAACTATGTCGGTTATTAGTGATTTTAAATCTCGACCATTGATTAACATGATTCAATGGCTATGATTTATTCCTAGTCTTTCTCGGAAACTACTTATTTTTTGGATAACCCTAAAGGTTCAAATAAAAAGAAAGAGTTTCCTAAGAATGGTAAGAACCAATAGATTTTTGACAAGTGGCATTACAACTATGGTGAAAGAACAATTCTAAGAAACTATGTCGGTTATAGTGGTGAAAGAGTAATTACAGGAAACTATGTCGGTTTTTGGTAATTTTAAATCTCAATCAATGATTAACATGATCCAATGGTTATGATTTATTCCTAGTCTTCCTAGGAAACTACTTCTTTTTAGTATAACCCTCTATATATATATATAGGGTAAGGTTTTGGTAAAAATATATTGTTTCTTAGGAATGGTAAGAATAAATATTGACCATTAGATTGACTAATCTAAAGGCTTAGATTAGAAACCACCAAAAAAACATGGTGTTTCTTAACTTTAATCTTTCCTTGGAGTTTCTTAGGGGTATTTTTGTCCATTTAGTTTATAAAACCACAATTTATTTTAATTCACATATCATTTTATGCATCTATAATCTAGGAATTTTGAAAAACAAATCTTATCACTAAATTGAAGGATTTTATTCAACTTTGTTATCATTAATAACCTCCTGATACGTATTATCGGCGTAAAATTTAATATAGTATTCTCCAACACAGCTTTTAAAGAACAATCGAACTATTAGTCAGAAGGTAATTCATTGAAAACAAATTGATTGATTCATTTAATTATTGAAGGTTGTATACTGAAAGTATTGTTGTATTGTTTGTAATCGAGATGTTTAGGATGACTGAGGAGTTCGAGAAGCGTGATATGGCTATGCAAAAAGGTGTGTTACTGTGTTGGTGATATTGTGTTTTTTTATTTTTTGTTATTGTTTTTTTTTTTTTGAAAAAATTGTATGTATTTTGAATGCAATGTTCAATGGGGAAACAAGATTAAAAGAATAAAAAAAATCTATTAATGTCTTTAGTCATATGTTATTTACGGATTTAAGGTTGTTGGTTTTTTTGATTGTTTATCTTTTTGAGTTAAAATAGTTTGTTGTATTCAATATAATTGTTTAAAAAAAAGGTCTTATATCTACGTATAACTTGTTTTCAAAACTTTAGTTGGTTGATTGATTTATGTTGATGTTGTGGGTTTCTAATAATGATCTTATTAGCTAACATAGTAAGGAGGAGCCCCCGTATTGCGTCGACGAACACTTTGAAAACCGTGGTTGACTTGACTATGGAATCCGACTGGTCTATAATACACAAAAGAAGTAGAAAAGGAAAACAAGAAAATTCTCGTATTAATAATTAATCAGCTTTATGTAATTAAATAAGAAGTTCTAATTTAGTTGCTACTTTTTAACAATTCAGGTGAGGGGGATAAAAAGAGGCAAGTTATTGTGAGAAAAAAAGGTAAATTAGTCGTTAAAATGAGTTAGGATATATGATGTTTTGTATTTGTATTTGATGTGATGATATATATGTCAGCTAAGCTAAGTTCGGCAAACGTTGATGGTCGTACTTTGATTACACCAATTAAAAGTATTTCACCGAATGCTGGTTGTGTGTCAATTTTCAATAAGACACCTATACCAACGAAAGAAACGGACGATTTATTTAAATGTGATTTTATATGAGTATGTAGATATTTTAAAAGTTGTAATGTTAAGGGTCATAATATTTTATGGTTATATTTATTTATTCAGGTCTACCGCAGAAAAATAATTCGGATGATGATTTTGTATCATCGCCGCCGAATAAGCGATCGAAAACATCAACATCAGTAGCTAATTCAACCTGTTATCGTAGAAATTTAATACAGGTTGGTGAAGACTTAGTGAAGAATTTAAGTTAGAAAATAACTAATCAAGATCATTTGTGATATAAGTTGTATTGTTGTATAATTATGGATTATGTATTTGTTTGTATTTTATTTATTTGAAAACTTAATTTAATTAATAGATATTCTCATTTTAATAATACATAATAGTAACCTTTGAAAAGTTGTGAGCAATCAGTTCACGCCCCGGCATAATGCACAATCTGTCACACCCCAACCTATGGCGGAAATGCCGGGGCGTGAACTGATTACTCACAGCTTTTCAAAGGTTACTATTATGCAATATTAAAATGACAATATCTATTAATTAAATTAAGTTTTCAAATAAATCAAATACAAACAAATACATAATCCATAATCATACAACAATACAACTTATATCACAAATGATCTTGATTAGTTATTTTCTAACTTAAATTTTTCACTAAGTCTTCACCAACCTGCATTAAATTTCTACGATAACCTGCATATGCGTATAAAATAGAATTTTGTCAACAACACATGTTGAGTGAGCAACACACCAGTTTAAATGTACATATAGTATATATATAAAAATAAGTAGTTGCAAAAACTCATATGAGAATAACAAATTAACCAAATGAGCAAGTATAACTGAGATGTCGAGAAGCACAAAGGCTATAATGTAAGGCCCCACTATTGGTGCCTCACTTTAACGTTGAATTTACTCATAAACACATATCTAAATATCAGAGTTAATTAAAACTTTCGCGAAAATAATAAACTTCAACCAATATATTACATATCCAACATTCTTGTCTTTAACGAACATTCAAATCATTTAATATTAAAACATTGTCTCATAAAAACATCATAACATAACACTTCATTGAGATGCCAGTGTCTTCAAATCCATGCCATGTGCTTACCCTCAAGCAAGTTGCATCATTCTACTCACCTGCGTGCATACTAAAAGTCAGCTACGCTGAGTGAGTTCTAGTAAATTAGGCGACATACAATACATTCACATACTAGCATATGCACCCGGAGGTACATACCTTCATATCTTCTTACACACTTACTTACATACGTACTTTCATTCTTTCCTTCATACTTCCATACATACTTTCATTCATACATATACGTTTTAAAGAGCATTCCGCCCTATAACCTTCGCCGATATTATTAGGGTCGGTTCCCTACATTCGCCGATATTATTAGGGTCGGTTCCCTACATTTGCCAATACTATTAGGGTCAGTTCCCTTCATTCGCCGATATTATTAGGGTCGGTTCCCTACATTCGCACTACTATAACATACCTGTCATTTACATATCTTCCTTGACAATATGTGCAATCTTCGAAGAGCGTTCACGTGCCATCAACGTATCATACATACATTGTTCATACATCATATATATATTCATACATACATCATTCATACATCCCACATATCAATCATACCTTTGATTACCACTTGACGGCACGTGCAATATCCGAAGATCGTTCACACACCGTCAAGCAATCATCATACATAAATCATACAAGGCATACACTTATCACATATGGTAAGTGTATTAACTATCACTTCGAGTATGCAGACAGCCCCGAAAACATAACAAGGAAGTGGGGCTAGAAACTCACCTCAATGTGGTTGCGTTCACCGTTTACGGTTATTCCCCTCTTTAGCTGTGCACGACTAACTGTATAACAATTACGCATATTAATTACTATCACCATCCATATCGGATTTCTAGTCCAATTATAACCCTCAACGAACGGGGGTCTGGGGGCAGCGCCCTTGGCAGCGGGGTCTAAGGGTGGCAGCCCCTAGCAGGGTCCAAGGGGCAGAGCCCCTGGCTGGGGTCGAGTTGTCAGATCAGCTTGGAAAAATTTTATTTCTATTAACTGTCTTATCACATTTTCCATTAGCATTTTGAATCATTAATTAATTTGCTACTTAAAAGTTCAGGGGTTAATGTGTAATTATTTCATTCCTTACCAAGTCGAGGGACTGTTCTTGTCATTTATTAAACTTCTAATTCGTTACTGGTTCATAACGAATTGGCTTATCTTAGCGAACTGGTTTCTGTAGCGAATTAAACCCTTTTACGAACTGGACTCCTTAACGAATCAGTCCATGGTGAACCAGTCCATCTAATTCGTTATCTCCTCTGACGAACTGGCTATAACAAACCAATCGTAATTCGCTACATTTTTCCCCTAACGAAACGGATACGAACTAAAGCTAGGTCGTTATATTTCCTTTAACGAATCACTAGCGAATCAACTCTGATTCGTTAACCTTCCGTTAGCGAACTAGGGTTAGGTCAGGGAATGTCAGAAACATTCCCTGACATATCTTACCTCGTACCTAACTTTCCGGCGCCGCCGCCGGAGAGCCGCCGGAAAATCGCGAATTCGCCGGAAAAAACGAGTTTTAACTCGTTTTTCACCGTTTTTCGTCTCGTTCGATCCAGATCTGAGCTAGGGTGACCCCTAAGCTCATCATAGGTTCGGTTTATACCCGATTCCACCCGGATCTCGTGACTTAAACAGTTTAACGGTATCGGCTCGTTGTTTCGTGATTATATCTAACGGGTTTAAGCTCATACAATATCATACTATCATACCTTGGATCGGGATCGGTTCTTCTTCTATGTTTCGGCTAGAGAGAGACTAGGGAGAGAGCTTAAGTGTGTGTTTTGGTGGTGTATGGAATATGTGTGAAATGAGAAATAAATGGGTAATTAAGGTTTATATAATTATGGATCATGGGCTTAAGCCCATGGTCCTTTCCTCTCTCTTTCATAACCCAAGTCCATAACCCATAACCATTTAACCCAACACTAGCCCAACTCCTAATAACCCATACTTTCATTTATTAACCGAAACTAGAAAAACGGGATGTTACATATAACGACTGGCGTATGATCATACTGGACTGAGATTATGTTAGACCTTTTCGAATGCGGAAGCATACAAAGCAAATAAGCACATAAACAAGTAAGGTATAAGTTGTTAACACATAAGATAACAGTTGAAGTTTTGAGTATATATAAGAAATATAATTTACACATATGTTCCCAAAACGTGAAAAAAAATTAAAATGGGGGAATGTGGTACTCACTTTAACAGACGAGCGAATGTGAAAAGAGAATATTAAGAATAACAACCGAGGATTCACGCGTTGATGATAAAGCCTAACAATGATAATAGAATACAAAGATACTAAGTAAATGAATCGGACAAAAGAGTTCGATAATTATAATCATCATTAAGCCATATTATATTCTTTTTACTCGTAAATATTATAATATTTTATTTTATATAAAGATTTATATGAAAAATTATTAGTTTGTTAAATTATAAATAAAGTATATTATAATATTATATAAGTAAAACACATCCTTAAAATATTATTAGTTTATTTATCCGTTTAAAAGTATATTATAATATTTAATATAATATATAAAAATATTTTATGAATAAAATACATCTTTAAAATATTATTGGTTTGTTAAAGTATATAAATATATATATATATAGGTTTCCTTGTGTGTGTGTGTATATATACGTATATATACATATATGTATAACTAATTTCACATATACGTACATACACGGACAAGAGATACGAGAAACACAAGTATTATATCCAGTTTTTAATAAATAATTTTTATTTACCATTTATTATTATTATTATTATTACTACTACTTAGTATTGATTAATAAGAACACTAACAAAATATTACCAAAAAAAAGGGGGCGGTGGGGGATTGAACCAGCGTCCCCAGCCACCCAAGCTTTAACAATCCTACATCAGCCAACTGAGATGGCAATCAATTCGTTGTAAACATGGAAACTTTTAAACATAAACAAAACAGAAAGAAATCCTTATTTATTATGAACCCTAAAACCCAAATCGTTTAAATCCATTGTTGTTTGTCAAATTAATGTTAGGGTTTTTGTTTACTGATCAACGAAGAATTGAACCCGTACCATAGTTACATGTAAAGAGGATAGATTGATGGTGTAATGCGACCTAACTCGACATCAAGGACACGAACACGAACAGCAAACCAGAGATTTTGATAATCAAATTGATTATAGGGGTTTCGTAGATGACATGGTAAAGATGGTGCGAGAGGGTTTAATTGAGTTATTGTAATCTATGAATAGGATACCTAGAATTTTGGCATGACGGTTCCAAAAATACCAATTATAATCAAAACGAATCAAAGATGATCTATTCCTAATTCCCAGTGTCGGGAAGATAGTTTTGGTATGTAATACATTAGGCATTGATCAATTTCCATGTTTACGAGAAAATTGTGGTCCAAGAATAACGATTGGGTAAACGGGTTGTTGGGTATGGATGCTGGATACGGATAAACGGGTTATTGGTTCAAGATAATCAGAATTTGCTGAAAGGTCCCTGAGTTATAGAGGTGGAATCAACTTGAGGTCAAAGTATATGTTTAGGGATAAAACGGTTATAACTTGAAAGTTATAATATATATTAAATAAATAAATAAATAAAAAGAATAATATTATAACAATTAATTTAAGTCGAGAAATGTGGTATTTTATTTGGCAAAATAACCCGAACATAGAAGAGGGTCGGGTAACGATTAATAAAATGATAATTTAAAAAATCCGAGTTGTTACAATTGTTATATAAACATACGATTTGCAGATAAAATTAAACGCAAAAATGAGTTATGTATACCCTATTAATTTTTGTGTGTATAATACGACTTTAGTATACGTATTTCATACATGAAGTTTAGACAAATAAATAAAACATAACTCATAACACATCTTAATAATACAAAAATGAAGGTCAGTATGAATCAATGATATTTCGTAATTGAAGGTGATTCAAGCATATAAATGATTAATTGGCGTTTAGTCATGATTTTTACAACACTTATCGAATCTCTTAACAATAAGACATTCAATATTCATTTCTAGCTGGTTCATAGGGTTAGTCAGGATAATTATTAAACTCTAGCAGTTAATCGAATGAACATAATACAACTTGTAGACATCAAAAGACTCGGTCATTTTAAAAGAAAAACAAACAGGACACATGTGTGAAACATACTAGACCTAATTCTATCATCATCAAAAAAAAAATTTAAATAAAACCCATAATAATAAAATAATGCGGAAAATGAGATAAAAACGTGTACAAATGAATTATAAGAAAACAAACACAAAACGAGTATCATGCATCATCAATCAGTCGTATTAGTAACCACCGCATCCTCCAGATTTCTTTCTAAAAAACCGGCCTCAAGACGGCTTCTCCGGCACCTACCAAATTTCTCCACTTTCGTTACAGATCCAATCACGTTTATCCATCCTTCATCCAATTAGTTTTCTTCCAAGGTACACTTGCTATTAATTCAATCAATCATCTTCAATTGTGTCTCTCATTTATATGTTATTAGCTTTTAGGGAACAATCAGGGCCTCTGTTGTATTACTAGCCAATTATTATATTAGAATAGATTATTGATTTATTATGTTATTATGATTAGGTGCATTGACCATATACAAATAACTTTTATCGTGAGGTGAGGAAGTGTACAAATAATTAGAGTAAAATAGTGTAATAACTAGTTGAAAAGTTATAGTATTTAGTAGGGTAATTTTATTCATACCGGATTCCACCTTTATGATCGAATGAATAGAATATTTGAGCAAGTTGTAGGGGTGTGCAAACGGTCAGACCCAACCTGGACCGACCTTATTGTAAATAACTGGGTCTAATCAGGTCTTACCCAGTTTATAGAAAGAGACAATGGTCAGACCCGATGTTTATGCTCACACGCATTCTAATGTTGTATAATGCATTCTAATGTTGTATAATGCAATCTAATTACTTATGACAACAAATCAATTTCCATTACAAAAACAGGTGAGAATAGTAAATATGCCATGATATGTGAGGTACCCATTATCCAAAAGTATAGGCAGGTCGACTGTAGATTATGTTAGCATACTAGTTAACCAACATAAATGTTATTTTCTTGGTTAAATTATTCAGGCGGACTGTCTGTTTTGGAGACTAGATATATAGAACAAACTTGAAGCCACCTGTTATTTTTGATACAGTAACAAAACTGAAAAAAGAAAAACAATACTTGATACATCTAAAAGATGAGTTTGAAAGTGAATTGATAATACATAAGTCTAAAACTGAATTTATATTGCTAACATGATGTACCTAACTTCTTGTAATTGATTTGCATTCAATTACAAGAAGTTTGGTATCGTTTGATTCATGTTTGCAATTTGCATTATGTTATAACTTTATGTATTATCAAATTGCTTACAAATGCATTTTCCAGATATATCCACTATTGTTCCTTTTCAATATTGTTATTACTAGGGTATATACCCGCGTGACACGCGGGTGGAATAAATTGTCACTAAACATAATCAACTTAAACATCAATTTAAACAAACATAATGTTTATTTAACTATTAAAACTTAATAGATTTACATTGTCACTAAACACATCACCATACCAACCAAAAAATAATAGATTTATATTGTCTTAATATTAAAACTTTCAAATTACAGGAAGTTAATTTGAACATGACAAACATAATAAATTTAAACAACAAATTCAAGCAACACAATACTTCTTCAAACTTTCGGACCAAAACGTTAACCATTTACATTGTCTAGATCTTAAAAGTTAAAAGTTACAATAAGTTAATGTACATCGAACAACCAAAAAACATCAACAAAGGACATAAACATGTACTTTCATATTAAACCACCATCAACTTCTTTAAACATTCTACCAAAACAAACTCATTTTGCTTCACCACCTGAAAATATAATAAAACATTAGCATCAATATTAAATATATTTAATAATAAGTAACATTTGAACATTAATAAAGTTGTTTTTATTAAAACAAAATAACATACAACAACAAACAAAGTAAAACGATAACATAAAACATCTTTCTAACTTAAACCATTAAACCAAAAAGATATATCAATAAAAAT
Source organism: Bidens hawaiensis (assembly GCF_021521415.1). Classification (NCBI taxonomy): domain Eukaryota; kingdom Viridiplantae; phylum Streptophyta; class Magnoliopsida; order Asterales; family Asteraceae; genus Bidens; species Bidens hawaiensis. Next base: position 128,522 of record NW_027491166.1, on the reverse strand, counting down.
CTTTTTTGGCCGTGATTTTATACATAACAAATTTGATACTCATTTAAAACAACTCGTTTTGAAATATTTTCAAAATAGTTACAAAATATAAAAAATTGGAATTAGTCAACTTCAAAAAATTATGAATTTTTTTTTTGAGTTTTGACCAATCTTGCAACAAACTTTTAAATCAATGACATTAATATTTTGTTAAACTTGCAAAACATAAAAACGATTTACAAGACATTAATATTTTGGTAAACTTGCAAAACATAAACGATTTACAATAAATGAATTTTCAAATAACTTTGGAAAGATTGAAAAAATTTATCTTGACTTTGAAAATATTTAAAGGTGAAAAAATATGATACAAAAATATATATACCATATATACATGTATTTTAATAAAAAAATATATTAAAAACGTGGAAATTAATTGTTATATTTAAATGAGAATATTATTAAAGACATTACTAACGAACGTATATGAATATCCCGTACAAACAAAAAATGTAATAAACACGTATTTAAGATATTGACATTTTATGTTGAGTATATATTAGGAAAATAAGTTAAATTAGAATATATTAAATGATCGGCCAACAATATTAAAGAAAGTTATTAACTTTAAAAATTTTAGAAAACGCCGACGCACATTATAGTCAATTCCAAAATAAATAAATAAATTATACTCAACTTATTTATTTGAAATTCGAATTATTAATTTGAATACACATAAAAAGTAATAATTATAAATAACGACTTTAAACTTTATTATATGATTTGATTAAATTAGAATATAATAAATTGTTATTTAAGTTATAAATCTGTTTACCAAAATTGTTAAACGAAATTTGTTATAGTCAAAGATCCTAAATACAAAAAATATTACAAAAATCATGGCATAATGTAATCTTGAAATTATTACTTTTTTAGTCGATCCACAATTAATATTATTTTATTACAGTCAAAGAAATATGCATTCAATTTTGTTAAAAACCCATTATCATTAATTGTGATATTTATGTCTAATTATAAATTGGTCAAACATATAAGATAGGAAAACCTTTAGCTTGTTAACAAGCGGGACCCACATCTGTTACATGTATGAAGGTTGTCTTGTATACTTTAATTCTACAGTGTATATATTTGTGCAAATCATTCACTGATTTTTAATGGTCTTGTTGAATTTTATGTAGGTTAAGATTATTGATCGAGTTAAATGGCAGGATTTGGGAGCCTGGCACCGAAGACCAAGAACCTGGTGGTTGCGGGTAGTTTGACCGGATTTGTATTTGGGGTGTATTTCTACATCATGAGAGCGGTTGGTGGTTCAGATGAGCTTCAAGTAGCTATTGATAAGTTTGAAGCTAAAAAAGTCAACTAGTCCGAGTCAAATCTTGCATCCAAGGTTTAGCCTGATCTCAAGACTAGAAAGTTTGCGTGTTTTTAACATACTTCTGTCACTATGTTGTTCTAGTGTTTTCATGACATTTTTGTGTTTTGAGATAAGTTAGGAGTTGTGCATAAAGTGATGTAAGAAGGGATTCAAATAAAGGCCAACTTGGTTTGATTTTGGGCTTAATCATAATCGAAAATTTGGTTTTCAAGATTTTAAAGACAATTGTTTTGGTTTTAGTATCTTAGCTTGAAATTTTTCGGCTAAGAAGTTGGCTCAAAATCATGAATTTATATATTTGCAAGGGATGGTTCAAGAGAGAAATAATATTACTGCAAGAAATGCGAGAAATGAATATGGGCCACTAATTTTGTTTTAAGTTTTAAATGTTTAAAGCTAAATAAAGAAAGCATTAATCAGTAGCTTTCTTCAAATAATATAACTAATTAAGCATAATACTTATCTACTTAATTAATATAACTAATTAAATTATTATAATTTGAAAATATTAAGAAAACTTATTTATTTTTTAACTTATTTTAATTAATATAACTAATTAAATTATTATAATTGGAAAATATTAAGAAAACTCAATTATTTTTATAACTTATTTTTTATGTCTTCAATTTTTATCCTACGCAAGTATAATTTATTCATACATTAAAATTTCTTTATATCCAAAACTAATTTCTTCCAACTCAATATATTAATATCCATCAACACATACTTACATTATAACGAATAATACCAAAAAAACTATTTTACATGTGTTTGGATTAGATATCAACAAAAAACATACAACCTACACAAAAACGTATAATCTACACTTGTTCTAAAAATAAGACAACATATAACCTACACATGAAAAACATATAACCTACACACAAAATTCATCATCAATAAAATACACACGCACGCGAAAACTTATAACCTACACACGAAAAGCATATAACCTACACACGAAAATTTTATCTTACACAAATACAATTTGATCATACATTAATGTCATTTTATTCAAAACCAATTTCTTCAAACTCAACATATCAATATTCATCAACACGTAGTTACATTGTGATGAATAATACAAAAAACTATCTTACACATGTTTGCATTAAATGTCAATAAAAGATATACAACCTACTCAAAAACATATAACTTACACTTGTTCTAAGAATAAAAAAAACATATAACATACATATGAAAAACATATAACCTACGCATGTGTAGGTATGTGTATCTTTGTGTAGTTTGTATAATTGTTAATGTCGAATTATATATGTAAGTTGTATGCTTTTTGTATGTTGTACGTTTTTATTGCTCAAAATAAGTGTAGGTTATATAACTTTGTGTATATTGTATATTTTTTGTTTACATTTATGGACACATTTGTATGATTTTTTTTATTATTATTTTAGGCAATAATTATAGGCATAGCAATTGAAAAAATAATAATATTATGTTTTGATATTTAGTGTTAAAAAACACGTTGATATATGCTAATAAATTGAGTGAAAATTATTTTTTTAATATAAAGAAATAATATTATATGAATAAATTGTATTTATGTTGAATAAATGAAGAATGTGTAAATAAAAAATAAATGTTATAAGAGTGTCGGTAAGACACTTGCAAGTGGTGTATGAAATTTTCAAACCAATTATAGATGTTTGTCTCCTACATAGTGTTTTTGAATAGTTATTTGGTATTATAAATACCATGTGTTAGTAAAGAAGAGATGTATCCAGTAAAATTGCAATTCTCACATTTCATTTTACTTTATTGTTTCTTTGTTACTAAGTTCAATTATTACTTCAATAATCTTGTTATAATTAGAGCTAATATTATAACACGTTATCAGCACGAGCCGCTTATATCCTAACCAAGAAAGGTAATAGACACAAAGGTATCTACATAAGCATCATAAACACTTCTTTAATTATGTACATTAGATATATATCTATGCATATACATATACTAACTAATATACTAAGTAATAGCAATAATGTGTATTAACATTGTTATTAAAATTTGATAACTATTCTAACTTTTATTTATATATGCACACTAACATCTCATTTAGAAGTTAGATTTATTTACACTAACAATTCTATTCTTATTATTGTGCATACTAATTATATATTTTATAAAATAAACTGTATTTAATATCTTATTTATTATCTTACTTTAAAATAATTAATATTATATATTATATATATACACACACACACATACAAACGGTAATGTTACCGTTATAAACGGTAATGTAACCGTTGTAAAAAGGTTATAAATTTTCACTATAAATAACCAATCATTAACCCCATTTCATTTACAACAAACATTCTTCTTATTAAATTTATCCAAGATAAAGTTCTCAAAATGATTCACCCGGTTTTGCTGTTGGTCACTATAATGCTTATACTACTTCTCATTCTAATTTTTAATCTCCCATCTGAAGATTTCGGCATTTTCTTTTTCTTTATATGTTTATAGCTCTACCAATGTATTGTATCTCATTGTTGATTGATATATATGGATTCTAATATTTATCTTATTATTTGCTCTATTATGTTTAGCAACAAAATGTCAAATATAGCAAAACTCGAATTCCCTGCACTCAACATTTCTGGAGAAAATTATATGTCTTGGACAGCAAATGTCAAAAGACATTTAAAATCTATGGATGTGTTAGAAACAATCCAAGAATACAATGATTGCTCTGACCAGGATAAAGCAAGAGCTGATGTTTTCATCCATAAACATATTGATGAATTACTACAGCATGAGTATTTTAATTATGATAACCCATATATGATATGGGAAGATTTGAAAAGCAGATTCGGTCATCTAAGGGAAGTTTTACTTCCTACTTCTAGAGATGAATGGAACAGTCTTAGGTTCCAAGATTTTAAGAGGGTAAATGATTACACCTCTGCTTTATACCGAATTTGCTCAAAGCTAGAATTTTGTGGGTATCCCGTAACAGAGGAAGAAAAGTTAGAGAAAACTTTCTCCACGTTTCATGCATCAAACATAAACTTGCAAACACATTATCGTTTGCAGAATTTTAGGAGATACTCTGATCTAAATGCATTGCTCCTTGTAGCAGAGAAAAATAATGAATTATTGATGAAAAATCATCAATCTCGTCCCACGGGTTCATTAGCAATACCAGAAGCACATGTTGCTCACAAAAGTTCTCATAAAAATTCTGGTCATAAATGGGAACAAAGTCGAGGACGAGGCCGTGGACGTGGCCGTGGTCATTTTGACAAAAGACATTTTAATGATCGTAAGCTTTCATTCAAATGGAACAATAATTCTTACGGTCGTGGTCGTGGTCGTAACCAGAGAGCCAATAATTATCATGTCCCACACAATACCAATTCCAACCACCAAAATAAATGGAATGAAGCTGGTAGGTCCGAAAACAATGGCACTTCATGTTTTAGATGTGGAAGTACAAACCACTGGGCAAAGGCTTGTCGCACAGCTCCACATCTGTGTGAACTGTACCAAGCCTCTCTAAAAGGAAAAGAGAAAGAAGTGAACCATGTTGATAACTTTAATAATATCAATGCTGAGCTGAGCGTTGAAGACTTTGGGGTGGAACTTTGAAACAAAGTTGCTTGACTACTATAATTAGATGCAATTATTAAGTGTGTTCTCATTATCTTTAATTATGTAGTTCCTCTTTCATGTACTACTTGTGTTTCAATTAAATAAAGTTCTTATTAAAATATCACATGTCTTCGTTATACACTTATTTTTTTCTTAATATTTTTCAAGATTTAAAATGAAAATCACCGGAGCACAAGATCAAACAAATGAAGAAGATATATGTATAGCGGATAGTGGAGCCACGCATACTATACTTAGATCTAAAAAATATTTTTATAAACTGAAACCAACAAAAGGGATCATCAATACAATATCAGGTCCTACAAACTTGATAGAAGGAGTGGGAAAAGCTAATTTAGCATTACCAAATGGTACAAAGCTCAAAATAGAAAATGCTTTATTTTCCCCAAAATCAACAAGAAATTTGTTGAGTTTCAGAAACATATATCATAATGGATATGATACTCAGTGAAGGACTGTTAGTAATGAAAAATATTTGCATATCATAAGCAAAGATCAAATATTGGAAAAATTGCCAATGCTCCATTCTGGTTTGCATTATACATATATAAATGTGCCTCAAGCACATATGGCAGTCAAAGAAAATTGTTGCGATTCTGGTATCATAAACTTATGGCATGACATATTAGGCCATCCAGGATCCACAATGATGAAAAGGATCATTGAAAATACACATGGGCATCCACTGAAAGGTCAAAAGATCCACAAAATAGATAAAATGCCTCAATGTACATCTTGTTCTCTTGGAAAATTAATTACAAGGCCTTCGCCATTAAAAGTCGATAAAGAAACACCAATGTTTCTTGAAAGAATTCAAGGTGACATATGTGGACCAATTCATCCACCATGTGGACCATTTAGATACTTCATGGTCTTAATAGACGCATCCAGCAGATGGTCTAATATCTCTTTATTATCGACTCGTAATGTTGCTTTTGCAAAATTTCTTGCTCAAATTATCAAATTACGTGCACATTTTCCGGATTATACCATTAAAAGAGTAAGGCTTGATAATGCGGGAGAATTTACATCACATGCTTTTGATGATTATTGCATGTCTGTGGGGATTGTTGTAGAACACCCTGTTGCTCATGTACACACACAAAATGGCTTAGCCGAGTCGTTGATCAAACGCCTACAACTAATAGCTAGACCATTAATAATGAGGACAAAACTCTCTGTTTGTATTTGGGGTCATGCAATTATGCATGCTGGATCATAATCCGCGTGAGACCAAGTGCAAATCATAAATACTCTCCCACACAACTTGTTTATGTAAATGAGCCAAATATCTCTCATCTTAGAATTTTTGGTTGTGCTGTGTATGTTCCTATTGCACCACCACAACGCACAAAAATGGGTCCCCAAAGAAGGTTGGGAATATATGTTGGATATGAAACATCTTCCATCATAAGATACCTTGAACCTTTAACAGGTGATGTATTTACAGCACGTTTTGCTGATTGTCATTTTAACAAGACAATGTTCCCGACATTAGGGGGAGAAATGAAAAAGCAAGAAAGAGATATATCATGGTGTGTGCCATCATTGTTACACCTAGACCCAAGATCAAAACAAAGTGAGACAGAGGTTCAAAAAATAATACATCTACAAGAAATTGCAAATCAGTTACCTGATGCATTTACTGATATAAACAGGGTCACTAAATCTCATATACCAGCTGCTAATGCTCCAGCTCGAGTTGAGATTCCAAGCAAGCAAAACCATAATAATGCACCTCATGAATCTCAAAAACGTTTAAAACGTGGAAGGCCAATCGGTTCAAAGGATAAAAATCCTCGAAAAAGAAAGGGTTCTGAGAAGGATACTGACCCTAAGGAAGGAATGATTGACAAAACCTTCCCTCAGGAAAGAATAAATGATATAACATTTCCTCATGAAGAAATAAATGATTCCAATAAAGAATTGTCAATAAACTATGGTAAATCACATATAATGTGGGATCGAGATGAAATGGAAAATATTGATGATATATTTTCTTATTCTGTGGCAAGCGATATCATGGAAGAAAATGATGACCCTGAACCAAAATCTGTAGATGATTGTAAAAATCGACAAGATTGGAACAAATGGAAAGATGCTATGCAAGCTGAATTAAACTCACTAAACAATCGAAAGGTTTTTGGACCTATTGTCATTACACCAAAGTCAATGAAACCTGTAGGATATAAATAGGTTTTTGTGAGAAAATGAAATGAGAAAAATGAAGTTACAAGATATAAAGCAAGACTTGTAGCTCAAGGTTTTTCTCAGAGGCCAGGAATTGACTATGAAGAAACGTATTCTCCTGTTATGGATGCTATTACGTTTAGATATTTAATCAGCTTAGCAGTCTCTAAAAAGTTAGAGATGCGTCTTATGGATGCTGTCACAGCTTACTTGTATGGATCACTAGATAGTGACATCTATATGAAAATTCCCGAAGGATTTAAACTCCCCGATGCAATAAGCTCAAAGCCTAAGGAAATGTATTCCATCAAATTACAAAGATCCTTGTATGGACTGAAACAATCTGGAAGGATGTGGTACAATCGTTTGAGTGATTATTTGATAAGCAAAGGATACACAAATAATCTTATTTGTCCATGTGTCTTCATCAAGAAGACAACATCAGGATATGTGATCATAGCTGTGTATGTTAACGATCTAAATTTAATTGGGACACAAAAAGAAATTAATGAAGCAATTGCTCTTTTAAAGAAAGAATTCGAAATGAAAGATCTTGGAAAAACCAAATATTGTCTTGGTTTACAAATTGAGCATATGCATAATGGGATACTTGTGCATCAGTCAACTTATACTGAGAAACTCTTAAAACGTTTCAATATGGACAAAGCAAATCCTTTAAGCACACCGATGGTTGTTAGATCACTCAATGTTGACAATGATCCATTTCGTCCTTGCGAAGATAATGAAGAGATTCTTGGTCCCGAAGTACCATACCTCAGTGCAATTGGAGCACTTATGTATCTTACTAACTGTACAAGAACTGACATTTCTTTTGCAGTTAATTTATTGGCAAGATTCAGTTCATCCCTTACTAAAAGACATTGGAATGGCATTAAACATATTTTTCGGTATTTAAAAGGAACTGCTGATTTAGGTTTATTTTATCCTAACGATTCAAAAGAAGGGTTAGTTGGTTATGCAGATGCAGGTTATTTATCTGATCCCCATAAAGCAAAATCTCAAACTGGATACGTATTTAAGAATGGAGGAACTGCGATTTCATGGCGTTCTCAGAAACAAACACTCATTGCAACATCTTCAAATCATGCTGAAGTCATTGCATTGCATGAAGCTTCAAGAGAATGTGTATGGTTAAGATCTATGTCACGACACATATTGATTTCTTGTGGTCTAGAGAAAGATCGAATCCCAACTCCTATCTATGAAGATAATGCAGCTTGTGTCTCGCAAATGAAGGAAGGGTATATCAAAAGTGACAGAACAAAGCATATACCACCAAGATACTTTGAGTATACTCGGGACCTTATTAAAGACAATCAAGTTGAGATGAGATATGTCCAATCCAACAACAACTCAGCTGATCTTTTCACAAAAGCACTTCCCACAGCAACATTCAGAAAACATGTCCATGATATTGGCATGCGCCATGTACGAACGATGTAACGACCTGCAACTTGAGGGGGAGCTATATGCTGCACTCTTTTTCCCTTAGCTAAAGCTTTTTCCCATTGGGTTTTTCTTTAGCAAGGTTTTTAATGAGGCGGTACTTCAAGACCCTGAAGTTTGAAAATGTGTCATCCAAGGGGGAGTGTTATAAGAGTGTCGGTAAGACACTTGCAAGTGGTGGATGAAATTTTCAAACCAATTATAGATGTTTGTCTCCTACATAGTGTTTTTGAATAGTTATTTGGTATTATAAATACCATGTGTTAGTAAAGAAGAGATGTATCCAGTAAAATTGCAATTCTCACATTTCATTTTACTTTATTGTTTCTTTGTTACTAAGTTCAATTATTACTTCAATAATCTTGTTATAATTAGAGCTAATATTATAACAATAAAACTAAAGTAGTGTTTTTATCTTTTTAATTATTATAGTTAAATTACTTATATAAATTAATTAAAGAGACATTTATTATGGTTATATTAGTTGTATTAATTAGAGAGAGAATTCATTTATTGTTGCATTTACATCTTTTTTTTATTTATTTTTAAATATTTAAAATCTAAAATAAAACTAGTTGCTCATATTCATTTCTCTCATTTCTCGCACTAATATCATTTTTCTCTTGAACTTAAACCTATATATAGGGAGGGGTTATTCTGAAATGATGAGTGTGTCTAAAAAGTATAGGAAGAAATCTGAATGATTAGATCTTGTTAATTAATGGTTAAAATGAAATATGAAATAAATAAAAGAGTGTTTTATTTTAAAGGCTTAAAATGATGTGTTAAAGAATAGTTTAGTCATATTAGATATGATATTGTTAACTTAATATACTTGGAATCTCCTATTTTCGCGCAGTTAATCTATGAATCTTCTAAAATATGCTCAACAATATAATTTCTTTTTATTATTCAAACCCAAAAAAGAATCTCTATATCTTTCCACCTTCAATATTATTCTAACCGTTCAATATAATTTCTTTCCACCGTCAATATTATTGAAGCAGAAGCTGGTGAGTTATTTTCAGTTTTAGTCCACCCTCCCAAATCAGTTAATGCGGTGTGTGTTTGTGTCATCAACGGTAGCTTTTTGAACGGACGATGTTTATGAGTTTTTTTTATTGAATGTGCAGTTGAACAATAACTGAGAAGAAGAGAACGCCGCTGAAGGCTCGCGTCGTTATTATCAAGAATGAAGGTGTGTTTTTCTGTTATTATCAAGAAGATAATAAGGTGTGTGTTTTGTGACTGAACGACATTGATCATTAAGGAGGTTTTCTGTCGGAGTGTTTTTTCTTCTAATAATTTTGATTGTTTGTTTGTAGACTATTCAAAAGAAATCCCCGAGCAAGGCGAGAAGCCCGGTGACAAATGATGTAGGTGTGTCTTGAAAATTTATAAAAAGTTACTTTGAATCGGAAAGAACCCCAAATTCTAAGGTTTTGTTTGTTTGGCGGACGATTGGTGCAGTTATGTTTTAAGCATAGTCGTGTTAGTTGACTCAGTCTGTTTTGTGTTTGAGTTGTAGTAGGCGGTGTGTCTATTTGATAGTTGGTGTGTTTTGTTTTTGACTTGCTCTGTTTATTTTTTGGATGAGTTCTTTGTATTATGGTAGCTAGTGTGTTTTGTTTTTGTGTTGGTTGGTTCTGTTGGCATATAATTGAAGGTCGATGACTTTTGTTCAAAGGATCTCGAAGTAGTTGGCATTGGGTGCTTGTTTCGAAGAGGTAATCAGGTGGTTGATAATGGAGATTAGAATGAATTTGGTTTTCTTGATTAACAATATATTGAAGAAGATGATGAACATCCGATTAATTTTGATTATGATATAGAATTAAATAAGGGATATTGAAAGAGATGGTAAGTGACAAATGATGACCGATAGATGAGCGAAAACATAGATATATATTTTTTTTTGTTAATTTACATTTCATAATAAAAACATTTAAATGATTACGATCCTACCCTTAGACTGAGGGGTGTGGGGGCTTTAAAGGGGGCGCTAGAGCCCCTCCGCTCGCGCCCCCAGGCGCTAGTACCACACCACCAGGGGCGCTAGAGGGAGGATAGAGGGAGGCGTGAGCAGGGTAGCGGGAGAGGAGAGCACAAATAAATGCCTTGTTTTTAGAAAAAGAGCCGTTGGCTCATTATTAAATAAAAAAAAAATTCTATATAATTATACTCTATATATATACCTATACAAATAAACAATCAAAACACACAACAATTATACACCTTTCCTCCTAAAATCCTTTCAAAATTAACAAAAAAAAAATGTCGTGGTTCTCGTCTGATTCCGACTCCTCCGAAGAGGATGATTTTCTTCTTCAAGTAGGGGGAGTTTTGACCGCAACCGTGGTGGATCTTTTGCAAATTCAAGCCCAGCAACCTCGAGTCCCGAGAGTTAGAGCACCACCTCGTGAACGTGATCGATCGGGTGCTAACGATACTTTGATTAGGCATTATTTTAGCCCTCAACCGGTATACGAGGAGTTGGATTTTCGAACTCGTTTCCGAATGAGCAGACAATTGTTCATGCTTATAGCAAGTGATTTAGAGGCACGGTATCCCTTTTTTCAACAAAGGGAGGATGCTGGGGGTCTCCCCGGTTTTACCTCTCTTCAAAAATGCACGGCTGCTATCCGTCAATTAGCGTACGACATTTCGTCGGACGCTTTGGATGAGTATTTACAGATGTCGAAAAGGGTTGCACATGAATCCCTTCATTTTTTCTGCCAAGGTAAAAAACATTAATTTTAGATTTTATTAAATATTTATTACATTTTTGAATATATATTATATGTTTATAGATTATTTTAATGCCTATAACTATCGATATATATATACTTATATCGTATTTATATACGTAGGAGTCATATCGATTTACTCTCGGAGATATCTGCGTAAACCTACAATGTATGATATCCAACGCATATATGAGGTGCACGCAGAAAAACATGGTTTTCCTGGGATGCTAGGTAGCCTCGATTGTACGCATGTTGGATGGGCTATGTGTCCAACGGCCTGGCGAGGTCAATTCCACCGTGGTGATCATGAAGGGCCGACCATTATACTTGAGGCAGTGGTGTCACAGGATCTTTGGTTTTGGCATGCTTTTTTTGATGTTGCTGGGTCAAATAACGACCTTAATGTTATCGATCAGTCACATTTGATCAACGACCTTATCGACGGGGTTGAACCACCTCAAGCTTTTGTTGCAAATGGAGAACTCTTCAAGTACGGATACTATCTGGTCGATGGTATTTACAACGAATGGGCTTTGTTAGTGAAAGCTCTTACAGATCCAATCGCCGATAAACGGAAGTATTTTACGAAGAAGCAAGAGTCTGCTAGAAAAGATATTGAAAGAGCTTTTGGAGTTCTGAAAAAACAATATCATGTGCTGGCGAACCCGATACGTTATTGGACTCGGGAGAGGATAATGGACGTCGTCTACACGTGTCTGATCCTACACAATATGACGTTAGAAGACGAGGGCAAAGCTATCTGCCAAAACTACCAAGGTGACATTCCGCCACAACCGTCCACAATCAGTGATCAACAAAGACTTCATAACATAGCAAATATCAAGAGCCGTGAGACACACGGGAATCTTTGACATGAGTTGGTTGAACATTTGTGGGCGAGGCGACCCGATGATCTTGTATTAGATTAGTGTTATTATTAAGTATTATTGTTTGTTTGATTTTTAGTATGTTTTTTTTTGTAATTTGAATTTTAGATATTAATGTTTGTTTTTTTTTAATATTTTATGTGTTTTTTTAATAATATGTTGTTTGAATATATTTATAAAATAAAAAAAAAAATTTCGCTGGAGCCCCTCCACACCAGGGGCCAGGGGCTCCAACACCCCCTTATCCAGTTTCTCTCTCTGTCACATGTCAAAATATTATTGGTTCTTGGCTCTGCTGGAGCCCCCACACCCCTTAGTCTTAGTTGATTTAATAAAAATCTAACGCCCCATAACTCTTCTTACACTTTCTACGAAAAACTTACTTTTATTATAACCTCCCCCCCTCTCTCTCTATATATATATTAAAAACCAATGTTTTACTAACTCATAAAATTATTGTTCATGAAACCTTCACATTATGTCCATATGTTTGTATTCAAGTCTACCTTTTCACCACATGTTTTCAACATTCACCTGACACGCATACCAACTTGACTCTATCTCCCTTCAAACATGCCACCTACATCACCTTTTTTCACTTTTACTATCTCTACCTCATCTTCAGCTTACTGGTGACGTCTCTGTCTTGGGTACTATGCCATTTGTCAAATATATGTTACGTGTTCCCCTGTTGTTGTTGGTGGCCTTTACGGTCGTCTATGACGGCAGCGGATGTGTTTCAGTGGTTCGTTGGTGGGAGTGTGTCGTTCAGATTGATCGGTAGCTTCGTTTCGTCACCGTAGTGGAAGGGTTTGTGTGCCCTTTTGGTTTCAAACATGAAAACATTGTTGTGCTCAATGTGGTCAATTTCGTAATTGGTATGAACTATGAAGTAAAGCGATTGTTTGGTTTTTGAGTCGTATCTACGTTGATACGTGTTTTTACGGGCTACTTTGAGGCTGTTTGTTTCAAAAGGGCTACGATGATAGTCGATCTGAGCCTACTATTATTATCGGCTATCATTCATGGGCTTCAATTCGGAACCATTGACGGTGGTAGCGTTGTGTTGGCTTCGAAAACTGTCTATATCATTGACTATTCATATGATCTCTTGGCAACGTGAGGTTAAAATACTTGCTTTTGTTAAATAATAATTAGTTATTTGTTATACAACTGAGAAATATTTGGGTTATACTATTTACTCAATTTTTGTAAGTTAACATTCTAATCTGTAAAGTCGGCTTACTACTTTACTTTGGTTTTGATTGCGTGCTACAAAAACATAAAATAAACTATTGGTTTTGTTTAGTTTATGTTATTTCGGCTTTGGGCTATGGATGGGATTTTTTTTATTTGTATGCATGTATGTATAGTTACATACAATTAAATCTTATTAACATTTTCTCTTATAATATTATAGGTGCTGATGATAATGTCTAGAGATTTTCTTTGTTTTTTCTCATAACCAATCACAACACTCGACGTGGCTACAATCTTGCTAGTCTAGGTTGACGTGCTTTTAAAGTTGAAGCGGTATGCTTGACGTTAGTGTTATTTTAAATTACTACATTTTACATTACATTTATAGTGTTTGAATCATACACAAATAAAATTAATATGTTAAATATAAAAATTAAATAAAGTAATTATATATTACTCTATGATATAGTTACATAATTATTCTACCTATATATATAATTACTCTACTTGATTCTTACTTTTAATACGTTAATTTCATTTATACGTTAACTTTCCCCTACATATGTAAATTTATTAACATATTTGCCATAATATAATTCGAGTGGAACCGAGTTTGAAAGTGAGGATTTAGCTTAATACTACTAGGGATTAGTGAGGATTTAGCTTAATACTACTAGGGATGTGATCCTCATTGAAGAGGTAGGTCCCAGCAGAGCCCAGTTGGACCCGCAAGACTCACCTAAAATAGGGACGTCTGCGCAGAGACCAACTGGATCCGCAGGACCAACCATGCTCAGAGACGTGACGTCCTTACGCGCAGTACGCAAGCTGGTCCCGCAGGAAATGCCTCCCAATGGTGAAGGACTCCGCCTGTCCCCGCAGCCTCGGATACAAGCCATTAGGGAAGGCCACCCGCGCAGCATGGCTACACGCACAAGGCACTTAGCTCTCGATCATTCAGTGTCACCTGAAGGAATGAGCCAAGCCGGGAGCAATCCCGCACAGAGGCGGGAGGGGGAATACTCCCGCCCAAATAAGCCAGTCTGTATACTGAAGGACCTTTTACTGTACCTGACGAGGTATGGGCGAAAGATCTGATCAGAGATACGACAGCTCACTGATACAGTATGGCGAGCAACATGCTCCTGTACTGTATCACTATTAGCCGCTGCCTACTCACCAACTACTGTCATACCACGTGCGTAGCCGGCAGTTGGTAGAAAGGGAATAGTATACAGCAGGCCTGGTCACTATCAGCCGCTGCCTACCCACCAACTACCAGCAGGGCACGTACGTAGGCTACTGTTGATGAACAGGAACACTGTTGCAGCCGGCCATACCTCCTTGGAAACCTACCTTCGGCTATAAATACCCCAAATGGTATGATCATCTAAAGACATTACATTATCATATTATCATCATAATATACCTGATATCTGCTCTAGCAATCTCTTAATATACTTTTATATTTAAAGAGCAATCTAGTCTGATTCTCACGCCGGAGGGTGGTCACAAGGAGGAACCCCCCCTTCTCAGTGACGAGCTCACGGTGTCTGTTTTGCAGGTTATCAGAAGAACCATCTTCCAAGGGTCTAACCCCTCGTGGGAAACAGCTATCCAACCCCCAGGTTACCAGTAATCTGCCCGGGGTCCGGTTAGTGTTTCTTCATTGGCGCCATCCGTGCATAAAGCTAGAACTTTATTTTTCTCCAGTTTTTGCAAACTTCTACAAAGATGGTTAGAGAAATTCCGGTAACCACAACCCCAGCTACTGGGATGAACACCGGCAACACAGTTTTTACGAACACTACCCCGGCTACCGAAGCCGGGGCAAGTGAAGTAAATTTTACGAACACTACCCCACTTACCAAAGCTGGGGCAAGTGCAGTAAATGATCACCTATTGGGATCCACCGATATCCAGTTTGAGAAACGAAGACTCCCACGCCAGACCCTCGATGAAGTTAAGGCATGGGCGGAGGCACGACAAAAGGAATTCCAGGCTGAGTTGGACGAACGCTTGCGTTCCGTGCAACAGGCCGACGAATTCGAATACTGGGAGGATGACTCGGAGGAATCCGACTCCGACGCGAACCCTCGCCATAGGGCAAAAGGGAAGCGTAAGGAAACGGAATCCCAACCGAAAAGGCATTTTGGACAAGCCTTCAAACCAAAAAGCACAGGTGGAAGTCCACGGGACTTCTCTAAAACGTTCAGACCAAACGTTGCAAATGCAGGAACGTCCAAATTTGCAAGGGACATTGCTGAAGCAATCGCCCCAAAGAGTGCCAAACAAATGCCTAACATAGGCACATATGACGGTATATCTGATCCAGACGATCATTTGAACAGGTTCATAGCGGGGGCAACCGTCAGTAATTGGACGGAACCCACGTGGTGTTACATGTTCCAAATGACGCTGGTGGGGGCTGCTAGAGCATGGTTCGATCGTCTACCGGTCAACCACATCTACGACTGGGCAGACTTCCAACAGAAGTTTAGCCAACACTTCAGCCAGCAACGAAAGTATACCGAGGAGCAATGGACAATCCTCAAATGCATACGAGAGGAAGATGAATCTCTGCCAAACTTCATCACTCGCTTCAACTCAAAGAAGCTAAGTTTGGGCAATATCAGCGAAGATCTCGTTCGCGCTGCCTTCATCCAGGGCGCACATGACCCAGAGCTCATCCGCACCCTAACGGGTAAAGATGGCATGCCATCCACATGGGATGGCATCATGACAGCAGCAAAACGCTATGCGGAAACAGAGAAGCAACTGGGTAGAGATCTCCCACAGAGCACAAACCTCTACACCCAGAGGACGAGAGAAGACAACGTCCTCACCGCCCGACTAAATAAAAAACGAAAGCTAGGCATTTGGCAGTCAAGGGTAAACTTTGACACCTCATCCGGCTTGCAACATCGGTTGGACGGAAGGGATAATGTACAGTCGCACCGGAACTCCAGATGGACGCCACTCACCAAAAGCGTCACTGAGATATTCGCCACTGAAGAGCTCCCATGGCCAAAGCCTCCAATAATCCGACATCGTCACGATGCTGATCGGAGCAAATACTGTGACTTTCACAAGACAAAGGGCCACAACACTGAAGAATGCATAGACGTAAAAGACATGGTCGAAGCATTTGTCAGAGATGGGACGCTCGCGCACCTCGTGGCGTAATAAAGGCTGAGCAGGCGAGTGCGTATAGAACCCCAGCTGGGAAAAACACGAATCAATTCCAGCTTCAAAATCGAGACTACATGCTGCGTAAAGAACGAGATCCCGAACCAGGTGCGTATCGGCTCGATGGCACTCCCATCCCAACATGGAAGGGAGCTCATTTACACAGTCTGCATGTAAATCAATTCCAATTTGTAAAGAAAAGGCCAAGAGCCACTTCTAATGGAAATGATTCTCTTTAAGAACACCGAAGCTGATGATTTTACATTTATACTTTTCTGAACTAATATGCCGGTTTTCACCGCATAATTACGTCGTCATTGCATGGGAAGGCGGTCCTACCCGCACGAACCCAGCAACGTGACAAACCTTCACGCAGGTCAGTTGAAGGGGAAAAAGTTCAGCACCCAAAAATGAAAGTGTCGGTCTATCCGCATGAATCATGAAAGGAAAATGAACACTAACCTATCGACAACCGCGCGTCGAACGTTTCAAAACAAAATTCTTAAAAAGGATAAGAAAAACCTACACGCAGGTCAGATAAGGGTAAAGTTTTGCCATCCTACTAAGTGCAAGTGACGGTTCTACCCGCACAATCACGAAAGAGGAAGCAAAACTTCACACCTATTATCAACCACGTTCAAAGGTTAACTTATCCTCAAAAGGTAAGAAAAACCTACACGCAGGTCAGATAAGGGTAAAGTTTTGCCATCCTACTAAGTGCAAGTGACGGTTCTACCCGCACAATCACGAAAGAGGAAGCAAGACTTCCTGTTATCAACCACGTTCAAAGGTCAACTTATCTTAATGCCTTAGAAATTTCGAAAAGGAAAACCTACACGCAGGTCAGATATAAGTTAAAGTTTAGCCATCCTACCAAGTGCAAGTGACGGTTCCACCCGCACAATCACGAAGGAGGAAGCGAAACTTTAACCCACTATCAACCACGTTCAAAGGTTCTTATTCTAAACACTTGGAAAATTGCTAATTTAAACTAAGTATGCAAGCCATAAGTTTATAAAGCAAGGAACCCAAAGAAGGAAATAACAATCTTATACGCAAAAAGATTAATATTTCAAGAATATATTACAAGAATGGCCGGGAAACTACCCGCCTAAAAGAAAAAAAAAAAAAAAAACTACAAGTCTTAGCAATGGGAAGGGATCTTCAGGATCAAGCTTCAGGGACGCTTCCACTTGGACCCGCTCCGTCAGAAGAACGGGGTGGTTCGAGGAACGCTTTGAGGACAGCTAACCCATCATCAGCAGCAGCTACTTCGTCCACCTTCTCCACCACTGGATGCGGGAAGGCGGCGTATTGGTTCAATGCTTGGTCATAAATGGCTTCGGTATCCACATTGAACAAAGGGAAGTTGGAAGGCGGGACGCCTTTCTCAACAAACCCTAGACCAAGCAAGAAGCCGGCCTTTTCCCCATCCTCATGAGAAGCGTTGAGGGCTGCGGTCATAGCATCATCGTAAGAGGTCTCTGAAAAGACCCGACGCACAACCTACATAGAAAACACAAGTATTAGAACCTTTTCTTACAAAAGAAAAGCGTGAAGATAAAACTAAACATACCTGAGGCAACGCTTCTCGAAGAAGCCATTGGAGGGCAGCTTGAGCTTCGTTATGGGCGCGTTCGGCTTCGCTCTTGTTAAGGTTGGCAAGTAAAACTTCCTTTGCGGCAGCCTCTTCGACGCCCTTAAGCTTCCGCTGGGTCTGGTCAAGCACCCCCCTCTGGTCCAGGATTTCCTGGAGTTTCTTGGCATCTTCCATTGCCAAGGCATCATGAGCGCGTTGGAGAGCCTCTAATTTGCCTTTCAGCTCCTCATTCTCCACACGCAAAGGCTCAGCAACGGCTTCAGCCTTGGCAGCCCTCTCGGTTGCGTTTCGCGCAGTCTCCCTGGCCAGCCGAAGCTGTTCATTCACAGCTTGGGCAGCCTTGGAGCGGGCCTCGAGTCGCGCCTGAACTTCAACCTCGAGGGCCTTGAAGGCCTTCTCCTTGTCGGCGGCAGCTGCCGCCAGCTGTTGGTTCTCCTCCCGAAGAGCACGCGCCTCAGATATGTCCTTGGCGCGAGCTGCTTTCAACTTGTCGTTTTCACGACAAAGCAGCTCGACGCGCGGCTGCATCCGGGCCTGGAGAACCCGAAGCTCATTAGTTAGCCTACCCTCCTGGTAGCTAACCATGGCTTCCCCCAACGCACCCGGAGGAGCAGCGTGGCGAGCCCAGTCCACGCACTCCACAGGTGTGCGAAGGGTTGTTCCTCGGCGTATGTTCCATCGAGGAACATACACTTCATTGGAATCCGACACTGCAAAAGAAACAAAAGCAGTAAGGAAAAGATGATAAAAAACATAAGGGAAAAAGAAAGGAACCCTACGCACCTGTAGGGTCAATAACAGGCCGATAGCCGCCAAACCCATCACCTGAACCTAAAGGAAATCCATCCAACAGGTCAGGCAGACGGGAAGGTGGCAAAAATCGACGGGAAGCCCTGCGCGTACCTGATGGTCCGGCCATCGGTGCCGGTGGCGCGGGCATGGCGGCAGCCGCCGTCGTCGCCGTTGTGGTCGCCGCCGTGGTCGCCGCCTTGTAAGCAGCAGCAGTAACCGCCGGCTCTGTGAAGGATGCTGTAAAAATCGCACTCACAGCCGGCGGTGACGTCATCTCTGCCGGAACAGTTGGCTCAAAGGAATGAGCAACTGGACCAGCGGATGCAGGCGCAGGCGCCTGGGTCGACGCCTCAGGAAGGCTGACCGAGCCTACCGTCATTGGCGGGGGGATACTCCCCTGCGCTTCACCCCAGAATGCGTCAACACCCACGCCTGCACAAAGAAGAAAGTGTTAAATTTATAGCGATAAATCTGCAGACATTATGATTGTACTTACGGGTTTTCTTGACCCTGAACGTACGGACGGGCGGGGAGGAACCCGATGGAGCCGGCCTCTTGGTACCGGTCACCGTCGTCTTCGTTGGTTCTCCGGAGGTAACGGTCGTAGCCTCCGGAGTAGTGGTCTCCTCACCACCGGGCTTCCCCGCCACCTCTTCACTATCTGACTCCGAGTCAGAGAGAACCACTGGATCAGCTGTGGAGGCCTTCTCCTTCCCCTTCACGCCGGCAGCAGCCTTCTTCTTCCGCACAAGGGGAGGACCATCTGCGGATTCCTCAGAAGAAGACAGGATGTAAGGATTTCCAGCAACGGGTACAGCATTGAGGGGTTCAGGATAGAATATCTCCTTACCTGGCCGCCGGTGGCTCAGGATCTCTTGGCCCGGCGGATAGACCTCCACAAACCTATCCGCCGTTTGCTCCAGGATGGGCAACTCATTGTCGTCCAGAGCACGAGTGCCCACCCGCACGGGACTGTCAGCTTCCCGCGGGAACAGGAGCGACTCCAAATTATTCCCCTCTGAAAGAAAAAGAAACAGTTAGAAAATTAACTAATATCAGCCAGAAAGACAAGACATACCATAAGGAATAGAGTTCAAACCATATTCAAGAAGGATGGGAAACCGAGACGCATCCTTCCATACCCGGCTCATCCCCAGCAGCACCATCCCGGACTCCGCAAACCGGTAAACCGGAGATTGGACCCGGGATATCTTCGCGAACCATTCCGCCTCCTGGTAGCTGGAAGCGTGAAGGCTCGGAAGCGCTTGACCCTTCTTGAACTTCATAGCAATGGGGATGGCGCGGGCAGAGATGTAGAAGAACTCCCGCTTCCACGATCGGAGACTGCGCTCGGTCACGCAGATCTTCAAACCCTTAATACGGGTTGTCAGGGTGTACCACCCCTGGACGCACCTCCAAGTATAAAAGGTCATCAGGCGGTCCACGTAGGGCTCAATACCCAGAATCCGACACACCCACTCGAAGTGCCGGACCTTGGCAATCGCCATCGGATGCACCTCGGTCAGGTGCACCCCGTGCCTCTCCAGGACACGGTACACAAACTTTGTCAATGGGAACCTAAGGTTCCCATAAACAAAGAATGCAGCATATACCCCGATCTTGCCACTGGGGGCATCGTACACAGTCTGGTGGGATTCAGGAAACTCAGGCTCGAGAGACTCGAGCATGAACTTCCTGACGATGTACTGGTACTGATCGACAGTTAGAGCACACTGGCACTCGCCAGCAGTACTCCTATCGTCGGCTACAGCTTCAGCATCATGAGAAGACATTTTTGCAGAAAGAAGAGTGATTTCGGGAAAATGCTTGCCTGAAAAAGGGGAGTATTTGCCGGAAATCACTAAGAAGAAGAAGAAGAGAGGTGAAAGTGTGGATTACAAAGAGGCCTCTCCCCCTTTATATACTAATCGCAATTAATGCGGTGAATTTAATGCGGAGGAGAGAGAAATCGAAGGTGCAATGAAACTATGACATGTGGCAAAAAGCAGGCTGGCAACAGCTGTTGACAGGACGTGTGCCAGTAATTTCGCGGCCACGCGCCCGAAAAATCGTGCCCACGCGCAAGGAAAAGCGTCTGGAATGACCATGTTCTGTCACGTCACCATAACTTCCTGCACGTCCTGACACAGTCAGAAGAAACCGTCGCACGACGTTTCATAGGTTTGGACTGTTCTTATCTTTTCACCAACTCTTCGAATTTCAAAATTCAAAAAATTTGAAAATATTAAAAGGTAAGCGGGAAAATACCCCTTACCCCTTGGCAAACAAGTAACCGTAAGACGGATGCGGGTACAGTGTAAAGGCAAAACCCTTCACATACCTAGCACCCGCAGGGAATTGAAGCCAAATAAACCTTGGCAAACAAGTAACCGTAAGACGGATGCGGGTACAGTGTAAAGGCAAAACCCTTCACATACCTAGCACCCGCAGGGAATTGAAGCCAAATAAACCTTGGCAAACAAGTAACCGTAAGACGGCCGCGGGTACAGTGTTAAGGCAAAACCCTTCACATACCTAGCACCCGCAGGGAATTGAAGCCAAGTATTCCTCGGCAACCAAGTAACTACAAGACGGGTGCGGGTACAATGTAAAGGCAAAACCCTCCACATACCTAGCACCCGCAGGGAATTGACGCCAGGAATACCTTGGAAGTAAAGTAACCGTAAGACGAGCGCAGGTACAGTGTCAAGGCAAAACCCTTCACATACCTAGCGCTCCGCTGGGAATTGAAACCAAGAAGGATCTTCTGGGCAATGCTAGCGGAAACGGAAATAACATCCCCGCAGAGCGGGAACGTCGAGAACTACGTTGTTTGAAGCTCCAGGATGGAATTGGTGGTCTTAACATAATTGATCACTATGTTCAAAACTACCAAAACCTCATGGAAAATCCATACAACTGGGACTCAATGCTCCTGACTTGCGAGGAGGTTACAGACCTACCCGCATCATACCCAAAGACCAAGCAGGAAACTCGGGCATTTCTGCAAGTGACAAGGACTTCCGCGGAAAGAATCCCCATGGAAAACCTTACAAAACCCTTTTCAAAACCCTTTGCTCAAGTCCAAAAGTTCACCTCACTTTATTAAACACTCATGAGAAGAACATTGGACTGGGGGGACTTGAAGAGGTAGGTCCCAGCAGAGCCCAGTTGGACCCGCAAGACTCACCTAAAATAGGGACGTCTGCGCAGAGACCAACTGGATCCGCAGGACCAACCATGCTCAGAGACGTGACGTCCTTACGCGCAGTACGCAAGCTGGTCCCGCAGGAAATGCCTCCCAATGGTGAAGGACTCCGCCTGTCCCCGCAGCCTCGGATACAAGCCATTAGGGAAGGCCACCCGCGCAGCATGGCTACACGCACAAGGCACTTAGCTCTCGATCATTCAGTGTCACCTGAAGGAATGAGCCAAGCCGGGAGCAATCCCGCACAGAGGCGGGAGGGGGAATACTCCCGCCCAAATAAGCCAGTCTGTATACTGAAGGACCTTTTACTGTACCTGACGAGGTATGGGCGAAAGATCTGATCAGAGATACGACAGCTCACTGATACAGTATGGCGAGCAACATGCTCCTGTACTGTATCACTATTAGCCGCTGCCTACTCACCAACTACTGTCATACCACGTGCGTAGCCGGCAGTTGGTAGAAAGGGAATAGTATACAGCATGCCTGGTCACTATCAGCCGCTGCCTACCCACCAACTACCAGCAGGGCACGTACGTAGGCTACTGTTGATGAACAGGAACACTGTTGCAGCCGGCCATACCTCCTTGGAAACCTACCTTCGGCTATAAATACCCCAAATGGTATGATCATCTAAAGACATTACATTATCATATTATCATCATAATATACCTGATATCTGCTCTAGCAATCTCTTAATATACTTTTATATTTAAAGAGCAATCTAGTCTGATTCTCACGCCGGAGGGTGGTCACAAGGAGGAACCCCCCCTTCTCAGTGACGAGCTCACGGTGTCTGTTTTGCAGGTTATCAGAAGAACCATCTTCCAAGGGTCTAACCCCTCGTGGGAAACAGCTATCCAACCCCCAGGTTACCAGTAATCTGCCCGGGGTCCGGTTAGTGTTTCTTCACTCATACACCATCCCCAAATGTTTATACGGCTCGTATAGGCCTATATAGCTGTATAGGGTACGAATGACTGACAAGGGGACAAAAAAATTAGTTTGTTGCAGCCTATACAGCCCTATAGACCTATACGAGCCGTATAGGCATTAAATGGCTCGTATTTCTCCCCGACAAACCATAAAACCTATACAGTCGTATAGGGCTATACGATCGTATAGAAAACATTTACATAAATTCAGACTGCGTTTTAACCACTGTTAATCGCAGTCGAAAAACGTGGATGATGGATTGGATGATCCGCAAGGCGGCAGAGGAATGTATTCCAGTTCCCAATGTGCCGGATATACATGGCTCACCACCGGCACCGGAGCCACAGGCACATGGGCCACCACCATAGTAGTTCTTATTTTATTTTCATTATGTGTTTATGTGCACTATTATGAACTTTATGTATGTGGACCACGTTTAAAATTTGATGTATATTAGGGTGAACTAGTTACTTTTATGTATGTGGACCATGTGCTTGGAACATGATGTATTTTGGGGTGCACTTTTATTTTAATGTATGTGGACCAGATGTTTATCAGTATGTTTTGGTCAAATGTTTTCTTGTTTGCTTAATCATTGATTGATTATTTTGTATAGACTATTATAAAGTGTAGCATAATATAATCTTAAACGAATGTTCTTGGGGGTACAACTACAAATAACTTAGCCAAACGTGTTATATAAATATTTAAAGACAATTTATTATATTCTAAAATATCATATCATTCAACTTTTCAATATAAAAACATAATTTTATATCAGTGAAACAACACATGAAAGGGTCGTAAATGAGAACGTTTAAAATTGCTAACAAAATATGATGCAAGTCAGATAAAATATCAAAATAAAATTTCAAAAAAATGTCTATACGTCCGTATAGGGCTATACGAGGCACTATAAACGATGACTGACTACATCAGACATAAACTGACATGATTCAAGTGCTATACGATCGTATAACCCTATACGAGTCGTATAGGAAAAAAAATGGTGTGTGAGGATCACATGTGGTGTGGGAGGATCCCAAGCCTACTATTATTGGTTTTACGATGTCTTTAATCATGTCAAGTTAACAGAGTAATAGTACATTTAGATATTGGGAGTTAAACCGTGTTTTACTTCTAAATTAACTAAAATGATTCATTTAATACATGCATAGTTAGGAATTTGGTCCTTGAGTATTTATATTGGTGATGGGAAAGTTAACGTGTTGATAATTGTCGTCCCTGGCATGTTTCGAAACATAACGTGTTGTCCCAACAAGTTTTATAACGAAACCCGTTGTCCCGGCATGTTTCGAAACGTAACGCCTTATCCACGGATTTGTTTCGAAACATGCCAGGGACGACACATTACGTTTCGAATAATGTCGGGGACGACAGGCTACATTTCAAAACATGTCGGGGACGATGTGTTTCGGCTATGTGGCGTGATATAATTGGATCACAAATGTGTCATCTCGAATTTCAAAGACAGGCTCGTTAACGGGTTTGTGTTGGACAAATATGAAATTTGTAAGTTAAGATGACAAAAATAGAATCTCACCCTAGAAAGATTTTGAGAATTTTCCTTTTATGAAATGGTACTAGACATGAGACTCTTAAGAAGCTAAAGGTTGACTACTCTATTTTTAATTTTATGTTGGATTGAAAAGCTATAAGCATTTGGGTTGAGTTATCCTACAAAGGCTAATAAAAATGATAAATGTGAGAAAATCATAATCAATTGACATATGTAAAGTGTAGACCAAGATGCATGATAATGACATAAAAGTAATAACACATATTTTCTCTCTACACATAAAAGTCACATGTCAAATCTCCAATCATTTTAACATGTATATAACTTTTTCATATGACATTCTATTTAAAAAATAATAATAAGTGTTTTTTTGTCTTTGATATAAGTATGACTTTGTTATATAAAATTTAAATCAAAATTACGTAATTGTGTCTTTCTGTGTGTCATCGTGTATTTTTTCATCATTATGTCTTTAGATTCATCATTGTGTATTTTTTTTATTACTAATAACATCGTTGTGTAATCTTAATAAGTAACTATAATGATAAAAGAACAATAGATTATAAAATACATAAAACCCTATGATGAAGGCATATAACATAATAGCTTAAAGGTAAAACACAATGATGAATACATGTTACACAATGGCTTAAAACGTAAAACACATTGAAATGTACATATTGCACAAAAACTTGAACGCAATACACAATGAGTGTAATGCTCTTTTTCTCAAATTAAGTGAATGTCACATGCAAATCTCGAACAAAAGGCAATGGGCGTCATACACAATGACTCAAACACAATGATGAGTAGAAAGACACATTGACGAACAAAAAATAATGAGCAGAAAGACACAATGGGAAGAACAAAAAGACACAATGATGTAATTTTTGTTTAGTATTTTATCTTTAATATGAGTATCAATTGAAAACTACAATGACCAAAATCTATAACACAACACAGAAAACCCAATTAAACATCACAATGACAAACCAATAACACAATGTATTAAAACCAACTAAGTTTACTTTTATTTTTATATAACAATATAATACTCATATTAAAGATAAAACACGATTGTTATTATGGTGATTTTTTTTAAAAAAATTGTCTTATAAAGAAGTTATAAACATTTAAAAAATGATGAAGGAATTGATATTTGACTTGCATGTGCAGAGCGCAAAGTCAACAAACGTGGGTTATTACTTTTATGCCTATTTCATTTCCCCCCCTTAAATTAATCACAACCATTCAAATATAAAATCAATGAACTATATTGGTTAAACACTTCTCATTTTTATAACCCTTTGTATTTTAACCTTATCCGTAGACATATAAATATACTGATGCCGCAGAAAGAAAAAAGAACAATATATATAGGGCAGTGCTAAAATAAAAACCCACTCTAGTTGTGAAAACCCTAGAAACTTTATATTGGCCCTTGATCTTGATGGATGGATGGTTGAAATTGAGTGAGTAATAGTGGTACAATATTTATATTAAAAACATATTATGAAGGTACGAAAGGGCAAAAGAGACATTTTATATATCTTGTTGTATGTCACTAATCAATAACATGCAGATCAAGGATCTCTCTCTCTTTTCATTATTCAAAAACAAGACTCACTCTCTCTTTCTCCATCTTTCATTCACACAACAAATAAGAATCCAAATATGGTGATGATGTTAATGAAATCCACGATCCAAAGCATATCGAAGCCAAGATCCAAAACCCAAATCCAAATCCACAAAACGGATTCACGGCCACCGCCGTTGCCGGATGTCGCAAGCCAATCGTTTACCACTTGATCCGGTGATTTTCCTCCACAAAAGGTTCAGATATGGACATTTTATATTGACAAAGTTCTTAACAAGAATTTATGGATGAAAGCTGCTAGGATCTCGTCGTTTTTAGTTTTTTTTTTCTTTTTAAGGTACCATGTTGACAGAGTTCAGATCTGGTCGTTTTAGTATTTTAGTTTTTTTTAAGATATTCTTGGAAATTTTGTTTAGATTTGGATCTTGTTTTACATCTTTGCAATTTGTTATTTAGAGTAGAAAATGAGCTTCATTCTTCTTTTTATTGTTGGCCCTTAAAAATATTTAAATTATTTTTGGGTTTTGTTGCGATTCTTGAAGAAATCTTGAATTATATACTATATCTTCAACTTATTTGTACTGGAAAAAAAAGATGGCGGGGGTGGGCTGGTCTTCAGATTTTGTTTGTTTAAACGTATGTTACTGTTGTCTAGAATCGTATGTTTTTAACATGCGAAAACCTATGTTACGACTGTCTTCAGATTTTTAAATATGCAAAAATGTATGTTTTTATTGGTACCAGAATATTATTATTCAATTTTTTATCTATCTAATTCACCAATATTACTAATAAATTAAAATTTTATATCCTATATTTCCAACTTTAAACAAAATGTAAACTAATTTACTAATGATTATTATTACACACACCTTTTAAAAGAAATTTAAATCTTTTATCTCCAACTTAAAACAAAATGTCAAACAATTTATTAATGATTATTATTACATAGACTATTTTAAAAGAACTTTTAAATTAATTAAAAAATGTGTATCATAATAATTTACAATTGTTTACTTTATGTCATAGTTGTTACTTTATGTTACAATCACTTTCTCTCTCTTACACATGTCCTCACACACACGCAAAATATTTCTCTTTCCTACTTTTTTCTTTTTTCTCCTATTCTCTCTTGTTTACTTTAAGTCACATCACTTTCTCTCCCTTGTAAATTGTTTACTTTATGTCACAATCTCGTAAGCTTTTAAACAAGTCTGCATTTTTCTGGCACTCTTTAGAAATCTATCGCACCACAAGTTGATTGCTTTGCAGGCTTCCGATCTGGAAGTAATATAAACATATGTTAATTCTATAAAACAAACATATGTTAAATTGTATAAAAAAACGTATGTTAGTTGTTTAAAACATATGTATACTGTTTCTACATTGTTCAAAACATATGTTAAATTGTTTAGAACATATGTTAGTTTTATGATTTATTTTATACCTGATGGGTTAGATAGTGATCGAAATGGTTGACTAGAAATAAATGCTCAACAGCCTAATGAACACCTGACTAGAAACATATGTTAAACCAACCGTGAAACCGAACTGATGAACGGTTTGGGCAGTTTCACGGTTTCGAACCGAACCGTTAACACCCCTATTTAATATACTAAGAATTCAACATCTTTAATATAATAAGCTTAAGTCCAATAATTAGTTTGCATATACACAAATCAATACCAAAATGTATTCATATGAATTCTTATTGATAAAAAAGAAAAAAATTAATGATAAAACAAAAATACAATCCTTTAAATCTTGAAACGGAAAAAAAAAAGAAAAAAACATCATATCTTCAAAAAAAATTAAAAAGCCTACCAAAAGAATCACATCAGATATTGAACAAAATATCTGATCTTGAAAAAAAGAAAAAACATCAAAAAAGCCTACTGAAGGAAAAAACATCATATCTTGAAAAGAAAAAAACAAAATACATCATATCTCAAGAATCCACACATTTGCAAGAAACTTCATTTTAGAAAAAACGAAAAACACACCAATCATTAGGATCTCGAACATCCTACACCCACGTTAAATTCTTCAAAATCAAGGATCTTGAACAATGAAATCGAGACATTCAATCGAGATGTAGACCGAACAGGTTGCCAAAAACTAGTCACTATCATTGGAGGCGGTATTTAGGCCTTTGAACTTCTAGTTAGCAAGGATAAATAAATTAATTGTTTGATTAATTAAAAAATAAGATAGAGATAGATTAAGAAGATATGGAAAGAATAAAAAAGAAAAGAGATAAATCTAGATATTTGTTTGTCAGGAGAGAGAGACACTTGATGTCAAAAAGACTAATATGCCCCTTACGAATTTTGAATTAAAATTACAAAAGTATAGATGTGGCATGCTTAGAACCACACAATCAAGTTTTCATGGTTTTCTCAACTCAACCAAGTTTTCATTATATACTTTCCCTATATATATATATATATATATATATATATATGATTTATTTTGAGAACTACTTTGAGTTTTAAGAACTCGAAATAACAAAACATCACAATTTTCTTTTGAATTTGTTTTTACACATATGTAATACGTAATTGTAAGTAACGTAAAAAAATTACAATATTTTTTTACACACCAAATTGACTTATTACACAAGTGTAACTAACATTTTAACTTATGTAATCATCAAAAATATTTATTCTCTCTCCTGATTAATTTTTTAATCTGATTTATTCTCAGCAACATATTCCATACTCATTTAATTAAATGCGTGGTCCATATTGAGTTCTTAAAGTTCTTACAACTTATCAAGGATCTCAAAATATCCCTTCCATATATATATATATATATATATATATATATATATATATATATATATATATATCTATGTGTGCGTGTGCGTGCGTGTGTGTGTGTGTGCGTGCGCGCTTTAGTATGCATATAATAAACAAAAAATCTATCTATATTGCTTGGTTTTGTTTGCTTGGATTTATTGTTTCACATTGCCCTTGTTGATTGTTTCATAGGATAAGGTTAGGTAATTTACTATGTGTTCTTGACTAGTTTATGATTGATATCGATTAAGATCATAGAAACAATAAACTAATTAAATAGATAAAAGTGAGCTGCTAGCCTAAAAAGCTGTAAGGTGATAGGTTATTGATAGATCTTTGTTGGTCAGGATTGCTAGATTTAGTTCTTCGTAAGGAGTCCGTCTAGATTTGATTATCAGCTTAAGTCTATTAAGTCAATTGAGTCTTCTTAAGTATCTTTGATTTCTGCGCTGTAAGGTAGGATTTCGTCATAAAGATACTTAGACATAAATTATTATATAACCGTAAGGAAGTTTAATTCATAAAACTGGTGAGTCTTAAAACTTGTTAGAAATCCATAGGCGTCTTCTTGAAGTTCAAGGGTCCTGTTCGGGTTTTCTGTCAAGGGTCTATTTTACGATCCCGGTTCCATAACTTAAGTTTCTCATTTAATTAATAACCGTAACTTTGGGGATTCTAGCCTAGGTAGTTGTTTTTATCATCTGAATTAATCTAAGTTTCTTAAGTGTTTATTAGTATAATTAAATTAGGGATATTTATAATATAAAATTAATTAGTTTAAAGGTAATAATTATGTTTTATTATTATTTTATTAATCAGGGTTAAGTTGAATTAATTAATTATTAGTTTAATAAGAAGGTTTAGTTAAGTAATCATTGGTCAATCATTAGTAAGTTTTAATTAATAGTTAATTATTTATTTAAGGTGTTTTAATTAATTAGTTTAAAAATTCCCCCTCAAATATTACTAATAAATAGCCGTGTCTTGTAGTTGAGTCTTGTTTGCTAGTTTCGTAATTTAAAAAGTCTCATGGGTTCGATATCCGGACTTACTTAGCTGTACTAGAGTCGACCGGTACACTTGCCGGTTAGTAGTTTAAGTTAAGTTTAAGAGTTTAGAGTATTACTTAGTGTCTAGTTTTTGTGAGGTCCGAGCCCCGGTGCGGAAGCGTGAATAATATTGTCAATACCAATCAACGGTGTGGAGCTCGGATCTAGGGTTAGGATCGAATCTTACTCAGATTCACTCTTGAATGATGATATCAGTTGGACGGATGAGGTGTATTGGGAGAGAGCCTGATTTGATTAACAATCAACAATAAAGTAGGATGAACAATTGTAATCAAAACACAAACAAGATAGAAAAGGTAGTATGAAATATTAGCCGAATGATTCTCATTAAGATGAAACACTCATACATACATTCATACATACAATCAATTAAGAAATATCTCAGCCGCCACCAGGAGAGCTCATCCTGGCGGCAGAGACTCTCTCAAAGGGATAAAACCCTAAATCTCACACATACACAATACAGTCACTCATACTAGACAAATGAATAAAAACATCTATTTATACTAGCCTAGCATGACTTGGTCTTCAAGCCATCCACCCTTGGTTGAGACCAAATAATACATTTTTCACCCAAAGATTAATTCGATGCGTCGGTCTAAAATATAAGTCCCAACAATCTCCCCCCTTAGACCGATGCCATCGAATTTCTTTCATGATCACCTCATAACCCGTTGTCTTTCATTGAAATTCTCCCCCTCACGTTGTGAGGTCCGAGCCCTGGTGCGGAAGCGTGAATAATACTGTCAATACCAATCAACGGTGTGGAGCTCGGATCTAGGGTTAGGATCGAATCTTACTCGGATTCACTCTTGAATGATGATATCAGTTGGACGGATGAGGTGTATTGGGAGAGAGCCTGATTTGGTTAACAATCAACAATAAAGTAGGATGAACAATTGTAATCAAAACACAAACAAGATAGAAAAGGTAGTATGAAATATTAGCCGAATGATTCTCATTAAGATGAAACACTCATACATACATTCATACATACATACAATCAATTAAGAAATATCTCAGCCGCCACCAGGGGAGCTCATCTTGGCGGCAGAGACTCTCTCAAAGGGATAAAACCCTAAATCTCACACATACACAATATAGTCACTCATACTAGACAAATGAATAAAAACATCTATTTATACTAGCCTAGCATGACTTGGTCTTCAAGCCATCCACCCTTGGTTGAGACCAAATAATACATTTTTCACCCAAAGATTAATTCGATGCGTCGGTCTAAAATATAAGTCCCAACAGTTTTAGCGTATATTTATTTGACTACTTTTATCACCTCAGTTATTATTGATTCTATTGATTGGGTTTGTGATAATGAGAGTTTCGGTTTGAAATTTGGGTGTTTAATGTATGGAATGGTGGTTGATGGGTATAAGAGTAAAGGTTTGTTGGATGAAGCTGTGTGTGTTATGTTACGGCTTAATGTTAATGAGTGGTTTCCGGATTTGGGTTGCGTTAATTCGTTGGTGTCACACCCCAACTAGGTAATCGCGGAAGCGTAATACGGGAATGTAATAGACACCTCTAGTATCAACCAAATTGTTATAAAGAAAATTAATAAACTAATTTACATCATGTTACATTGTTTTGTACTAAATTTACAAACTAGATGAAATACACATAACCGGTTCTGCCAGACGTTTATTCTATATTAGTTACTTGCATCTATCTACAGCGTGCCAGTCTCATTCTTAACACGGAGCACATAAGAAAATTATTTCAACTTCGGCTCACCTGAAAAGCATGTTAAAACGGGCCAACTAGAAAGAGTTGGTGAGTTTCACAAGTATAAATAAAACCAGTATACGTAATCATTGTATAATATTTGTATGTATGCGATGTAATTATACTAAGCCACGAGTGAATCCTCGACGAACTTATATCACGTGGCTTCCACTACCCACGCACTTCTTATGGCCACAATGACTCTATTTGCTGCAACAGGTACTATGTCTAACACCACATACCATGTTACAAAAGGATCGCATGGTCATGTTCAATTGTAAAAAAATGTTTCGGCATACTCCACCAGCCGTGTCAACTGGGTTTGTCAAACCAATAGTATTATTCACATGCCTTCGGCTTGTAGTTAATCACTCGTGTGGGGGGGGGGGGGGGGGATTTCAAGTGTTACCACTTAAAAATTAACATCATAAAACGTTTCCAAATAAATAGGCATATATAAACATGCTTCCGCCCCAAATGTTCATAAAACAGTTTAAAAAGTGAGGTCATGTAACTCATCTTATAGTAGTTAGTATCAGTAGTACACTTGTGTAAACGGTATGCTTCAATTATAGCTCAACTCCTATAATCGATATTGCATTGTTTATACTAGTACATTCATTAAACTGAATCAGGCTGTTTATCTAGTCTGGGTATGGCTGTTACGCCCATATCATGTCAGTAGTCTTAGATTGTGACGTTATACGACATGAATTGTTTAAAACCAGTATTGGCTTAGTTCCACCATTTCCCGTGCCTGGCCAAGTTGGTCGTTTACGCGTTTCAGAAATATGTAAGATCACACAAAATTTAGTAAATGTACAATTTAATAAAATGATCGATTTATATTAGGTTTCAGTATTTGGATTAGCCGCGTGGTTCGTTTTCGTTTTCATACGGGTTTGATTGTACAAAACACGTACAATTCACCCGAGTTGTCCGGAAATCTCGTAAAAAGTTCGTTTTTATCAAACTCAATCAAAACTATGATATTTGACCACTTTTGACGTTTTGAGATACCAGTCAGTTCGTTAAACATAATAATGACGGTTTTGTCAAAACATATATGTTAGGGCACGGATAATATATATTGAGGATAGGTTATCCTTGAGACGCGTCTGGATCAATTATATTTGATAAAAGTTCTGGAGTTGAGTCTGGATCAATGATTGTTTCTCATGTGTAGGTTTATAATTCACAGTTCTAACGGCTGGAAGACCTAGTCTACCTATTACTTCGCTACTAGACTTATTCCGCATGTGGTCAAAGAGTTTGAAGCTGCTAGTGGGAGGGGGGCGTGAAAATAGGAATAGTTGTTATTTTTCTTTTTTGGTTAGTAATTGAGATTATGGTCAGCTAGTTAATCATTTCGCACACATTAGTGATATTCAGAAATCTTTCTAGCAGTGCACACACATAGAAATCTTCGTATTACTGATCATAATCTCCACTATTGTAACTCAATTTTTGATTAATAAAGTGGTGATAGACGATTTGTCATCACCTGGGGTTTTTGTGCCGGTGATCCAACCAAGATCAAGGGCTTTTCCTTGCAACAAATCACTGTGTTCTTACCTTTATTCATTTCATAATTGTTATTATCATTCAAAGCACTAAACCTCACCTTACAAATTTGGTTACATTATTCTTGATTATTTTTGACCAAAACAATATATAATTTGAAATTTTAAATTATTATAACTATTTATATATTTATATATAAATTAAGAGAACTTTTGTACAAATAAATTGAAGCATGAAGAATTTTATTATAATATTTTTAGAATTTTTACACTTATTTATTTATTTATATGAATTCATTTTATGTGTTATAATTAACCGATAAATCAACCCGTTTATACCAAACGATTCCCGAAAAACCGATAAATTTTTTGAATGGTCAAATGTCATCAAATAATCCCTGTAAAATCTATAGAACTTAACTCTTTTGCTAAAAAAGCTTTTTGTGCATGATTCGGGTGTTAAAATGCGATTAAATGGGAATCCAAAAACCTTATCTAGGGTTCTCCAATGGATTCCAAATTTCATGTGTGATCTTAAAATACGATTTCTGAGTTATCCAAAAAATATCATAGTTTTTCAAGAAGTTTAGCTATTTTTCCAAATAAATCTCCAATAAATGGTAATAAAATAACCAAATTTTTTTGTTTATCGAAAAATTCCCAAATTTGAACAAGGACATATAAATATCATCCCTGATGTCCATGAAAATTCTCATAGGCTAAAAACAAGCACGTCACAATCGAGACACAAACAGCCCCTAAACGAGTAATTGGTTTTTACCTTTGCGGTTTTTCCGAGTGTTTGGGTCGTTTTCTCGCCTCTCCAGTTTCTTGGAGCTTTTCTTCTCTTGTTCTCTTTTCTTAGTTAGGCCCAAGAAAGTACAAGATATATTTGACTAATATACTAAGATGATAGCTAGAGACTAGAGATGAGAGTGCGGGATCTAGATTTGTAACAAATATTCGACTTTGCTTTTGCAAATTGTTATGTACCAAAACCAAAGAATATCGTCGATGGGCTACAAAAAAAGAAGATCCTACTTCGCTCATGTACCGTCTTTTAACTCTCCTACCGCTGGTAAAGCTAGCAGTCTAATACAATTTCTGCATGTTAAGACAGCACACTAGTACATTTTCTTTGACCACTGAGACCAACCCCCAAGCCCGGTCTTTGAACTAATAAGGCATAGTAGAAAAATTCAGACTTACTATCATCGCGCTTGAAGTCCATCCAAGAGAGTTCCCCGGCTTCTCGTGATGAGCACAGCGCAGCAAACGGTATTTGCACCAGAGGAGGGTGGTGAGAACCGTTGAGCCATTGGCTTGCTGAGCTTTTCTGTGTTAGTGCACGGTTTTGCGTCTAGAGTCTTTGTATTTATCGTTAAATGTTTATTTGATTATTTTAATGTAATATTTAATGTTTATTTATCTAATTCGTTATGTTATGTCTAGTTCGCTAGGAATGTTAGCGAACTAAGACTAGTTCGTTAAGGTTAGGTCTAGTTCGCTAGGAATGTTAGCGAACTAGGACTTTATAATGTATTCCCTCCTGATTCGTTAGGAGATGTTAACGAATCAGGGGGTGGTTCGTTAAGTTAATTTAAGTTAACGAAGGGGAAGCTGGTTCGCTAGGGGATGTTAGCGAACCAGATCGTCTTCTATATATAGTGAACCACTGTTCACTTGTAAATAGTTGAAGTTTTGAGAGAATTAACATTATTCAGAAATATTTAAAGTATTCTCTCTCTCTCAAGCTTCACATTAATCTTATATTGATAATATATATATTACATAACAATCAAACTAAGGTATAAAAGAGTTAGATCCGTATAATCAATATCAACATATAGATCTGGATCAGATCTGAGTTATTGATTAGAACGAGTGTAAGTCAAGGGATCAAACAAGTGGTATCAGAGCTTTCGGGGCTCAAGTCACTTGGTTTGATTGTTATTATTATAATTTTTTGTTTATTTTCTGTTTAGTTTGAGTTTGAATTAATTTGGGTTGTTTTGGATTGATTATGGATGGATTAGAGTGAAACTGGTTTAGTTAAGGTATAATTGAGGTTCAATTGTGTGGAATTGGAGTGTGAATTGGATTTGGGATATGTATTGGGTTTTCGGTTTGAGTCCGTGAACAGGGGAGTGGTTTTGGTTAAAATTGATTCGTGTATGGTGTTAATCGGTTACGAGTTATGCTGGATTGAATTCGTTTTGCGATTACGAGCATTTTGGTATATTATTTGTTAGTTTTGGTTGACAATTGAGTGTGTAATACAGATCTGGATTGATGTATTTCTGGGTTTGAACTTCATATTTCTGGAAATTTGTTCTTGAATATTTGAAGATTTGAAGATGATGGCAATTCGCTATAAAGTTTTAAGCGATTCGCTAAGTCTTTAACTTGATTTGCTATCAACTCGTGCCATTCGCTAATCAGTTCGCTAATTGATTCGTGTGAGTTAATTAATTCATGTTATCTAGTTCGTTAACTAGATAACTGATTCGTTTGACACGTGTTAGTCTTGGAATTTGTGCTTTAACAACTTTTTGCCACGTGGCAAAAAGGAATCAAGTTTGTTACAAACGGTTATAACAACCTGATTCGTTATATTATAATTCGCTATAGTGTTGATTCGTTATCAACTGTAGCTGATTCGTTATCTTAATTCGCTAAGCATTCCTTAATAATTCGTTAAGTTGACTTGGTCAATTCACTTGGTCAATTCGTTAAGTTGACTTGTGATTCGTTAAGCCTTTATCACATTCGTTATCTGTTTCGCCATTTGGGTGATTCGTTAAACTTAGTTGTGATTCGTTAAGGTTGACTCGCTTAGTTGACTTTTGATTCGTTAACTAATTTTCCTCATTCGTTAAGACTTGATTCGTTAAGTCTCAGTTCGTTACAACTGTTCACCATTCGCTACTACTGTTCACTGATTCGTTAAGATATTTTATTACTTGTTTATTTTCAAAGATGGCTGGTATGTATGCATTGGCGTCTCAAAATATGTTGATGCAACAGATGTTGCAAGTTGATACCGAGATTGGTTCACATTCTAAATGTCCAAGATTGATGAAGTTCAGTGACTTTGCCAAATGGGAACCTCGGTTTCGTGCACATTTAGGATCGGTTCATCCTGACTGTTCATATTGTCTGGATGAGGTTTATGTTGCACCAATGATTGGTGATGATACTGTTGGGTATACTCCTAAAGCTGTCTCTCAATACTCACAAGAAGAGAAGAAAGTTTTAGAAATTGAGATAAAAGCATATTCTACATTGATTATGGCTTTACCAAAGAATATTTTTCATCAAGTTGGAAGTATCAAGAGATGTGCATCTTTGTTTCAACATCTGCGTATGAGAAGCATGGGAAACACAGCTGAGAGTAAGAAAGTGATGCTCAAGTTTCAATTTCGAAACTTTAATTTATTAAAAGGAGAAACAGTTGAAGAAATGACTACCAGATTTAGTCATTTGATTGCTGAAATGGATAAAATGAGAATGGAAATTTCTGAAAGAGATAAAATTGACACTATCAAGAGTGTGCTTCCTAGTTCCTATTCAACATTTCTCATGGTTTTGAAAGAGAATGATTATTTTCTGAATGAAGATTTGACAGCACTTGAATTCCTACAAAAGATCGAAGCAAGAGAATATGATCTTAAGTGTCAAAAGTCTTCAAAAGAAAATCAAGATCCGGCTTTCTATGGTGGAAGTATGCCTCTGAGTTCAACAATCTCACCTATCACTGCTTTTCTTACTCATGCCGCAAGTGAAAAAGAATCTGCTTTATTTAATGATCCAAAAGTTTGTTTCTACTCTGCTGGTAATTCAGATGGTTCTGGAAGTTCTACTAGTACTAATCCATTTGCTACACCTCCTAGTGTGAATATGAAGGAAGCTGAGCAAAACTTTGCTTTTCTGACGGCATTTATGTCTTCATATGAAAACCTGGTGAGTAGTAAAATTGCCACGAGTGAGTTAACAGATGAGAATTATGATCAAATAGATCCGGATGATTTAGAGATCATGGATTTAAAATGGAATATGGCCATGATCGTTCGTAAAGTTAAAAGATTCATGCAGAGAACTGGAAAAGATCTTCCAGCGTTAAACAAGAAGTTGGGTTTTGACAAATTGAAGGTGAAGTGTTATAATTGTCAAGAATTCGGTCATTTCGCGAAGGAATGTGACAAACCAAGAAAAGAATACACTGGACCTCGTGGTCAAAGTCAAAACGCTTCTTCACCATGAGGAAGTGATGCTGAAAAGAAACCGTCTACGTCTACAACACAAGCGATGTTAGCAGATGGAACTGATTGGTCTCAAAGGCTATTGTGCAATGATGTTCAAGAAAATTTAGCTATGTTTGGGTTACATGAAGATTGTCAAGATGCTACTGCTAGTGTGATGTCTTCAGATAATGATTCTGGATCTGATTTTGATGATTCTTGCGACAAGTCTTCTGAATCAATGTTTGCTTGCATGGCTAAGATCAATGAGGGTTCATCCAAGACCATTTCTGGTGAAAACTGGATCATGGATAGCGGATGTTCTCGTCATATCACCGGAAATCTCGACCTATTAACCAACGTAAGAAATATTCAAGGTGGTTATGTAGCATTTGCTGGGAATTCTGGAGGCATGATCACACAAGAGGGTGATGTTTCAAATGATCATATTACATTTGAAAAAGTAAATTATTGTGACAAGGTTGATCATAACTTATTGAGTGTATCGCAGATTTGTGATAAAAAGTACACTACAATATTTACTAACAAAGAGTGTCTTATCTTGAAACCGGGTTACGTGATTCCCGAGGACATGGTTGTCATGCGATCACCACGATCAAATGATATTTATGTCTTAAACATGAGTTCTAAGATATCAACATCAATCGAAACATGTTTTGTCTCGAAAGCAACCGAGAAAGACTCGATTCTGTGGCATCGAAGAATGGGTCATATTCATGTTAGAAAGATGAATTATTTAATGGCAAATGACTTAGTTGAGGGTGTCTCGCTAAAGAACTTTAAGTTATCTGATCACTGTGTTGCATGCAAGAAGGGCAAGCAGAAGAAGAATACACATCCATCTAAGTTATTGAACTCCATTAATACTCCTCTTGAACGACTTCATATGGATTTGTTTGGTCCAGTGAATTGTGCGAGTATTTCTGGAGACTGGTATTGTCTTGTCGTGATAGATGATTATTCAAGATATTCATGGGTGTTATTTATGAGTTCAAAAGATCAAACACCTGTTTTGGTACAAAACCTTATTACCAAGATCGAATCACTGTACAAACAAAAGGTGAGGAGAATCCGGTGTGATAATGGTACTGAATTCAAAAACACTATTTTGGATTTCTTTTGTATTCAAATGGGAATTCACCGAGAATATAGTGCACCTTATGTACCACAACAAAACGGTGTTGCTGAAAGGAAAAATAGAACTCTGATTGAAGCTGCACGTACAATGCTTGCTGATTCAAAGCTTCCTATTCAATTTTGGAATGAAGCAGTGAACACAGCTTGTTATACACTTAATCGGGTTCTAACAGTTAAACGACTCAAGAAGACAAGCTATGAAATTTTAAATAACAGAAAACCTAATTTAAAGTACCTGGAACCATTTGGGTGTCCGTGTACAATGTTGAAGAAGGATTCGGGTAAATTTGATGAAAAGGCTATCGAAGGATATTTCTTGGGCTATGCGTCTCCAAAGAAAAGAGTATTTAATTTTACATCTGGCTGTGTTGAAGAATGGTACCATGTGGACTTTCAAAAGTACACAACTCCTCCACAAGGGAAAGGTCCAGACTGGATGTTTGACTACGATAGTTTATTTAATTGGTTTACTCCTTCGACTGATCACATCGATGAAGATTTGGTTAGAGCTTACTTTGAAGAACAATTGAACATTCCAAGCTCTTCAAATACTAATGCAGATGAATTTCAACCCGATGCTACAACTGAAGAATCTCAAGTTGTTCCTCCAGTTGTTATTGATAGTGTTTCTACCTCTTCCGATGATGATCAAGCTGAGATTCAAGTTATCGATCTTGATTGTGATAATGTCTCATCACCCGAGTTGGGTGAACATTACACTAATTTATTTGACAATGTTGTTGTTCCTGAAAATCCTACTCTTCGGATTCATGGATATCATCCACAGGACAATATCATTGGAGAACTTGATGTGGGCGTTCGTACACGTCATCAAGTTGCTTCGTCAAGCGACAATAACGTATTGTGTGCTTACACTAATTTACACTCTTCGGGAATTGTGAATATTGCTAAATTCAATTGCTTTCTATCTCAAGTTTAGCCAACGACAGCTCGTAAGGCACTTGAAGATCCTTCTTGGGTAGAAGCTATGCAAGAGGAATTACAGCAGTTTGCACGATTAGGTGTTTGGGATTTAATAGACAAACCTGCTAGAGTCAAGAAAGCTATTCCGACTAAGTGGGTATTTAAATGTAAAAAGGACGATCGAGGGGTGATTGTCAGAAACAAAGCACGTCTAGTGGTGCAAGGTTTTCATCAGCAAGAGGGTATTGATTATACTGATGTATATGCTCCAGTTCTTACCCAAAATAATGCATGACCATGCACTTTTTGTGCATGACCGTGCACTTTGTCCAGAAGCTTATAAACCCTTATTTTCACTTCATTTTGGTGTGTGGAGCCTTGATGATTCTCTCTCAACCCTTTAAAATTAGTTTATGTGTTCCTAGAGAGTTTGAAGGCTTCCACCATCCTCAAGATCTATCATTCCATTCTTCAATCCTTGCTTGATCTTAGTTTTCATTCCTTTGTTCTGAACATGTTTTGTAAGCTTATTTCTAGTTTGATTGTAGTTGTATTAAGCCTTATGGGCTAATTACTTTTGCTATCTAAACAATGTTGAAACTCTTATTAATGTGATATATTATCTATGCATGATTTTGGTAAAGTGGTTTTCTTTCAAGAATATGGTTGAATTTATAATTTGATATTGATGGTGTTCATGCTTGTTATGTTACATAACCTTGTTAGTTTTGCAAATGTTTAGGCATTCATGTTGGAAAAATATGTTCTAGATGTTTGTTTGTAAACTTTGAATGTTTATGAAATCTTTGTTTACATTACTAAGTTAGGAATGACTAGTAAAAATTAACTTAGTTATATAATTATTGATGAGTATGAAACCCTACACTTAATATTGGAAAATTGATGAGTGTTGTTATGATTTTTGACTTGGTGATGACTTGCTAGTTAAAGTTTCATAAGTTTATATTAATTTCATGAATTTGGCTACTTTAGTGTAATCTTAGGTGTTTAGAATGTTGTTCATGCTAGCTTTCCTTTGATTATTAGACTTTGTTGTTTTGACAAACAAGTTAGTCTATATTTATCTCTTGATTAAAAACCCATCATGATGATTATTAGCTAGTATTAGGTTGCTTCATTGTAATCTAGTATTTATGTTTACGTTCATGATGTTTTACCATATTATTGCTATTTTATCATATTAGTAGAGTGGATTCATGTCTAGGTAGTTTGTTGGATTGATTATATTCTTGTGTTTTTACTTGCTTATTTTCATTGTATGCAAATTTAGTTAATTAAAAATTCAACTTAAGATTTATTTGTTCGGTTGGTCATTTACAAAGATTTAGTACTAGAAATTTGTCGTGTCCATGGATTGATAGTCGGTTCTTACCGACACTTTATTACAAACGATAGGTACACTTGTCTTTCGTGTGTGGTTTAATTGTAGGTGAAAAGCTATTTTAAAACCCGATTTGTGTGGAACTTTTACTTTAATTTTTATATATATATTCACACACTTTATTACAAACGATAGGTACACTTGTCATGTAGCTTGCTCGAACTAACACTTAGAAGACTTCTAGAAGATAACTTTGCTCTTTGAGTAAAATACCTTGCTCGAATTAAGTATAGGCTTGCTCGAAGGATAAGTTTGCTCGTTTTCCATACTTAGCCACTTCTGAGGAGGTTGAGAAGATTTCAATCTTCCTTTTATCGAATCTTGATCCCAACATTTTTCATTCATTATTTTATTTTACTCTTGAGTTTCGCTCATTTCATTTTAATTATAATAGTTTTGTTTATATCGTGTTAATCTCTATAACATTATTTATTTCGTTTTAAATCTCAATAACATTGTTTATTTTTATTTAAACTTCAATAGTTTCATTTATTTACTTTTACCTAATATTTTCACGTTATCCTTGATTTCAAGTATTTGTTTGTATATTTTTTACTAGTTTTGATCATTATAGTTCATTATTTTTAATTTCCAAGTTTTCATATAAGAATTTATCTATTTATCTTAAAACCCACACAATGTGACGAATTATGTAGACCATCTGATGATAAAGATAATTACGGGTTAACACGCAATTATTAAAGTCCTCGCAAGGAAAACACAATAAGTACGGTTGTGTGGAATAACTCCGAACTTGGAATGATTTTTGGAAACGGAACAAATGTAGTATGATAAAGGCATGGTGGATACACTGTTGGTATATCTTATATATAAGTGCCCTGGCCATACATCCTATTTGTGGCATTTTTCAGGTTATTCAAAGATTAGTTTTATCAATTAATTTATTTATCGACTTTATTTTGCATATATATTTCAAATTTGTTAAAACTTTTACAACTCAATGTAGTAATTATTTTTTTTTAATTATTTTTAATTTAATTTGATGACGAAATTTCTAAAAGTTGTGAATCTTGTGACATTCGTCATTTTAAAAACCTGAAATCCCAACCCATTTTAAAAATTTTGACACCTTTAGGATCTTCATTTATTAAAAAATTTTGTATTGTTTTTGTATTTATGTTCATGATATTTATGTTTATAATGATGTTGTTGATGTTTAATTTCTCATAATGTTGTTTTATTAATTATGATGTTACAAATTTAATCCTAAGTATTATTATATTTTCTCTCGCCAATTGAGTCAAAGATATTTAATTGGTCATAAAAGACATTGAACTAGTCAAAACCATGTTTTAAGCCTTCTGACTAGCAACTTGACTAAGCATCCAATTAATTTATTTTGACCTTGTTTTTAACGAGTTTTTTCCAATGTAAACACGATTTCACTTTTAAAGAACTTTCACCACAACTCATTTCACTCCCAATGGTGTACTTTTTGTCACAAATCTGCGATACACTCAACAGATTATGATCCTCCTTGTCACAATAATTAACCTTCTCGAATGTAATTCTACCATTCGACATTTATCCTGTTAGTAATCAAACCACCTTGTTTACCCGCAAATGCAACATAACCCCTTGTGTATTCTTCACATTTGTTAGGATATTAATATTGCTCGTTATGTTACGAGAACATCCACTATCCATAATTCATTTATCTTTTGTAATTGTCTTGGATGAACTCTGTATACACACATAAATGATTGGGGTCCATTTGGTATAAATCAACTTTAGGTTTCCAAGTTGGAAGAACTTCAATTGGAACCTTGGCCAAATTATCTTTCTTTTGCAATTCATGCTGGTGTGTTGAAGAAATTGACTATAAGTCGACTTTCTTTTCAAATAATCATCACGAATCACACCAGAATCAACATTCTTACAAAGATTTAATAATCTCAACCTTTTTGTCATTCACACTCTTATTTTCAAAATTAACCCTCACAACCTTCCTAGGTCTAATTTCACTAACTTTTGGAGGTTGCCTTTGCAAAATACTCTTAATCAATGGAACATGTTCCTTGATTAAGGGTTTTTTCAGTCAATTTTACCCTAGATTCACATCTCTTTGCAACATGACCGTGTTCACCACATGAGAAACATGTTCTCATATCCACAAACACTTGTGGAGAATCAACATTGACATGTGAATCCTCAAGTTGAAAAGTCACAACAGTTACAATATAATTGCCCATCTTGTTGGCATGTTTATTTTTGTAAAAATCTTGATTAGAACATTTAGAAAAGCTTTGAACTGAATCTAATCTAGAAGATTTTACAAACTTAATAGGTTCTAACAAAGTTGATTTAACTTTTGATTTGAGATTTTTTAAAAAATTTCGATTTCTCGAAAGCTTTTTCAAGTTCATTCAAACTTATTCACCTTGAAACAATCTTTCAGCCAGTTCAGGTTTTATCAAACATAAAGGAACAATTTTATCATCAGACACTTGATTTACACCTTTGAGTTTATAAACCATGCTACTATTTACTTTATTAGTTCTAACATGATTTATAAACTTCATTAAATCCTCATCTGAAATCACTTTCTTTTTAGATGTCACATTACTCACAAGAGATTTTCTAGAACCAGTGTTAACTTTCACAAAATCACATAGTTTACAAAAAATATTATTTGAAAGAGGAATATTCTTGTCTTTGTGAATCACCTTTGTTTCAAAAACAACTTCGACTAACAAAGCACTATCATTTTCAGAGAAAACAAAATCGCTATGAACAAAGATCTATTATTAGCAAATTTTAATAATTCCACTAGTTTAGTTTTCTTCTATGTGATAACCTCATCCACAAACACGGGAGAATCGATAGTCAAAGGATTAACAATTTCCACCTTTGTAAGTCTACATTGTCCGGTATGTTGGTATAACCATTATGGGAAGGAGAAGGTATCTCAACAAATCCCACCTTTTTGTTTATTACTATTAACTTCAATAATTTCATTTGTAAAAAAAGGATGCATTTTTGAGTTTTCCCAATTTGTTTTTCAACTCCTTTACCTCATTTTCTAGCTCGATGATTTGGTTAATAATCTTAAGATTTCTTGAAATTGATTTTTCAATAATGCTTATTTTAGTGGAAACCTCAGCTTTCAAATCATGATTACTAACATATAAGGCATCAATATTGTCTTTATATTTTTTGTCAATTTCAACAACTTTCCGATAGTTATCACGAATAATAGTCAAATCACAAACTATATGCGCATTGTGGTGATGAATTGATTCAAGTTTAGACTTGTACTCATCATAATGAGAACAATCTATTATCTGAGGTGCATCATTAACTAATGAAATGACAATTCCACATTTAACAAAAAAAAATTAGAAGAATTAGAACTAACCTCTTCGATCTTAGCTATTCAAGCAAATGTGCCTTGCAGATCCACACTTGAATCATCTGAATTTGTCTTTCCCTCAACACTTTCTTCAATCGGAGTCTTATCCTCAGTCACCAAAATCTCTTCATTCTTACTAATCACAACCACATTAGCTTGTTGCACTTCATTAGATGTATTATTACCCAACAACCTTTGTGACCGATCAATCCCTTCTTGTGCTATCATTTCTTGTGACCCGCTTGTCTTTGCAGACACCACTCCCTTATGTTTCTCCTTA
Source organism: Bidens hawaiensis (assembly GCF_021521415.1). Taxonomy (NCBI): domain Eukaryota; kingdom Viridiplantae; phylum Streptophyta; class Magnoliopsida; order Asterales; family Asteraceae; genus Bidens; species Bidens hawaiensis. The sequence goes on along the minus strand of NW_027491166.1, from coordinate 83,640 downwards.
GACTCAGAGTTGTTATACCTCCTATTATTGAAGTTTCTATCTTGAGTCCTTTGACCAGGATAGTATTCTTTTCTCCGTTTATCACATTCTTTTGCAAAGAGTCTAAAATCCTAACAATTATAACACTTAACCTTCAGCTTGTCAAATCCTATCCTTTTGCTCATAGCAGGCAAATCTTTCCATGTTATTTCCATAAACTTTTTAAATTTTCCGAAAATCATTGCCATGTTCCACTTCAAGTCCATCAGCTTAAGATCATCAGGATCAACTTGATCATAATCCTCGTCAGTCAAATCACCTACAGAAATTTTCCTACTCACCAACTGTTCATAAGAAGTCATAAACACTCCCATGAAGGAAAAAAGTTTTTTGCTTCCTTCTGTGTACATTAGGTGGTGGCGTGACATGAGGAACAGAACCAATACCAAATCAGATGAACTTGAAGATATATTAGGTTCATAAACAACTTCTTATGGAATCTTTTGATATACTTGAGAGTAAAAAGCAGTAATTAGCATAGATGCACTTTTATTTACTCGAGTTGTCCCACCATACATTGTTAGATCTTAATTACCCGTTGATTAACCTTGAAATTTTAACTCAAACACCCTTTCTTCAAATTTTTGCACAAAGTCCATTGCAGTATGCCTTTAGTTCTAAAATACCCATTTCTGTAAGAACCATTAGATAGGTAGAGTATGAGGTTTGGAGAGCATTCTTCAGGGTATCAAGTTTATCACATTCATCTAGATTCGTATCGAATCTGATAAGCTCAACAGTTGAGTGACAAAACCTTACCAACAATTCTCCAACTATTTCCACAAGCATGAGATTGAAGTTTTTGAATTGAAACTTCAACATCTGACTAAATTTATCAAAGATGTGCTCATGTAATGCTATTGTTAAGTTGGAATAAGACTTTGTCTCAACTTCATATGCCTTCTTTTCTTCAACTGTCATTTGGGTAAATAATTTGGCTACTCGAACATTATAAGGAGTATCAACAAACAATGGTCCATAACAATTCCCTAAACTTTGCATACCTTCGGGATGAACTGCTCCCAAATGACTTCTAAACCTCAAATCTCCTTTTGAAAAATTACAAAAATTGTTAAGCATCGAGAATTTTGTATAAGACCTGATGTCAGAATCATTATTTAACATCTGCTGCTTAAGAGCATTTTAAGAAGCCAATATATAATAGTTTATCATTTTTTAACAATTTAAGGGTTTAACTGTTCACTATTAGAAAAATGAAGGTTGAAACTTGAAAAGTTTGAAACTTAGGTAACGAATGAGGAATTGTTGGCTTTACAATTAACCAAAATGGACAATGAGTAACGGATATGACTTAACAGATGACACTGTTCACACATGATTAAACAGTGATGAATGAAACAACCAATAAAATAATGTGACGAATGAGGAATGACAAATGTACACGTAACGAATGTTTGTGAGTTATAACGAATGGGTTGTTAAAATGATTATAACAACCTGATAACTACTTAACGAATGAGTTTAAACACAATAACGGATGAACTCGTAATTTGTCAAGAAATTAACGAATGATTTGTTATCTTCATATTTCCATATTCAAACTCAATCCAGACTACCACAAACTAGTCCAAATTACACAATTTAACACACAAATCACTTGCAAACCAATTCCGAACACATCTGAACCATTCCTAACACTCAATTTAGTCAAAAATACCTTCAATTTTGACTCAGAAAGTCAAAATTATACGTTTAAACTTGAACAAATTCCTGCTAAATCCGAAATACCTCCTAAAGACCAATTCAATACAATTAAACTTGTATAGATGTTCAATTGATCATTACTAGAATCAATTCAGCAACAATTATCATCATTATGATCTTCAATTGGTCGATTCTAAGGTTCGTGAGATCTGAAATCAATTTTAGATCATAAAACCTAGATCAATTGAGTCTAAATCTAGTTCTAAACGCAGTCAATTAGACGCATGGCTCTTATACCACTTGAGAATACATGACTGATTTGTCTGATTGAGATCCAGTCTATGATATGATTACGTAATAGGACGATTACGTTGACGGTGGGTAGTTTGTTTGTGTTGAGAGATAAATTCGGATGAGTAACGAGGCAAATCAATATAAAATTAGAACTTTTCTAAAATTAGAGTAGATTATAATATATATATATATGTGTGTGTGTGTGTGTGTGTGTTTGTGTGTGTGTGTGTGTGACGACTCATTCATTTGATTGGCCTAATGAATGAGTGTTCCAATTGCTATGCATTCGTTATACATCACATACGAATAGCCTTCATACGTTAATCCGTTCACTAAACAACCTTAACGAATGAGAACAAAACATGCGGGTCTCATTCGTTATTATAACGTTAACGAAGGAGCTCATACATTTACCAAAATACACCTATGCATTAATATATTCTCTAAATATATTAACAAAAATCAGGACGAAAAACGATGCATCAACAATAAACTATCTTTCTACAATAGAATTTTAAGGTTACGGATACTAGATTTATGCGAGTAACTTCCCCTTGAAAATTCATATATATATCCTAATGAAGTAAAATAATTGTAGACACGTGTCGGTTTGTGGTTAATTCTCATATATTTTTTTCCCTCGAAAACAAATATATGTCATAGATAAATAATTATTTAGTTTCATTTTACACTCCATTTATATTATATCTATAACATAATTAAATTATTCATTTTTCTTTAAACTCTATTTATATTATATCTATACACTATTATAAAAATAAATATTTACATATTATACTAATATACATTGTTAGAATATATTTCACAACATACTTGGGGAAATCCAAAAATCAACAACAAACCTTGTATGTTAAATATTGAAAAAAATATAATTTAACATGTTAATACTAACATATTATACTATGCATATTGTTGAAGAATGTAAATAAAAAACTCTAATACGCTTTCAATCTATGAAGTAATTTTTTTAATCATTAAATTATAAATATATGCTTTAAATTTGATCCATTTTTAAAAATAACTCCATTTATCTATTATTTATTTATACATTATTATTATATGATTTAAATCTATCTATTAATATTTTTGGTTAATTTAATAAATTATACCTAAGTGTATTATATTGTTGAAGAATGTAAATAAAAAACTCTAATACGCTTTCAATCTATGAAGTAATTTTTTTAATCATTAAATTATAAATATATGCTTTAAATTTGATCCATTTTTAAAAATAACTCCATTTATCTATTATTTATTTATACATTATTAGTATATGATTTAAATCTATCTATTAATATTTTTGGTTAATTTAATAAATTATACCTAAGTGTATTAAATTGTTAGGATAGTATATACCAATCAGTTTCAAATAATAAATTTTATCATATTTAGTTTATTGGTTTTTTTATCAATGATTGTTTCGGGTTTTTTGTGGAACTTAAATTTGATTGTAACGGTTTAAAAGTTGGTAAATAGATAGTTTGGTACAAATTAACTATATTTGGCTCAAATTTCTTACGGGTAAAAGTGGGATAATCTGATATTTTAAAAAATTTGAGAATGCAAATAGAACTATCGTCAACTTATTATGGGTTTAAAGTTTTGACTTGAAACTGTAGAAGAAATTTAAGTTAGAATTATAAATGTGATTGGGTTTCGAATTTGTTTGTAATGAATTTTTGGAAATAGTCAAAAGATTCGGTATATTGTACATTGCGTATGTTTCCCTTAACTATTAAAATTTAGGAAAAAATTACTTACACTTCCGACATGCCACCGCCAGGCCTATCAATGCTTCTAAATTTTATCAAATTAGAAACATTTATGTTAACATTGAGTTTTCATTAAATAGTTATTAGAATGTTGTATGCGAATCATGCCGTACAAAATTATGCTCAAGTGATGCAAAAAGTTCACAAAATTAAACTGGTTAACGTGTTTTTTTGTCTAATACATTTATATATATATATATATATATATATGGGATGGTTCAGAGGAGAAGTCATCTTAATGCAAGAAGTGATTTATATCCCTTGATTAAGATTGATCAATGGTCTACATTGATTATGGCATTTTGGTAAATAATGATTTCATTGATTTTATGAATTTTAATAGAAAAGAGAAGTGTAGTAATTTTGAAGAATGTTGAAATTAACTCTTGTCAATTAAAATCCATAGTTCATGCTACCGTCACTAGGTATTCCATTTTTCAAAACATGACCAAAAATCAACTCAATCTAGAATAATCAATTGATTCTTGGAATCTTCTTTCTATTGGTGAATATTACTCCTCAATTTTATATACATGGGGTGTTTGTTGATCAAAACCTAGTTTTTATAGTGAAGGAGGTGTAGGAGGCGACGATTAACAGGTTAGGTTCTTCATCAAATTTCATATTTTCTTTGTTCTAATAGAATGAGAAATCCCAATTAGATATCTGGATACCTAGATTATGATATTGAAAACTTAATCAAATGATTCTTATAGTGTGTGTAGAGTTGCTATTTATATAGTGTGAAACCCCAATTAGATGTTCGAATACCTGGTATATGATTTATATAGTGTGTGTATGGTTACAATTTTGTATACTGATGTGGTCTGAATCTTCCATATTTTTATAATAATATTTCCTACAATTTTAATTGGTTTTGAGTTGGTTCTTATTAAATATAAGGCTAAAGTGGTTCGTACATGAATATAATAGATTTTATAAGCCAACGAGCTAATTCGATTAACATGTGATCAAGTCTCTGTATTGATGCTCCTTTATTTGTTTTAATAACAATAAATGGAAGATAAAAAAACGAAAGAAACTAAAACAAATAATAATAAGAGAATAAATGTGACAGATCTTGATTGTATTTAATTTCATGTGTTCACATGTATGAAGGTAAATAATATCAAAAGTTAATAGGCCCTTATGAAAGACACAAGAAGGGGTTAGAGATTTTGGTGGGTTTATCTTGAAAGACACAAGATGGGATTGGCTTGGGAGTCACGAAAAAGCAAAAGGAAAACCCTAATAAGAAATTATATAGGCTATCAGTAATGTAGGGAGAACAGAGATCGGCCGTAATTATTATTTTTTGTTGAGAAATATTTTGGAGGCTATTATTGCAAAGAGGTATAAAGCATATAATATTCTTTGGAGATTCTTGGTGGGAATCTTTAGGAGACACCACAAGAGCTGCAACAAATCAGTTGAAGGAATATTAATTATTTTTCTTGAAGCATATAAGAAGGATTTTTCTTGAAGCATATAAGAAGGGAGGCTATCATTATTCTTTGAGTGACAAATTAATTACTTGTCAGGTCTCCGATTTCAGCTGGATCTTACTCAAATCATGTCATAACTTACACAAATAAATGTGTCGATAACGGAGTTAATGACGGGTTGCTATATTAGGAAAGATTACTGTTTATTAAAGACGTAATCAATAATAAACATGGTAGTTGCTATCAATATTCATATCTAAATAACACACACAAGATTCACTCAAAAGATTTCCATTTATACGAAGATCATCATACAAAAGGATAATCAATTTAGGGTTTCTTGTAGGAAGGTTATGTCCGTACTATTCTAAGATAGCCGTCACACTCAAATATTCTCTTTGAATTGAATGAGACTATTAACCTTTGGAGGCGTGCCCTAACTTATTCCTTTTATAGGCCTGACACCTCCTTAACAGCTGTCATTCCTTCTAGAAACCCTAAATGATAAAACATATTCAAATTATATATTCAGAAATAATCTTAAGTGTAAAACAAGTCTTCCGGGTAGGCTTTGCATCAACTTTGTCTTTCCGAGTATGCTCTGCCATCCTTCATAACTTGATAACAGAGAAGTGTGCTTGGAATCAGTTTCCGGGTAGACTTTATTTGAAGGGTATTTTATCAAGTAAAATACTCACCGGGTAGACTTCAATCTTCTTGACTTTGCCAAACTTTGCCCGACAAACCCTTACGAGCAACCTTGTTCTTCAATGGTCCCTTCAACCCTTTGCTATTGAATAGCTTATTAGCAAAGTATGCTTGGTAGCATTGTTTCTTTGCTTGAGTTGAACATTGCCCGATGATTCTTAAGATATTCCATCAAGACATCAAGCATACTTGGACCATACTTATTAATAAATACCTTTCCCGGTCTTAAAATTACTTGGCTTTATGAGCTTGGTCAGCCTAAAGCTTACTCGGGAATGAACTTTACTTGGCTATGAAGAACAGACTTGCTTGATAAAGTGATCCTTGCCCGGATAAGCATAAACTAGTGAACCATGCCCGGTAATACACTAATTTGTAAACCCTGCCCGGATATCCACTAAAGAAGACTTCAAGAAGATAACCCGCCCGATAGACAGAATATCGTGCCCGGATAAGTAAAAGCTTGCTCGGAAGTCTAAGGTGTGCCCGGATCCATATTTAGCGAATTCTGAGGAGGTTGAGAAGATTCCAATCTTCAATCTAGTCAGTTTTGGGTTAAATCTTGACTCAACAATCCCCCTAGATTGGAACACCTCAGCTGTCCCAAAACACCTCTATAGTTACTTACATAGGATTAAAAATACACATCAATTTCAAAATAAATTTACATAATCAAATTACATAAACAGTTACATATTCAAAAGCTTGTAAAAAGACATTACAAAGTAAATCCTAAGCTAAAAATTTCTTCATTTTAGCCAGAGATGCTTGTTTAGGCATGGAAAATCCAACTTTTCTTGCTCCCTCAAGAACCTTAACAGTTATGATTGCTTAGCACTTGTAGGCCTTTGCCTTTCTTTATAATCAGAGAGATGTAGTGCGGCAATCACAGTCAATTGCCATATGTTGAATTTTCTGAAGTCATTCTTAGAGAAGATCTTTACAATCTTACCATTATCCATTATAACATTCAGATATTCAGTTCTGGAGTCATAAAATACTCCATTTGGCATGACATTGTAGTTGACTGAAGGATTTTTGGCTTTTACTCCATCCTTTATGAAAGGTTTATCCATCTTCAATTGTATCTGCTTTGTTTTCTCTTGAGATGTTTCAGACATTCTCCTTTTCTTTGTGAGGTTCTGTTTTGAACTAAAGGATGCTGTCATGTTGCAGATTGGCTTTTCTTTGGATTTGCCTTTCATGTCATTTTAGAAAGATCAATCATCTTTCTGGATAATCCCTTGTTCTTTGCCTCTAGAGACTGAGCAGCTTCTTTCTTCTTGTTTAACTGTAGTCCTTTCATTTTCTTGAAGTTGCTCAAAATCTTTTTTCTTGTCATGACCTTTACTGAGTCAAAGGGAATTCCATTTTTCACCAAAAAATTTGGTTTACCACCATACATACTCAACAATTTCCGGACATTCATTTCTTGTTCCAAGTCATCTTTCATTTTCAAATCCTTCAATTCATTGTCTTGATCAAACTTCTTTTCACTCAAAGCCTTTGAAATCTTGTCAATGACAGAGTCTAGTTTCTCCTTTACTTCTGTCTCAGATTCTTCTTGCTTAATCAGCTTGAGGAGAGATACCAGCACTTCATTTGGAATTTCTTTGTCATTTAAGCACTTATCAACTACTTCTTGTGGGACTTCCCTTCATATTTCCGTTATTTACCTCATCCCCTGCCTTTTTCTCATCTTCAAACAGTTTCAACAAGCTTACTTGTTCTTCAAAGTCTTTGTTAGTCAGTGTTTGGCTTAGAAATTGTCTGTCTTGAATTCCTGTCAATCTTTGCACATAGATCCTTTTTGCCTTTACTTCAGATTCATCAATTTCTAAGATTGTTGACCTTTCTTTTGGGGAATTGACAATCTGAATTTCATCACCTTCTATAGCAATTTCCTTCCCTTTTAGTTTCTTTCTTTCTTCAAGATGTTTTCTTTCATCTTCTGGAACTTTGTCAATGATAGTTTCAGCATCTGAACTATCTTCTTCATAGATTGAGAGCAGCTTCAATGAATTCTCCCCCTGTTTCAGTGATTTCTCCCCCTGTTTTGGGGCAGCTGAGGTCTTCTCAACCTCATTCATTAGGGTTTGAACTCTTCGTAACGCCCTCTTTAGTTCTTCAGAAAGATGATGCTTGTAGGAATTGATATTGCCTAGAGTGGGATCCATGTCTGATTTTCTATTAACAGATGAGCAAACAATTTACAGTTAGATTTAAAACAACCTTTGTCTTGAATGATATTGAAACCTACACACAAAGCAAATGTAAGTAATAGGAAGTTTCGAAACTGAAATATACAAAGACAATCTTTTTAATGGAAGTTAAGAAAAACTTTAAGTACATATCTGCAATTAAAAGAAAATGTGGATAAAGTTCTGTAAAGTTTGCTTTTATTTTGTATGTCAGATAAAGAGAGAATCTTGAAAAGTGTTTTGTCTTTTAGCTCATAAATTCCTTATCTATTTAAGGAATGGTTTCTATATCTATTTAAAGGTGTGTCCAAAAATTGTAAAGTATGTAGAGATAAAGTTACTTAAAAATAAATATAAGTAAAATGAAGACAACTTATTTGAAATACCAGATTTCTTGAGAACTTAATCACAAGACAAATAATCAAGTATAAAATATCAAATAAGTATTCTTGCTAGGAATCAATTAAGATACCCAAATAAATTTTTCTCAAATATAAATCAAGTAACTCAATCTAGCAAAAACCCTATCAAAATCAGAAACACATTCAATCAAACATACTTTGAAGAACAGTGTGCCCGAACAACCTTCATAAGCAAAGTATACCTGAATAACCTTCCTAGAGTATAAAGTGTGCCCGAAATAATATCTAGCAGACAGTGTACTCGGAAAGTCAAATTTTGAAATTAAAAAGTATATTCAGGGAACAATAGTGTACCCGGAATATAAAGTGTGCCCTGAAGACAAAGTCTGCCCGAAAACACTTTGTAATTTCAAAGCAATCATAATCACAAGTAATACATAGCATGCCCGGAATGAAATTAAATATAAAACACCTAAGTGTACTATAGTCTAAAATTTCAAAGAGCTTGCCCGACAATCCTATGTTAGCACTAAGCTTCCTAGGATTAACATATTCACACAACAGGTATACTTGGGAACTAAACTAAACAGGATAGTCTACCCGAGAAAATTCAAATCATCAAATCATACCCGAAAAAGACAAACTTAGATTAAAACAACTAAGCGTGCCCGAAAAGGTTAAAAAACATAAAACCTTAACCAAAAATACGTATTCAAACATAAGCAATCAGGCTTACCCGGATAGTGACTAATTAAGTAAATCTACCCGAAAAGTATCAAATATTTAAAAGTATGCCCGAAAATAGTAAACTTAAATAAAAACATCTAAGTGCACTTAGAAAGGTTATAAAGCATCAAACCTTACCCGAAAATACATATTCAACCATATTCAATTGTTCTGTGCCCGGAAATGTTAGAGAACATCAAACCTTACCCGAACTTACATATCCAACCTATTAAAGGTGAAATGCAACACTGTTTGACTTAAACCACTTGTCAAAGACATTTCTAAGTTATGTATAATTTCATATCATAGTTTAAGAGCAAATGATGCATTTAGAGATCAAATTTCTATCATGTTTCTCTTCAAAACAATTTCTTTTGTAAGCTGAAAAGATCTCAGGAATGGGATCATATTGACTAAGTAGATTTCTCAATACTTCATTCTCAGCATTATTATGACTACTAAAACAGGTCAACAGCAGGTCTAGACTTAACATGATTTTCATTTCTTTGGTGATATGATTAAGTTTCAATTAAGTTGCAGAAAATCTAATGGATAACACATGTTGTGTTCTGATGCTCCTTATCAATCCTCAAGGCTTATTTGGCTTTCTCCAGATCACCCCAATTTGACTTTGACCCCTTGGTTTTGGTTAAAACTTTTAATGACAGAACATATTTTTAAAAATTTATAAGATATTTCTTTTCATATCTACAAACATATGTGAGGTTGAACATTGGACTTACATGCCACGCAGATCGGACTAACAGGCCTTTCATTCAGGATGTTTAAAGGACTTATATTATTTCCTCCACCCTTGTAGTTCTGGAATTAACCCTCATGTTTGTATTTTCTCAATAAAATTTGTGAACATGTATCAACTTTTGGTTGAATAATCATTTGAAATTAAAGTAGTTCACAGCTGTTCATTGTCATTCTTTTGAAACATTTTGGGTAACCAAAGACCAACAGGCTTGTGTATGACTGGATAATCACTTTGATGCCTATCATTTGAAAAGATTTGTCTAGGAACATGCATAGACAACAATGTAACTCCACATAAATTTTAGCATTTTCTTTTTGTTTATATCACCTTAGATTTTACATATCATGAGAAAGAAACCATACATGTCAATAACTGTACTCAAAGTCCTTTTAGCCTAATAAATCCATATGATTGGCTAAGAAGTCAATGTACTATCATTTCCCAAGATTATTCAGTTTAATATTCAATCACCCCAATGTCTCTTAATTGTCAGGTAAATGGCTAATCTGCTTGAACACAAGTAGTCAACAGGACCAAACATACATTGTGAATATATGTCCTTTCAAAGTCAGAGCTATTGACATAGTTTTAAGTGAAGAAATAGAAAACAAGTTATAATTGCCCCAAATGCTTTCAGTTTTCTGGTTAATGGCTATCCTATTAATCTTTGCAGATTGCAGGACCAAACATACACAAGTGTATGTCCTTCCAACTGGGCAAATGACATAATTTTTTCAGCAAATATAACTATCTGAGACTTTTCATTGAAAAATCGTTCTTTTAAGCTTCTTTAAAGCTTGAACTGAATAGTATTATCATGTCTCTGCACCATTAACAACTTGCTCATGTTTTGATCAAAATAAAGTGTTTATGCAAAATTCATTTGATGATTCATTTGAAAACTTTAAATTTGACATAAAAACATATTTTGACATAAACAGTTGTAACATATTCAAATCTTAATCATTTTCAACATAATTAAAACAGGCAGACATTTTCAACATTCATAGTCTATCCTATTCTAATATCATCTAGATGATCAGATAGCACACATATTCAAGCAATCATAATTAAAAGATTTCTCATGACATCAGATAAGCATTTTATTATCATAGACAATTCAAACTACTTATCAAAAGATCAAAATAGTTAACTGATAATCAATCATTAGCATCAATAACACATAAATAGCATAAATAATCATTTAAGCATTAATTAGTTGACATCAAACAAGTAACATATTCATAACATATTCATTCAACATTCAAACTATGTGTCTTCAATCAAGTGTAGTCAATTATCACATAGAGACACACACTAAGCACATATCCTCAATCAGACCTCATCTGAGTTGATCATACCCAGAGCTTTCAAAAGAAAGTTGAATCTGGTTCTATCAAGTGGCTTGGTGAATAGGTCAGCCATGATGTCACTTGTGTCAACTCTATGCATTTCAATCAAACCTTTTTCATTACAATCTCTAATGAAGTGATGTCTGAATTCAATATGCTTAGTCTTTAAATGTTGGACTGGATTCTTTACAGTAAAGTATGAAGCAGTATATCAATGAAAATGGGAGTGTTCAGAAAATTCAAACCGTAATCCACCATTTGGTTCTGAATCCAGAGAACTTGGCACATCAAACAGATGCAGCAACATATTCAGCTTCTACAATTGAGATTGAGATAGTTGTTTGCTTCTTGCATTGCCATGACACTAGCCTTTCTCCCAAAAATTGACATCCTCCTGAGGTTGACTTCCTGCTCATGTTGCATCCATCATAATCACTTTCTGTGTTTGCAATAAGGTCAAAAGATTGGTTCTTTGGATACCAAATTCCTAAGTTTGGTCTACCCTTCAAGTATCTAAAAATTCTCTTAACAACATTCATGTGGGAGACGTTTGGACTTGCTTGGAATCTTGCACAGACACATACAGCAAACATGATATCTGGTCTTGAAGCAGTAAGATACATCAGAGACCCAATCTTTGCTCTGTATTAATGTTCATCTACCGGCTCCCCCTTTTCATCTGCTACCATCTTTTCTTTGGTATCCATTGGAGTTGAAGCAGTCTTCAAATCATTACATTTGAATTTGTCTAGGATGTCCTGCACATACTTAGACTGGTAGATGAAAATCCCATCAGCTTTCTGCTGAACTTGCAATCCAAGAAAGAAGTTCATTTCCCCCACTGAACTCATTCTGTTTTTGGATTTCATTACATCCTTTAAACTCCATGCACATTTGTTCATTTGTTGAACCAAAGATGATATCATCAACATAGACATGTAATATCAGAATGTCTGATCCCTTTCTCTTGTAAAAGAGTGTCTTGTCAATGGCTCCTCTTTTGAAACCATTTTCAAGAAGATGGGTTGAAAGCTCATCATACCATGCTCTTGGAGCCTGATGCAATCCATAAAGGGCTTTATTTAGTTTATACACCCTGTTTGGATACACTGGATCTTCAAAACCTGGTGGTTGACTAACATACACCTCTTCATCAATCTTTCCATTTAGGAATGTAGACTTTACATCAAGCTGGAACACTTTAATGTTCTTTGAGGCATCATATGCAAGAAAGATTATAATTGCTTCAAGTCTTGCAACTGGTGAAAAGACTTCCTCAAAGTCTATTCCTTCCTTTTGAAAGCATCCCAATGTCACAAGTCTAGCCTTGTTCTTAATCACAATACCCCTCTCATCCCTCTTGTTTCTGAAAACCCATTTGTTCCAATTGTAGATCTGTTCCTTGGCTTGTCAAAAAAATCCCAAACATGTAGATCTCTGAACTGTGCCAGTTCCTCCTGCATTGCCTCCACCCAACTACTGTCTTTTAGTGCATGAACAATGTTCTTTGGTTCTATTTGGGATATAAAGCAGGAGTATAAACAGATGTTTGCAGATTCAAAATGACTTCTAGTAACTCTTTCATTTATATCTCCAATGATGTTTTCAGATGGATGATTCTTTTCAACATAAGGGGTTTGAACTATCATATCTGCAGACATGTTTCTGTTTCAGCATCATGAAACTCTGGTGCTTCTACAATGTTCTGTCTTGAGGTAGATGCACCATTGTTTCCAATATTCAAGCTTTAAAACAAATGTTGAAATCTTGTGGTAGTCACTTCTTCTTCAGTTGTTTGGTTGCTTGGGTTCTCCTCAGTCTGAACTTGATCATTTTCTACTTCTTGATTGTCTAGATTAAGCTCTGCATGATCTTGTTCTTGGTCAACAATTTCATTTGATATACCCTTGATAAATGTATACTCCTTTTCTTTGCTAGCAACCTTCATCCATAATCCTTCCAAGTCTAATGTTTTCTTCTTTTTCTCTTTATATATACTGGTCTTGTAGAATGAATCATCAAAGTCTTCAGGATAAATCTTGAAAGACCTTATCAATTTTTCATGATCAAACAGCCATGCTGCACCATAAACTGTATTAAACCGATTCTCATTAAAGATGATGTCAGATGACTCAATAACACTCATATGGTCTTTCACATATACTCTGTAAGGTTTTGAGTGTGTAGAATGTCCAACAAAGAAACAATCCAAGGACTTAGTTTGAAACTTGTTAAAGTAATCACTGGTGTTCAGAAGAAAACATTTGCATCCAAAGGGCTAGAAAAACTTGATATAAGGCTTTCTATTGTTGAAAATTTCATATGGTGTCTTGTTATGCCTTTTATTAACAAGTACCCTGTTCTGAACATAGCATGCAGTATATATGGCTTCTGCCAAAAATGTCACTAGTAAATTTGCATCTGCTATCATGGTTCTTGCAGCTTCAATAAGTGATCTGTTTCTTCTTTCTGCAACACCATTTTGTTCAGGAGTTCTAGGAGCTCTGAATTGCTGAAATATTCCCTTTTGTGTGCAGAATTCTTCCATGACTTCATTTTTGAACTTTGTACCATTATCACTTCTCATTGTTTTAACTTTCTTATTCAGTTTGTTCTCAATCATTGTCACACACCCCTTAATCAATTCTGCAGTTACATCTTTTGTACTCAGGAAGTAGACCCAAGTATATCTTGAATAATCATCAATGATCACAAGACAGTATCTTTTCTTTCCTATACTTGGTACACTAACAGGACCAAAGAGATCGATGTGAAGTAATTCAAATACTTGATCAATTGAACTAATGAGTTTTGACTTATGAGTTGATATGTGATGTTTGCCCTTCTGACATGAACAGCAATGATCTTCCAGTTTGAACTCTCTTGTAGGTAATCCAATAACATGATCACCCTTAACAAGTTTGTTCATATTCTTTAGATTCACATGACATAGTTTCTTGTACCACAATTTTGACTCATTTTCAGTGGCTTTGGAAACAAAACATGTACCACCCCTTGAAACAGCTTCCTTCATGTTGAGCTCATATAGGTTGCCATTTCTGGGTGCCATCATCATAATCATTTCAGGTGGGATGACAAATTCAGGTTTTAAGATGAAAAAGTGTGAGTCATCAAAACCAACTTTGTATCCCTTATCACACATTTGTGATATACTTAACAGATTATATTGTAAACCTTCACAATGAAACACATTATCAAATGAAACTTTTCCATTTGTTAATATTCCTTTCCCAACTATCTTTCCGCCATTTTCATCACTTCCAAATGCCACAGGACCTTCAAACTTTTCTTCATAATTAACTAGTGACCTCTTGTCACAGGTCATGTGCCTAGAACATCCACTATCCATGTACCATATGTCATTCAGTGGAGTGGAATGTTCCTGCACAAAAGAAAAAGTTTATTAGTTAGGTGATGAAGTGCAAGTCATTTCAACTTGCAACTCATCAGTTTCAGTTTCAGTGGCTGCACTGGAAGTGAGTGTTGTTGGTTTAGGATCTTCATGAGTCAACTCAATATTGTATGGGTTATCAGTTTCAACTTTGGTCTCTTACATTAGCATTCTTTTCAACTTTTGTTTCCACTTTGGGTTTCCAAAGAACACCTTGTGGTTCATATCCATGCTTTAACAAGAACTTCTCATCACCTGTTAATTCAGATGGTTTCTTTCTTGAAGAGACACCTTTGTTTCTGGTCTTTTTAATACTAGGTGAAACTTGAGATTCATCAGACTTGACTGATTGAGTGTCTTGTTTGATTCTCACAGGCTGATTATTCTTCCTGACAGCTTTCTCAGGCTTCTTAGGAGACATAGTTTTATTGATTTTGTCACTTGTTTTTTTGTTTTGATATCAATTTTCTTTTCATTTTTTGTCTCCTTAGCAGATGTCACTTCATCTTTGTTCATGGTTTCATTTTCACAGACTTTTCCTTTTCCCAGGTAAGCATCATACTTTTCTTTGTACTGAACAAAGTCTTGGCCATACTTTGTTTCATCTGGGACATGAAAGGGTTTAACCTTGAATCTTTCATTACATGAATCTGTGTGATGACCATATTCATCACGTTTTTTACACCATACCTTACCTTTGAATCCTTCATGCTCTTTAGGTGACTTGACTCCAAGAGTCTTCTGAGTCTTCAGACTATCAAAATCAATAGAAAAGGGAACAAACTCCTCAATTTTGATGTCTTTTCTTTCAGCTTTTCTTTTAACAAAGAAAATTTTCTCCATAATCATTGGTTCCTCATCATTGCTCTCTCTATGCCTTGACTGCCTTTTCTCATATTCTTCCATAGTTTCCACTTCTCCAACATCAAGCACTTCATGATTGGAAAAGATTTGATAAACAGGGATAAAATTTTCTGCATCAACTTCTTCAGTTATTCTTTCCTTTTTGTTTTGTTTTATTCTTTCCAACACAACCCTGCTTGGTGGCTTGACTGCATTGTAGCTTACCTTTCTCTTTTCATAACTTTCGTAAGACACATGCTCTTTTCTTATCTCCTTATTCTGTTTCTTCAGTCTAGGTGTTACAGGTGGATACTTAGGAAGTTTGTCAATAGATTCTGGTTTCTTGTATCTTCTCCCATTTTCATCTTCTTTGATCTGTTCATCTGTGATTTGATCACTCAAGTCACTGAAATCATCTTGATTGAGATCATTAGAATCAAAGTCATCCTCAGAGACTTGTACTCCAATTGACTTATCTTCTTTTACTTCTTCTTTCACAACAAATCCACCTTCTTCATTCACTTTAACATTTCTGTATAAATCAACAAATTCTTCTTTATCTTGAAAGACATCTCTAAACTGTTGCAGGTATGCATCTCTTTTCTCTTTATCAACTTTGGGCATAAAGTTGTTGTTGAAGGGATGTGGAACAGCTTTATATCTATCTTTATCATTTACTTGATTTAGAATACCACAGATGTTTCCTTTAGGGACCAAGTTCTTCAGGAATTCAACTTCAACTTGCAGTTTTGTGTTCTTCACCTTTTCTTCAACTACATCTTCTTTAGTCCATCTATCTCAGTCATATATCTGGTTTGAGTTTTGTAACTGATCATGCAGTCATCTTCCAGACTTTTAATCTTTTCTTCACTGATTAGTTCACTAGACTCATACCTATTGATGATACTTTGTTTCCTAAAACACACACTTTTCAGCTTGCCTACTTTTGTTTTCAATTCATTGATAATTTCATTTAAATCAACAGTAGGAGCAGAGTGTACCAGAGATGATGAACCAACTTCTTTTTCAATTAAGGCCGTGAAAGCCACTTTTGCCCCCTTGATGTCATCTGCAATGTCTTCTTTATGATTACTCCAATCAAAATTACCCTCATGCTGTGAAGTTACAACCACATTCCCTTGATTTCTGGGTTGACTTTGGTTGGATGGAACTGAATTATTTGGAACAGTTTGATTATTCTGATATTTGTTCCTTTGAAAACCATGATTCTGTGGCAAAACTTGTTGATTATTGTTCATTGGAGCCTGTTAGAAGTTGTTGAAGTTGGGGTTATTGTTGTTGGAGTTGTTGTTATTGAAGTTGTTCCTTGGCTGAGTCTGTTGTTGAAACTGATGCTGCTGGTTTCTTGGTTGGTTTTGAAATTGTTCCTTGGCATGTTGCATTCTCTAACAAAATGACATGGTTGTTGGCAGTTGTAACAGATGGCCCTTGACTTGTCAAACCCAATGGCAGCTTGCTTCTCAGTGCCAACATGGCAGCTTGCCATTTCAAATCCATGTCCTCCAAATCATCTGCATCAATTTGCTCCAAATCATCTTGAACAATGCTTGTATGAACCATGTTCTTTGCAACAAAAGCATTATAAGATTCAGTGAACATTCAGAATAAACCATGATAGTCTGATCCATGACTTCCATTGCCACCAACAAAAGGTGTATGTCCACTAGCCATTTAGGCTGAATCATGTTCTTCCAAGAGTTGGACATTAAACCTCTGCTGATTTTGTGAGTTGCTTGAACTACTACCAACAAAAGCCTTAGGTGTATCAACTCCATGCTCAATTGGTTCTTCAATGATGGGAATCTGTTGTTGGTTTTTGGTTGACAAGTTCCCCATAGGTGCAATGAGAACATTGGTTACTTGAAAACATGGCTTCTCTTCTTTGATCATTTCATTCTCAATCATTTCTGTTTCTGCAGCTTGAAGGAAGCATACTACATCATCCACCTTCAACTCATTGAAATTGGGCTTTTGAAGGATGAATTTGCAGGCAGTGTACCATTCTTTGGGCATTGAATTGAGCAACTTAGTATTCAGGTCAAGATCAGTCATGACATAATCAGTTGTCCTCAACTCATTCAAAATAGCTAGAAAACGTTCCAGTATTGATTTCAATCTTTCTCCCTCCTTATACTTGAACATTTCCAACTGTTGCTTCAATAGTTGCATCTTTATGTTCTTCAGCTCAGTATTCCCCTCATACATCTCAAGTATGGCATCATACATTTGTTTGGCAGTTGTATGATGTGCCACCTTGGTTAAAATCTCCCAAGACAGTCCTATCTTAATCATAGCTAAGGCCCTGTCATCCACCTTTCTCAGTCTTTCTCTTACAACAGGAGATGCATTTGCATTAGCACCTTCATTGTTGTCTTGTGGACCATTCTTGACAGAGTTCCACATATCTACATCATTGTAGCAAACGACTACTTTAAACAAGACCTTCCATTTAGTGAAATTTTCCTATCCGTACAATCTGGGAATCTTGTTAGTAGACACTTCTTGTTCTTCTTAACCAGACATTTTGAGAAATCAATAAAACTTTCTTTGAAAAAACAGAGTTAAACAAAAATAATCAGATCTGAACACCGTTTTTCAGATCTGAGTTGTTTGATGCGATTAGAACAAGATTTATATATAAAGATTAAATCTTTAAACAAAATAAGGAAGAGAAAACACCAAATGATTGTAGATCTGGAAGAAAAATGAAGAACAAAGCTTCTGACGTCACATTTCAACAGTGGTCTGCTTACGTCATCTTTCTTCAAATCTTCAATTAGCAACAATCTTTCAAAAATAGCAGCAACAAGCTTTGATGCCACTTGTCAGGTCCCCGATTTCAGTTGGATCTTACTCAAATCATGTCATAACTCACACAAATAAATGTGTTGACAAGGGAGTTAATGACGGGTTGCTATATTTGGAAAGATTACTATTTATTAAAGGCGGAATCAATAATAAACAGGGTTGTTGCTATCAATATTCATATGTAAATAACACACACAAGATTCACTTAAAAGATTTCCATTTATACGAAGATCATCATACAAAAGGATAATCAATTTAGGGTTTCTTGTAGGAAGGTTATGTCCGTACTATTCTCAAAATAGCCGTCACACTCAAATATTCTCTTTGAATTGAATGAGACTATTAACCTTTTGGAGGCGTTCCCTAACTTATTCCTTTTGAAGAAGACGTTGATTGAAGAAAAGGTGAAGAACACAAAGCTGGAAGTTGATAATGAATTCTTGAAGAATTTGGTCTCCACAGGAAACATATGTGGAATTATGAACCAAATTAGTGAGAAAGATATGATTAAGGCTGTTCCACCTCCATTCAACAATAACTTCTTACCCAAAGTTGACAAAGAGAAGAGGGATGGTTATCTCCAGCAGTTCAGAGAAGTGTTTCAAGATAGAGAGGAGTTTGTTAATCTGTATAAGAAGGTTGAAGTTGTGAAAGAAGACAAATCAATTGGAATATAAGTCTCTGAAGATGACTTTAGTTCTGAGTATTTGAATGCTAATGATTTAAGTGATCTAAGTGATCAGATAACTGAGGAAGAAATCAAGGCTGCTGATATAGGTAGTAGATTAATGAAACCAGAATCAATTGACAAACTTCCATTGTATCCACCTTTCACACCAAGAATGAAGAAACAAAATGAAAGAATGAAGAAAGAGCATGTGTCTTTTGACATATGTGAGAAAAAAGATTTAAGCTACAATGTAGTAAGGCCACCAAGCAAGGCAGTATTGGAAATGATAAAGAGCAATAATAAGAAAAAAGTGACTGAAATGGTTCATGTTGAAAACTTTATCCCTGCTTATCCAGTATTCCCTAGTCATGAGGTGTTTGATATTGGGGAAGTGAAAAATTTGGAAGAATGTGAGAAGAGGCAGTTAAGACATAAGGAAAGCTTAGATGAAGAACCCATAAATATGGAGAAAATTGTCTTTGTAAAAGGAAAGGTTGAAAGAAATGATATCAAGATAGATGAATTTGTTCCTTTCACAATTGACTTTGATAGTCTGAAGACTCATAAGACACTTCGGGTTGATCCACCAAGACCAAGTGAAAGGTTTAAAAAGAAGCCTGATCATGAAAAATTCAAAAGAAAAGTATGGTGCAAGAAATTTGATGAGTATGGGCATCACACTGACACCTGTAATGATAGACTCAACTTCAAACCCTTCCATGTTCCATATGAGACAAAGTTTGGACAAAACTTTGTTCTTTATAAACTAAAATATGAAGAATATTTGGGAAAGGGGAAGGAGAGTGAAAATGAAATGAAGAATAAGTCTAGTCAGTAAGCTGAAAATAAGATTAACAAAGAAATGCAAACTGAAGTGAGATTTAAGAAACCAATTGATAATCAAAGTAGTAGAAGTAAATCTCCTAAGAAGACTATGTGAAGAAGAATAATTTCCAACCCTTGAGAATCATTCCAAACAATGACACAAAATCAGTTAAGTTTGATGACTCTCAAGAATCACTAAACAGTGAAAAGAAGAGAAACAAATGTGTTCTTACTAGAAAGAAACCTACTGAATTAATAGGAGATGAGAAATTCTTATTGAAACATGGTTATGAACCTCAAGATTTTCAATGGAAACCTAAAGTTGAAATCAAAGAGGAAATAAGTATAGATGTGAGAGACTTTTCAGACAAGAAAGCCTTTGTTGTTCAAGATTGTAACATTGAAGTTTCTGAATGTGAGAGCACAACCTCATTTGTGAAAACTCCAAGAGAGTGTGGATATGAAACTGATGATTCAGATCATATTGAAATTACTCATGAAGACCCTGAACCAATAAAACTCACTCCCAAAACTGCCTTTTAAATTGAAACTGATGATTTGCAAGTTGAACTAATTTGCACCTCATCACCAAACTAATCACTTTCTTTGTATTATTCTGGAAGAATCCACTACACTAAATGATGTATGGTATTTGGACAGTGGATGTTCTAGGCACATGACTTGTGAAAAAAGTTCACTTGTCAACTATGAAGAGAAGTTTGAGGGGCCGGTGGCTTTTGGCAGTTATGAGAATGGTGGAAAAATTATTGGAAAAGGAATTTTGAGAAATGGCAAAGTTACTTTTGACAATGTTTTCTATGTTGAAAGGCTTTAGTACAATCTTTTAAGCATATCTCAAATGTGTGATAAAGGTTACAAAGTTGTCTTTGATGATTCACATTGTTTCATCTTAAGGCCTGAGTATGTTATTCCACCTGATATGATCATGATGATGGCCCTAAGGAATGAAAATTTGTATGAACTTAACATGAAGGATGTTGTTTCTAGGGGCGGCACATGCTTTGTTTCTAAAGCTACTGAAAATGAGTCAAAATTGTGGCATGGGAAACTTTGTCATGTAAATCTAAAGAACATGAACAAGTTAGTCAAGGGTGAGCATGTCATTGGCTTACCTACAAGAGAGTTCAAATTGGATGACAACTATGTTTCATGCCAGAAAGGAAAGCAGCACAAGTCTTCTCAAAAGACTAAACTCATTAACTCAATTGATCAAGTGCTTGAAATGCTTCACATGGATCTCTTTGGTCCTGTGAGTGTACCAAGCATTGAGAAGAAAAGATACTGTCTTGTGATCATTGATGATTATTCAAGATATACTTAGGTTTATTTCCTAAGTACAAAGGATGCGGCTGCTGAATTCATTATGAACTGTATTAACAGAGTTGAGAATAAATTGCATAAAAGGGTTAAGGTGATAAGAAGTGACAATGGTACTGAGTTTAAAAATGGAGTTATTGAAGAATTTTGCAACAACAAAGGAATACTTCATCAGTTTTCAGCTCCTAGAACTCCTGAACAGAATGTTGTTGCTGAGAGAAGAAACATAACACTAATTGAAGCAGCAAGAACCATGCTAGCTGATGCTAATCTGCCTGTTACCTTTTGGGCAGAAGCTATTAATATATATCATGTTATGTTCAGAACAGGGTACTAATAAACAAAAGTCACAACAAGACTCCATATGAAATTTTCTATAACAGAAAACCATATATCAAGTTTCTCAAAGCCTTTGGTTGCAAATGTTCTCTGTTGAACACCAAGGATTACTTGAACAAGTTTCAATCTAAATCCCTAGACTATTTCTTTGTAGGCTACTCTACTCACGCTAAGGCCTACATATGTGAAAGATTATTTGGTTGTGATTGAATCCTCAGATGTAGTTTTCAATGAAAACCAATTCAATACTATTGATCGTGCATCATGGTTATTTAATTTAGAGAAATTGATAACCATGATGAAATCTTTCTGAAAACCATTGTGTTTGAAGAGTCAAAGCAAAAGACATTGGATTTGGAAAAGCTGTGGAAAATGGTTGCAAATCAAGAAAAGAAATATCCATTCATAAAGGATCCCTCAAATGAAATTGTTGAGCAAGTTCAAGAAAATGATCAAGAAAACAATCAAAGTCCTAGACAAGATCATGCAGAAAACATTCAAGAAAATCAAGAGTTGCAAAATGATCAAGTTTATGATGAGGGAAACCCAAGAAACCAAGAAAGTGAGGAAGAAGCTGAATCAACAGCAAGGTTTCAAGATCTGTTTGAAGGATTGAATGTGGGAAACAATGGTGCATCCACTTCAAGACAGAATAATGAAGAAGCACCAGAGTTTCATGATGCTGAAACTGAATTGATCATTGAGGAACAAGATCTCAATGAATCAAATCCTGACACTAATATATCTGCTGATATGATTGTGCTAACCCCATATGTTGAAAAGAATCATCCTTCTGAAAACATCATTGGAGATATATATGAAAGAGTTAAAAGAAGTCTTTCTGAATTTGCAAACATCTGTTTGTACTCTTGCTTCCTATTCCAGATTGAACCAAAGACTATTGTTCAAGCACTGAAGGACAATAGCTGGGTAGAAGCAATGCAATAGGAGTTGGGTCAGTTCAGAGATCTACATGTTTGGGATCTTGTGGATATGCCAAGAAACAGATCTGCAATTGGAACAAAATGGGTTTTCAGAAATAAAAGGGATGAGAGGGGTATTGTGATTAGAAATAAAGCTAGACTTGTTGCACTTCGATGCCTACAAGAAGAAGGAATTGACTTTGAGGAAGTCTTTGCACCAGTTGCAAGACTTGAAGCTATTTGGATTTTTCTTGCATATGCTGCCTCAAATAACATTACGTTATTCCAGCTTGATGTCAAGTCTGCATTCCTAAATGGAAAAATGATGAAGAGGTGTATGTTACTCAACCACCAGGTTTTGAGGATCCAATGTATCCTAACAGGGTGTATAAATTAATCAAAGCCCTATATGGATTACATCAGGCTCCTAGAGCATGGTATGATGAGTTGTCAAACCATCTTCTTGAAAATGGTTTCCAAATGGGATCCATTGATAAGACACTCTTCTACAAAATGAAGGGATCGGATTTGATGTTGTTACAAGTCTATGTAGATGATATCATCTTTGGGTCAACCACTGAACAAATGTGTATGGAGTTTGAAGGAGTAATGAAATCCAAATACAGTATGAGCTCTATGGGAGAGATGAGCTTCTTTCTGGGACTGCAAGTTCAACAGGAAACTGATGGGATTTTCATTTACGAAACTAAGTATGTGTAGGACATCTTGAATAAGTTCAAATGTCATGAATTCAAAACTGCTTCAACTCCAATGGACAGAAAAGAAAAGATGATAGATGATGAAAAGGGGGAGCCTGTGGATGAACATGAGTATAGAGCTAAAATTGGATTCCTGATGTACCTAACTGTTACAAGACCTGACATTATGTATGCTGTTTGTTTCTGTGCAAGATTCCAGTCAAGTCCAAAAGTTTCTCACATGAATGCAGTCAAGAGAATTTTTAGATATTTGAAAGGAAGACCAGACTTGGGGATTTGGTATCCAAAGAACCAGTCTTTTGATTTGATTGCCTACACAGATAGTGATTATGATGGATGTAACATGAGCAGGAAGTTAACCTCAGGTGGACATAAATTCTTGGGAGATAGGCTAGTGTTATGGCAATGCAAGAAGCAGACAACTGTGTCCATATAAACTGCAGAAGCTGAATACATTGCTGTATCTGCTTGCTGTGCCCAAGTTCTCTGGATTTAGAACCAAATGCTGGACTATGGTTTGAATTTTCTGAACACCCCTATTTTTATTAACAATACTGCTGCATATTTTAGTGTTAAGAATCCTGTTTAACATTCAAAGACTAAGCACATTGAAATTAGACATCATTTCATAAGAGATTGTAATGAAAAAGGTTTGATTGAAATGAAAAGAGTTGATACAAGTGACAACTTGGCTGGCCTATTAACCAAATCACTTGATAGAATCAGGTTCAACTCTCTCTTGAAAGCCCTAGGAATGATCAACTCTGATGAAGTCTGATTGAGGATATGTGCTTGATGTGTGCCTCTATATGCTAATTTACTATATTGCTAGAGGTCTCAAAAATTGAATGTTGTGTGAATGTGCTTGAATATGATACTTTTGATATTAACTGATATGTGCTTCATTTGACTATGTGTGCAAAATTTGGTATCCTTGATATTTTTGCATGTCTATTAGTTGATGTGAGTATGTGATGTCATGATGAGTGATTTTGATTTGAATTACTTGATTGTGTATGCTTATCTGACATCCATGGTAAATTGCATGCATATGTATGTTATCTGATCATATGATGCTATTAGGATACGGTAGACTATGAACGTTAGTAATGTCTGCTTGTTTTGATGATGTTCTTTATGATTAAGATATAAATATGTTATAACTGTTTGTGTCAAAATGTGTCTTTATGTCAAAATTAAATGTTCAAATGAATTTTCAAAAGAATTTTGCATAATCACAAGAATTTTGATCAAAACATGAGAAACTTGTTAATGGTGCAGAGATATAATAAGACTATTCAGTTCAAGCTTTAAAGAAGCTTAAAAGGATTTTTCAATGAAAGTCTCAAAAGAATTGCCTTTGCTAAAATTATCTCATTTGCCCAAGTCCGAGGAGCATATACCTGTATATATTTGGTCATGTCATCTACTTGTAGATTTGAAAGGATAGCCATTAGTCCAAAAATTGAAAGCATTTGGGGCAATTGTAATTTATTCTTTCACTTAAAACTATGCCATTGACTCTAAGCCTAAGGGACACATACTTATTTGTGTTTGGTCCTGCTGTTTACCTCTAGACTGTCAGGACAACCATTAACCTGGAAGCTAAGAGTAATTGGGGTGATTGAATCTACTTATTGGGAAATGATAGTACATTGACTACTTAGCCAATCATATGGATTTAATAGGCCAAAAGGGCACTTAGTACAGTCATTAACATGTATGGTTTCTTTCTCATGATGTGTAAAATCTAAGGTGATATAAACAAAAAGAAACTGCTATGTCTTATGCAGAGTTACATTGATGTCTATGCATGTTCCTATATAAATCTTTCCAAATGATAGGCAGATAAGTGATTATCCGGTCATACACAAGCCTGTCGGTATTTGGTCACCAACATGAAATGTCTGATTTAAAAGAATGACACAGAACAACTGTGAACAACATAGTTTTTAAATATTTTATCAACCAAATGTTGATTGAAGTTCACAAACCATTTTAAAAGAAAATACAAACATGAGGGTTAATCCTAGAACTATAGGGGTGGAGGCAATAATATAAGTCCTTTAAACATCCTGAATGAAAGGCATGTAAGTCGGACTAGCGTGGCATGTAAGTCCAACGTTCAACCTCACATATGTTTGTAAATTTGAAAAGAAGAATCTAAGAAATTTTCAAAAATATGTTATGTCATTAAAAGTTTTGACCAAATCCAAGGGGTCAAAGTCAAACTGGGGTGATCTGGAGAAAGCCAAATAGGCCTTGAGAATAGATAAGGAGCATCATAAAACAACAGGTGTTATCCATTAAGAATCATGCATATTAAATGAAATTAATCATATCACCAAAGAAATTAAATTCATGTTAAGTCTAGACCTGTTGTTGACCTGTCTATGTTGTCATAATAAAGCTGAGAATGAAGTATTGAGAAAGCTACTTAGTCAATATGATCCCATTATTGAGATCTTTTCAGTAAAAGAAATAAATAGTTTTGAAAGGAATCATAAATGAAATTTGATCTCTAAATGCACCATTTGCTCTTAAACAATGAATTTTCTATGTCAAATATAACTGATATTGTGTTTAAAGCAAAAACTCTTGTATTTTACCTATAAAAGGTTGATTATGTATTTTCGGGTAAGGTTTAATGTTTTATAACCTTTCCGGGTACACTTAGATGCTTTTATCTAAGTTTAGTAATTTCGGGCATGCTTGATACTTTTCGGGTAGAGTTTACTATTCTAGTCACATTTGGGGCAAGCCTGATTGTTTATGATTGAATATGTATTTCGGGTAAGGTTTAATGCCTATAACCTTTCCGGGCACACTTAGATGTTTTTATCCAAGTTTTGTCATTTTCGGGTATGATTTGATGATTTGAAGTTTTTCGGGTAGACTAAACTGTTTAGTTTAGTTCCTGGGCATACCTGATGTTTGAATATGATATCCGAGCAAGATTTGTGTATTAGAGTGATATTCTAGCATGCTTTGTGATTAAATGTGATTCTAGTAAGCTTTTAGTGTCTTTAAGCCTTATAGCACACTTAGGTGTTTGTTTTACCTTTTAAATTCATTTCTAGCAAGCTATGTGTTTGTGTGATTATGATTCTTTGAAATTACAAGTGCTTTCGGGTAAACTTGTTTCCTGGGCACACTTTATATTTCGGGCACACTTTGAATTCTCAAATGTTCCCTTCATATACTTGGTAATTTCAAAATTAACTTTCTGAGTACACTTTGTGTTAGGAATCCACTCCTAGCACAATTTGTATTTCTTGAAGGTTTTCGGGCATACATTGAAACAATGTATACTCGACTGAGTATTGTGAATAATATTCGGGTAAGTTATGTGCTTAACTGTATAATTATGTTTTTTTTTTTTTGGGGGGGGGAAGGTCAGAAGTATGTTTGAAATATTTATTTGGGCATCTTAACTGGTTCCTGTCAAGGTTGCCTACTTGATATTATATACTTGATTATTCATCTTGTGATTTAGTTTTCAAGCAATCTAGTATTTCAAATAGGTTTTCTTCATTTAATTTAAATTTACTTTTAATACTTCTTAATTGACTAAATCGAGTAAGCTTTGTATGTGGAAGGGACCAAGAAAACCTTGTATATTCTATAAAGAACATTTCAGGCAAGGTTTGACACTTTGATCTTATCGGGTAAGAGTTTTAGGTGTTAATGTTTTCAATGGATAAGATAATTATGTGACAGCTATTAACTCACTAAACGACAAAATGCATTTAAAACCCACTTTTAAAAGGTATATAAGAGGGAGTGAGAGAAGTTTTTCAATATTATTTTCCCTCTCTCTCTCTCCTTCCACTGCTTACTCAAACAAACCCAAATCGACTCCTCGCATTCCAAATTAATCCAAACCCTAACTTTACCAGCCCTCTAATTCCTACTCGGTAAGCATTAATTTACTGTTTTCCGAACACGATTACGTGATAATGAGCACTAATTATCCATGTTTACTAAAATCTCTTCTTTATGTGTAGGTTATAAACTTGTCGAAGAACAGGTTCTTAATGACATTTCTCTCTTTCTTCTTTAATATTATAATTTGAAATTGCTTAAAGGTATGAACTTTAGGACTAATTTCTTCTTTAAATGTGTTTAATTATGTTTTTCAGATATGGCGGATAATAACCAACCGAAATATCCCTTTGAACAAAAGCACAACACGTGTGCTTTATTGCAAATTACTCCTGACAATGAGGATGTGGATATGATGATAACATGGTTGTTACGATCAAATGTCCGTTTTCCTTCACCAAGTGCCCAGTCATTTATAGGAATCATTCACTTGATTTCTGACGCTCTGCTACACTGTATGATGATCTAAACGATAGAATGATTGAGGCTACAGTGGCAAGACAAGAAATTAGTATCACAGAACGATTAATCAGAAGATGCCTGCAGTTGCACGATGATGACCACAATCCGATCAACTTCAATACTGATCATCTGCTGAGAATTTTTTTACAAACAATGGGATATCAAGGGACAGTGCACGATGGACAATTTCAAAAGGGCATGTTCCCTATGGTGTACAGATTTTTGATTCATCATGTGATTCAGGGATTTGTCACGAGGAAAGGATCATGGACCCTAATGAGTCGTGACATAGAAAATGCAACTGTTGCAATCATCTATGATCTACCATTCAGTTTCTCCAAGATGATTTTTGAAGGAATGGTAGGAAATTTGAAGAAGGCTGAAAAGGACATATTCCTGCAATATCCCAGATTTCTGCAGATAATTTTCAATAGGGAGTTACATGATTTACCCACCATTGGCACTACTCATCTTCTGCAGAATCCCAACGCATAAAAACGAATTGTGAATCCGGGAAGTGCCAACAGATTTAATCCAAACATTCCGTTTGAGATTTTGCCATGGTTAATGAACCATGACTTGGATATTATGCCAGTACCTGAGTTGAGCACAGAGGAGGAAGAAGAGGATGATGAGTTGGAAGTTGAGGATGGTAATGATGATGATGATGGAAATGAAGGAAGGGCTGGAGGAGCCGTAATTGATGAGGTACTTATTCAGGGGGAGAACCAACCAATCCCAACACCACCATCCACACATTTAGCCTCACCCCCACAATCACCACCACCCACGCTAAATCAATCACCACCACCCACCCTAAACCAATCACCACCTCCCACCCTAAACCAAATTCCACCACATTCCTTTCCACTATTACATGACCATATTACTCAAACACCACCCACTCAAACCCAACCCTAAATCCAAACCCAATCTCAAACCCAATCTCTAACCCAACCTCAACCTGAACCCCAACCCCAACCTCAAATCACAACACAATCCCCACCATAAAACCAAACATCAATCCATATACCAGAACCTTTCCACACTTCACCATCCAACAACCCTCCCTCAAGTGCCTACCTATTCCAAAGAAATTTTAAACTTATTTGCCAGAACATTGATCTAAAGGGTGAAAATTATGACTTAAGGAAAGAAAATGCTGAACTGAAGGCTCAGTTGGCAGCTGCTAATGATAAAATTCAAAGCCTGGAGCATGAGGTTGAGAAGACCTTAGCTGCCCCAAAACAGGGGAGAATATAAATGAGCCAACTGATGTTGCGGGTACTGGAGATGTTGAAATGGTGGATGCAGGAGTAAAAACAACTGATGTTGATGGTTTGACCTATTTGTTAAATGCATATGATGACGATGAGGATAGTGAGGAAAGAAGAACAGTGGATGATGATTATGACGCAGATTTGTTTGAAAGAGAAGAGCATAATTATGATGTGAATGATGAAGTAATGAATGTTGTATGGAGAGATGATGATGAGGATGAGGAAAGAGGAGAGAAAGAGACTGAGGATAGAGATGAAATGTTGAATATGGATGAAAATATGGCTTCCACTGATGTGGCCACTAATACTTTGACTGAATAACAAACTGAAGTGATTATTAATGATAATGCTGCTACTGAGGAGCCAACACTAACAGAACCTGAAATTAAACAACCTGAAAGCTCCAAGAGGGTAGAGTATGATGCAGAAATGGAGGATTTGCACAAAGAGATTGATGATTATGTCTCTGAAACTGAAGAAGAATTGAAAAGAAGACTGGAAAAGGGTAAAGCAAAGGTCTATGAAAAAGAGCCTGTTAAGCAAGTGTTGTTAGAGAAGAGGAAGAAGAAGATAAAGCCACTGCTGCTGTCATGAGATTACAACAAGCCATTAATGAAAAATGGGAGAGGGAACGCATTGCCCGAACCATGGATCCTTTGGAATTGGCAGAGCAGGAGAGTCTCATTGATCAAGCAAATGTTTCCAAGATTATTAATGAAGAAGAGGAGGATGATCAAATTGTAATTGAAAGTTTGATAAATTTGAAAAGAAATGAGGAAGTTGATAACTCCTTAGCTATTGTAGTGAGTATGTTTTCACTGTCCTCAAGCCAACCTCAACAGGAACCTGAAAAGGAACCTGGGAAACAAACTAAAAAAACAATTGAGGAAATGATGGATAAAGCTTCAAAAATTCATGAAAATGTAATAAGATTTGAGAAGTTTTACTCAAGAAAAAGAAAAGCTTATGATCAAGCTGGAGGAACTCAGTCAGTGAAAAAGGGGAAATGGGATGAAAAGAACAAATATTATGTTGAGACTCCTAATAAGCAAGCAAGTCCTATAAGGGCAGTCCCTATACAAACCTTAAAACTAGGAGAAGTAGTTGAAGGAGTTCCTGATGTTCCAGTTCCTGAGATCCCAACTGCTGATGAACCTAAGATTGATGCAGTCATTGACACAATAGAGAAAGAGGATGAATCAGATGAATCTTACAATGATAATGGTGATGACAATGAAAGGAATAAGGAAAACGTTGAAAATGCTAATGTTGTAGCTCCTGATGTAACAATAACTGAAAATCAAAGGAGAAGCATTGAGCAGAGTTTGATTGAGGCTAAGAATAAAATCCTTTGGTTGTTAAACTGAGAAGTTATGAAATAAGCTTTGAAAGCATAGCTTCATTGAATGATGATGAACTACTAAAAAGATTGGACAAAGAAAGGGACACAATTGAGAAACTAATACAGCAGAAGAACTGAGAGGGACAAAAGTACAGAGAATATTTGAGAAAACATGGTATTCTGAGAAAGACATATCTCATTTCAAGCATGTAAAGTTGAGAGAAGCTTACAATAACACCAGAGAGGAAGTGAAAGAAAAATTTGTTAGAGAAAATGAGCTTGCTGAGAAACTTGAAGCTCTAAAAAAGAAATATGCAGGAAAATGTGACGGGTGGTCCATGGGACAACCCTTAAGTGGTTTAAGTTCGTTAATATTCATGCGTTTAATCTGTTTATTTTGTTGAATTAGATAACTACGTTTACTCGTGTAATGGCAGGTATGAGAAGAAAGAAGATGGAATTACGATAACGTGGGCAAAAACGGTGAAGAAAACGGACTTGGAACGAAGAAGTAATTATGAAGAAAAGAAGGAAGATATGTTAAAGACCACTGTAGCTAACGGTACCCACCGTAAGCTACGGTGGGGGCTGGAGAATTATAGCTGCCGTAAGACAGTTAGCTGCCACTGTCAGGAATTTTAAAGCCACCGTAAGCTACGTTGGCCACCGTAGCTTACGGTGGGTGCGTCGCTGCATTTCGTAACTGCCGTTTTTACTTGTATCGGGGATGGCTTTTCACATTATTATCATATCTTCTCATCCTAGAGCAACCAAGAGGCGATTTTGGAGTGTAAGAATATTATTTTGAGTGTGGTAATCATTAAAGACTCGTTTTTTATTCATATGACATTTATAATTGAGGGGATGACAAACCGAAACATGTGTGGCTAAATTCCTTTGTGTTTTCCCTTATATTGTAAGGTTTATTATGTTTGTTTGGTTAAATGTTTAAATAACTGCTGAGATAATATTTGATATTATTGATTTCATTATTATGGTCTTTATCTATTGGTTGATAGATTGTTAGTTTATCGATTTTGTGTTCTATACCGTCAATTATTAGTTTTGTATTTAATCGAGTTTAATCGGGAGGGATTTAGGGTAGGATAAACTAATTGGTTTTTGAGCGATCACCTTGCATTGTATAATCCAAGTACTTGATCTTCAATTATCGCAATCGTATACATAAACACGAACTTTGTCTATTGTTCTTCTCATTTAAACATTAACTGTAAAAATCATGGAAACTTGAAAGCGAAGGAAGGCATATTTTCTCATATTGATTAAAACTTGTTTATTTGCTTTAGTTCTTTATTGTTAATAAAATCAACCAACAAAATACTTGAGTTTATTTTCTGCATTTAGTTTAATATAGATTAATTACAAAACTACTTAATAACGCATTTTCCACAAACTCCCCGATACCCGCTTATCGCTATCTAATAGTTGTAATCGGTTTATTTTTGAGTGAGTCTTCGACCTCACGTCAAAATGTGGTTACTTAATTGAAAACGGGATGGCACCAGAAACAGTGGATAGCCTAACTAAGGCTGCTGTTGAGTCACTCTACAACAAGTTTAAAAAGAAAGATTAATTGAAGAAAGTGCAACTTGAACCATCCAGTGTGCAGCCAAGTGGAGATAAGCATGAACCCCCAGTGAATAAAAGAAAAATCATGACATTAAGGGAGAAACAAAAGGCCCAAAATTGAAAAAGAAAAATCAAAAGAACCAACTGTTTATGAAACCCCAATCCCAATGGAAGTGAAACCTGAACCAATGGATGAACCTATTGTACCTTGGGAAAATGAAGAAATGATCAAAATACTAAGGGGTATAATGGTAAACTAAAGGGGAATGGATGAGGATACATTTATGTATTGAGTAAAGATGATTTGAAAGAACTATTTTATCTGTAAAAGGCTGAATCGGAAAAAGTTCTGATGGAGGGTGATAACCCTAGAAGTTTTGTTGAAGGGAGATTTGTGCCTGCAGGGCTGTCAAACAATTCAGGGGTAGTGAAAATGATGTCGAGTCTTTGTAAAGAGACAGGAGAAAACTTTGCAGAACTCATCAACCTCCCTGCTGAAATGATAGAATCAATGTACATAAAAACTTTCAAGTTAAGGCCAAGCAAACCAACGAAATCTATCCCATTTAGGCCTCCTCTCTCATGGCAGCACATAATAGTAGGCAGAGGTGAATCAAGTAGAGCTAGATCCCAAAGAATAGTAAGACCACAATCCAATGTGGATCTTCCAAGAACTCTCTACTTTGAGTCAGTCTTTGAGTCTCTAAAGGTGATTATGGAAAGCAAACAGTTGAGAGACATAATTATGAGAGGTGATTACACTCAAGAACAATTGGAGAAAATTTCCACACTTGATCTATATGATTATCATGACACAAACAAGTTGGCTGGGAGACAGCAGAATGAACCCTCTAAGTATCTAAATGATGAAGCTGACAAGGGATTCCCATTCTCGAAAGAAAAGAAAAGTTGGAAGATAACCAAGCATGACCGAACAAGAAGGGCCACAAAGTTGAAAAAGATATCCAGTGCTGAATTGAATTACCAGTTGAAGGTCAAATATAAGAATCCATTGTCAAATATGAATACATGTATAAGCATTGGAAGAAGAATGGCATGCCCAAATTACACAGTACAGAAGAATGGCATCATAGCTCAAATTGAATATAAAGAAAATGATGGCCACTACGTTCTTCGAAACTCAGATGAGCTTATTTTGGGAATAATTAGAAGAGATGAAGACCTGACCTATTGCATAATGAAGATCTAAGAGATATAAGGGATTTGAACATTCCTAAAAGTCACACTCATTAACAAATCATTTCTATCTTCAGGAAAAGGGCAGGAACTGTTGTAGGTTCCCTGGATGGATCTGCACGGGATATCTCGATCTACACAGGTGCGGAATCCATGCGTAGGTTGTTACGAGCGTAGAACACGAATCAAACAAACACACGATACGAATAAACGAACACACGTTATATTATAACCGAAACACGTGATATAATCACTGAATACAGACTCAATACTCTCTGGTTCTCACGTCCCTCGACTCACACACG
Organism: Bidens hawaiensis; assembly: GCF_021521415.1. NCBI lineage: Eukaryota > Viridiplantae > Streptophyta > Magnoliopsida > Asterales > Asteraceae > Bidens > Bidens hawaiensis. Next base: position 50,333 of record NW_027491166.1, on the reverse strand, counting down.
TCTGTATACGATTACCTCCAAAAAACTCTAAACAAGCCGTGACCTAGCGTATAAATACACGACAACTTCGCCTTATATGTTCAGGCGAAGTTGTTGCTAACTTCGCTTGACTAACAAGTTCGCCTGATAAGCGAACTTGTCAGTAACTTCGCTTAAACATAAACAAAACACAATTAACATTACAGACTGGATTACAGACACTAGACTATGAACTACTGACATTATGCACCAACAGACTCCCCCTTGGCAGTAGCTTCATATCTTTATCTTTAAGCACTTGTCTTGTAATCTTCATGCATGCACTTCCTCTCTTACACAGACCGTGACTACTCGCTGATATTTCCTCGCTTCGCCTTTCCAAGCAGGAATATAGAATATCTTCTTCTCGTTTAACACCTGCAGATCAGCTTTAGATAAATTAACAAGATGCATCGGATCATACACTCTTAGCACTTCTTGTTCGTCTTCGTCTTCCATCACGGCTTCAGCAGTCTGCCAATCCACATACCACCATTTCAGATCTTTCAGCACATCTTGAGGCATAGTCTCATTGGAACCTCTTTCAAACACCGAATCGGCTTATATTTCATCACCATCCAAGGTTTGCCATCTGCTCTCATTCCTCTTTCAGTATCTTCAACTAATTTCCCTTTCTGTGGTTTTAACAACTCAAACTTTTTCTCTTTAATACTTTCTTTCCATACTATCTTCCCAATAACTCTGGCCATATTATCATCACTTCTATTAATCAACCCCAGTCTGGCCAAATCCTTTACCTCACACTCAGGTAAGGTATTTAGAGATCTCAACGTCCTCTTAAAGTATTGGATCCCATCATATCTTTTCACCACGAACACTTTTAGCTGTTCATCATATAACCAACAGATAATGCCTTTCTTTGACTCAGCGTACCCTTTAATATTATAACTTTTCTTGAACATTGTAGGTACCACTGGCTTCTTCATTTTGATAAACCAATGAGCATAGCCTTCCTTCCATCTAGGCTGCTCCTCCCATTCTGTATCATCAACTACTGTATCTTCACATACATTCGACTTCTCAACGGTTGGAAGCTCGTGTTCAACATTCTCCTCTACAATTTCACCTTCTTCAACATCATCTTCTATCACTATCTGTGCACCAATCTTCTCAATTTCTTCTAAAGGCAGCACATCATCATCACACACATCATCAACATCTAACATATCATCATCCAACTCCTTCAAGGCATCGATCACATCATCTCCCATCTCCTCGTCATCTACCATCACCACCTCATCACCACCAGAACCGCCAGCTACACCTGCAGACTCCCCCTAAGCTGTGGTTGTCCCAATAGCTTGAGTAGTTCTTGGCAACTCACCACCTGCACCTTTCGATGCATTGGGATCATCATCTCTGTCATTCTTCTTCTTTGTCCTGAGCTCGTCACCTTTACAGCTCGTCTCCCCCTGAGATGCCAAGAACTCCTTCAGAGCATCTATGATCTTTCCATGTTCTACCAGCAGGGACGACTGCATCTTGATTCTCTGCAACTAGGCGTTGAATAGCCTGGGTCTGGATAAGATTCACCTTTGACTGCTCTACCACGACCCGTTCTAGTGCAGCTATTCTTTCCGAGTCTGATAGGGTTGCATCGAAATCGAACCTCATGTGAGATATGGCTTGAGTATACTGAGGAGGGATTTCGAATGAAACCAGGACATCAGAAGTAGCTGTGGACGTAACCGCAGGTGGTATCGTGACCGACAACCCTGCAGTGTGAACCACTGTCGACTCAATAACCTGTGCAACAACCTCCGACGGAGTAAGCGTTGGAGGCGGCAACGATACAATATCTGGAGTCGTCAGCTGGAGTGTGATGGATGGGAGGCCAACAGATGATGATGTAGCCACCATGGGAACGTCCGTGGCGCTTGGCCTTGTGACCTGTAATGGTGTAGGGACAATTGACATACCGGACAGTGCGGGCGGAGCGAAACGTATGACTCTAGAGCTCTCACCAGCTCCCCTACCTGCACCTGTCCTGTCCCTTCTTGAACGTCTGATCAACTTATGAATGTCTTCTTCTTCTTCTGACTCACTGTCGTCATCTGTCCTCTTTCTCTTCCCATACGTCCTCTCTTGAGTCACCATCATACGTCTTGCCTCATCCATTACATAATCAAAATCTGAGTCATCCACCGTCGTAGCTGCTCTAGTAACATTTACTCCCGTACTCTGTGGAACCGAGACCTGTATATTTTCTTGAAGATCAACTCGGTCCATGTCAAAAAAATCCTTGGCCGCCAAAAGCAGCGTCAAGGTCTACCTCTTCTTCAGCTGACACAACAGGCGCAGCAGGTACAGCTTGTACACATGCTTTACTTAAAAATAAGCACAAGGATCGAAAAAAAAACGATAAGTTCGCTGGAAAACGGACAAGTTCGCTGGATTAATCGAGAGAATAAGTACGCCGAATTTCAGAAAATAATGAACTGTTTGACCTTAAGTATTCTTTATATAGGGGCGGAGTTACACAGGCGAAATTGTGGATAACTTCGCCTAGGGCGAAGTTATTCAAAAGTTTGCCGATTTTACAAAATAAACCCCTATAGTTTGAACATTTTGCAATTAAGTTTTAAAAACTTCCCTTTAAGAATTAAATGACACGATCAAGTTCAAGTAACCAGTTATAAAATCATAAACTACCTAAGTACGAAAAACTTTTAAAAATTAAAGTACAAGGGATCAAATTTCAGTCTTGACAGGGACTACTACGTTTTAGAAAAGATCCGAACAGAAATCATACTAATTACGTGACTGTCACATAGATCCGTGTTTAGCTGTATTATGACATAAAGAAACAGGTTGTAGGCAGGTAAATAACTTAAGATGGTTTTCATCGTTTCTGTGATACGAGTTAAGTTCAATTAAGCTCAAAAATTAAGTGGGCAACAACTCAGAGATTATGATGCCTCCTATCTATTCTCAAAGCGTATTTGGCTTTCCCCAAGTCACCCCGAATTGACTTCGACCCGTAGTGTCTGATTAAGTTGTAAGTATTCTTCGATCTTTAGACTCTGCTTCCCGTTCTCTTTCTTACATCATGATTGACATTTCAAGTTAAAGAATGTCTCAATGACTTATATTTTTTTTTTTTTTTATCAAACACATAGAGAACAACTGCAAGTCCCGAATCTGGATCACTGCAGTCTCTTGACACGCTTTCTTCACGGGAATCAGAACACTAACAGGCTCGTGTATGACTGGGTAATCGCTTTTCTGCCTATCATTCGGAAAGATATATATGAAGACATGCAGAACTCTTAAGAAGTTTCCACATAAAATCGAGTAGATTTAGTTAGTATCACTTCTACTTTTAAGCACCATAAAAAGCTACCATGACATACAATGACTGTTCTAAAGCCTTTTAAGCCAAATAACTTCACTAGTTAAGCACACAGAATCAGTAAATCTATCATTTTCCAAGGTTGGATCAATTTTCTGTTAAAACATAGTAACAGAACTTCTTACGAAGTAGTAGACTTGAAAAATAATTTCATTTCCCTAAAAAATTTTTTTGACTTCAATCGCCCCGATCAGTTCAAAGTCTTCAGGTAAACGGTTATCCTGAGGATCCAATGGATCCGCTGGACCGACCGCATACAAGTATGTGTCCTTCTAACTAAGTATGAACGACTAATTTTCAGCGAAAGAATAAAAACACATCATAAACCGCCCCGGTCACATTCAGTCATCTGGTTAATGGCAACTCTCAAACTCTACAAGTAGAAAATGAGGACCAAACATATCCGAGGATATGTCCTTCAAACTGAGGTAACTGACATAATTTTAAGCGATAGTGACATTTTTTTTTATATATATGCACAAAAAGCATGGTTACTCGGGATTGATCATCCCATTCAACTCAACAAGGTTTTGAAATCTTGATTTGTCAAACGCTTTAGTATATAAATCAGCGAAATTATCAAGCGTATCCACCTTTTCAAGCACAATCAGTTTCTTCTCAGCACAATCCTGTCTAAAATGATGACGTATGTCAATATGTTTAGTTTTACTGTGCTTTACGGGATTATTAGTTACTGAGATCGCAGCAGTGTTATCAATACAAATTGGAGTAAGTGAGAAATTCAGACCATAGTCGCGTAACTGTTGTTGAATCCACAGAACCTGGGAGCAGCAGTTGGATGCTGCCATGTATTCTGCCTCACATGTTGAAATGGCGACTGATGTCTGCTTCTTGCATTGCCAGGACACTAATCTGCCTCTTAGAAATTGACATCCTCCAGTAGTTAACTTCCGACTCTGATTGCACCCTCCATAATCAGAATCTGTGTAAGCTACCAACTTCAAGTCTCCTCCCTTCGCGTACCACAACCCCAGCTTAGGTTTGCCTTTGAGATATCGCAAGATCCTCTTCACACCCTTCATGTGAGATTCCTTTGGGTTTGCCTGAAAACGAGCACAAAGACAAACTGCAAACATAATATCAGGCCTAGAAGCAGTTAAGTACATTAAAGAACCTATAATAGCCCGATACTGAGTTGGGTCCACATCTGCGTCATTGTCTGTCTTAGCACCCAATTTATGGTTGACGCAGATTGGAGTATCGAATGGAGTGCTGTCCTCCATCTTGAAGCGTTTGAGCACATCATGGACATACTTGGTCTGATGAATGAACATCCCATCATTCTTTTGATCAACCTGCAATCCCAAAAAGAAAGTTAGTTCACCCATAGCACTCATTTCAAACCTTTTTTTCATGACGGCCTCAAACTCCTGACACATGGAGACTTTTGATGCAGCAAAGATAATGTCATCCACGTAGACTTGCACCAGCAGGATGTCGCTTCCTTCTCTCTTGAAGAACAACGTGCTATCTATCTTCCCTCTTTCAAACCCATTTTCAAGCAAGTAATCTGATAAGGTTGAGTACCAGGCACGAGGTGCCTGATGTAGTCCATACAACGCCTTGCTTAACTTGTACACGTGGTCTGGAAAGTCTGGGTCAAGAAAACCCGGAGGTTGCTCAACGTACACAACCTCATCAACTTTCCCATTTAGGAACGCACTTTTCACGTCTAACTGAAATACCTTCATCTTCTTATAAGCAACAAATGCCAAAAACAATCTAATGGCTTCCAATCTTGCCACAGGAGCGAACACTTCATTATAATCAATCCCCTCTTGTTGATTAAAACCTTTAACGACTAGCCTCGCCTTGTTTCTTATAATAATCCCTTTCTCATCTCTCTTGCACTTAAAAACCCATTTTGTGCCTATCGCATGCACATTCTTTGGTTTTTCAACCAAAGTCCAAACTTCCATTTTCTTGAATTGAGCCAGCTCTTCTTGCATGGCTTCGACCCACGAGCTGTCCTTTAGAGCCATTTGATAATTCTTTGGTTCAATCTGGCTGATAAAGCAGGTGTACAAGCATTCGTTGATTATGCCTGTCTCCTTAATGCTTGTGTAAACACAGGTGTGCTCATTCAAGCTACGTCATGTTTGTACACCGGAGGACACATCACCAATCACATTCTCCAAAGGGTGATCTTTATGAATTCTCGTGGTCGGAACCGAACCAACATGCAAATTGTCTTCCAAGTTAGAAGAGAGCTCGTCAGTGGTTGTTCCTTGCTGAGAGTGAAACGGATTGAAAAATTCTTCTTTAGGAGAGGCAGCAGGGGTATCGATAGCATTTGATGAGGAAGGTTGACATTTATCAAACAGCTGTCTTTGCACTAGATTTTCTTCCTCATCAAGGATCATCTTCGTAGCAACTCTTTCTTCTACTTCTGCACTATCCAAATAAGGTATGTTAAAAGACTTAAAAAGTCTATCATAGTCGAAAAACTCAGCAGGTCCGTTGCTTGGTTTTGGCGGTTTGTAACTTGTGATATCGGTGTTACACACCATCTCAACCTTGCCGGTCGATGTATTAAAGACACGTCTGTTGGGAGTCCCAACAACATAACCGACTAAGATTCCTTCATCGGCTACTTCACCAAATTTAGAATTTGTCTTTAAAATCGAACAAGGGGACCCGAATGGTTCAAGACCACTCAAGTTGGGGCGTCGCCGATCGATACGTATTTGTTCACACGTAAGACCCAGAGATAACAAGTTTCACTCGTTGACGGAACAACATCTCCGGTCTCACAATAATCGTGTACACCTGGCCATAAAGACGAAAACTCCAAAACACTCTTTTTTTTTTTCTCGTTAACTTCGCCTAAAGTCAACTTCGCCTGTCCATAACTTCGCCTATTCCATAACATCGCCTGACTGATAAGCGAACTTGTGAGGTAGGCGAAGTTGTGGATAACTTCGTTTAACCTTATATCTTCGCCTAAACCCTAAAATTTAAGTGACAACTTCGCCTGAACCCCATAACTTCGCCTGCGGCGCTGTTCAGCCAAGAACACATCAGATTCGTGCCAGAAACACCAAAACGCAGATCTCGGACCATAGCATAAGAGCCTAAGGCTCTGATACCACATGTAAGTCCCCACGGGGCGTCGCCGATCGATACGAGATCCGCACGAGGTCTAGGAGTGCGGAATCCTCCTAGACTCGTTTATTGGTGTAAAGACGAAGAACACAAACACGTACACGAACAAATACACGAACAAATACAAGAACGGGATAATCAAATCTGCAGATTCTTATATAATAATCAAAACACGTTACATACCGTAACCAAACAGAAAACACGACTGACCCGAGGTGAGCTCTACCTCGTGTCGTCTCACACGACTCTCCTTGTCTCTTACTCTCTCTAAACAAACAAACTGCTCAAAACACACACTAATTTCTGGATTACTAAACCTAAACAAGACACACGTATATATATATAAAACATTCTCGGGCCTGGGCTTCAGTAGGCGAAGTTGTTATAACTTCGCCTATGGCGAAGTTATTCTAACTTCGCCTATGGCAGAAGTTGTTACAACTTCGCCTACGGCGAAGTTGTTACAACTTCACCTATGGCGAAGTTGTTCTAACTTCGTACTTCGTTTCCGATGATCAGAATTGCATAGCGACGGTCACAAAATGCACCAACAACTGTGATTGTGAATCGAAGACAAGCTGCCTACAATGCCTCAAGAAGATGAAGATTTTCTTTAGAATAGGCTTTGCTATGTAATGTCTTTGGACAGAATTCTGAATATGTAATTGTTTATGTTTTTGAATATGTAAAATTTGATTTTGATTTGATGTGTATTTTAACTATGTGTAAGTAACTATAAAAGTGTTTTGGGACAGCTGACGAGTTCCAATCTAGGGGGAGATTGTTGAGTCAAGATTTGACATACATGAAGTATAAGGAAGATTGGAATCTTCTCAACCTCCTCAGGAATCGCTAAGTATGGAAATCCTAGCACACTTGGATTTCCGGGAAAGGTTTTCTTACCCGAGAAAGGTATTTTGTCCATCGGGCAAGGTTTTCTTACTCGAGCAAGGTATTTAGTGTATATCCGAGTAGTGTTCACTATGTCTAGTAGGATTGTTCTTCATACCCAAATAAGGTTTACCCCGAGTAAGCTCTTGGCTAACCAACCTCATGAAGCTAAGTGATTGGAAGATTGGGCAAGGTTTTGATCAATAATATAGTGGTCCGAGTTAGGTTGATGTGAGTAATGATATATTCCATGTAACATCAGGCAGGGTTTAACTCAAGCAGGGTATAGTGCTACCAGGCACACTTTGCTAATAAGCTAGTTCATAGCAAGGAGTTGAAGGGACCATTGAAGAACAAGGTTGATCGTAAGATAATGTTGGGCAAAGTCTGATATGATCAAGAAGATTGAAGTCTGCTCGGTGAGTATTTTCTTTTGGAAAATACTAAAAGTAAAGCCTACCCGGAAAACTGTTTCCAAGCACACTTCAAGGTTACCAGGTCTACCCGAAGAAGACAAAGGCACAATGCCTACCCGGAGATGATATCTTATGCAAAGTCTACCCGTAAGACCTGTTTTTACACTTAGTACACTTTTGAATATCTAATTTGAATATGTGTTATTTAATTAGGGTCTCTAGAAGGAATGACAGCTATCAGGAAGTGGCAGGCCTATAAATAGAATATTTTAGGGCAAGCCTCCGACGGACATACTTTTACATTTTTCAGAAAAGAACAAATATTCCTGATTAAAGTGTGACAGCTGTCTTAGGTTATCAATGAATATACATTCTGACAAGAAACCCTTATTGATTATCATTTGTATGAATCTCTTTATATAAATGGAAATATTTTGAGTTATTGTTCGTGTCTGTTACCTTTATTAACCTTTAATCAACAAATCTTGTTTGTTTCTGATTCCGCCATTTACAAACAAGAATCTTTCCTTATTTAGCAATCGGTCATTAACCTTCTTGTCGACACATTATGTGTGAGTTATGACATTGTTATGGGTATTGAGTGATTATTCGGTTCCGACAACATATTCCATCAAGTTGAAAGCATCAAGATATGTGCTTCTTTGTTTCAGCACATTAAAGTGAGAAGCATGGGAAACACAGAAGAGAGTAAGAAAGTAAGGTTAAAGTTCCAATTCCGAAAGTTTAACTTACTAAAAGGAGAGACTATTGAGGAAATGCTTACTCGGTTCAACCACTTGATAGCATAGATGAATAAGTTAAATATGGAAACTTCTGACTCTGACAAGATGGATACGGTTAAGAGTGCTTTACCAATTTCATATTCTACTTTTCTGATGGTGTTGAAGGAAAACAATTATTTCAAAAATGAAGATTTAACTACCTCGGAGTTTATGCAAAAGATTGAAGCTATAGAATATGATTAGAAGTGTCTGAAGTAGTCAAAAGAAGTTCAAGATCCATCTTTTCATGGTGGTTGTATGCCTTTAAGTAACACAACATCTCCAATCACTGCATTTCTTACTTAGAATGCAAATGAGGGTTCAACAACAACTTATAGTGATCCAAATGTATGCTTCATGGAAAGTGAATTCTCTGCACCACCTAACGCGAACATGAAAGAGGTTGAACAAAATTTTACCTTTATGTTTGCTTTTATGACTTTGTATAAGAATTTGGTTGGTAGCAAAATTGTCACGAGTGAGTTAACTGATGAAGATTATGACCAAATCGACCCTGATAATTTCGAACTTACTGATCTTAAGTGGAACATGGAAATGATGGTGCGAAAAGTGAAGAAGTTCATGCAAAGAACTAGGAAAGATCTACCATCTTTGAACAAGAGGGTTGGGTTTGATATGTTAAAAGTCAACTGCTATAACTCTCAAGAGTTTGGCCCCTCTGCCAAAGAGTGTGACAAACCAAAGAAAGAATACAACGGAACTTGAAGCCAAGATAGGTGTTGTGTGAAAAAAGGGAATGATGCTAATGAACATTCTGGCAGTAAACCCTTTGCTTTTGGATCACAAGCTCTGCTTTTTGCTGCTGATGGAACTGATTGGACCCAAAGATTATTGTGCAACGATAATCAAGAGAACTTGGCTATGTTCGAGATGAATGAGAGCTTTCAAGATGCAATTGGGAATGAGTTATCATTTGATAATGACACTGAATTTGATTCTAATGATTCAAGTTAAATGTAGCCAACCGCGTTTGCATGCATGGCCAAGATCGATAAGGTTAGTTCTTCTGCTTCTGATTCTATTAATTTATCTGCCAACATGCCATGTGTTGATTGTGAAACTATTAAGCCTTTGTTAGATTCGCTGAAAGTGTATAATGACCTATCGGTGAAAGAAATTGCGTCTCTCAAGGATACTTATAGACAATCATTAGAATCTCAAGTGAGATCTTGGGAGAAAACTGAAGCATTGTCTATTAGTAACCATGATCTTAAATCTGAATTGTTGGTCAAAATGACAATTAATGATCATAAATTTCAAGAAATCTAGAAACATCGAAATAAGACAACAGAACTTGAGAATGAAGTTCTTGAGTTGAAAAGTAAATTGGGCAAGTTTAGAAATTCATCGTTTTTGATAAATGAGATTACTGAAGTAACTAGTAAGAAAAAAGATTTTGAAAAGGATGTAGGTTTTGTTGAAGTACCACCACCATTTCATAACGATTATACTTCAAACCCATTTGCGGGAAAAGAGGAAATTGTTGTTAATGAATCTGTCATTAAAGAAAAACTTAAACTAGTAAAAATTGATAGTGTTAATGCCCAATCGTCAACTCAAAAACATCATGTTGAAAGTAACAAAGTTTTTGTTGAGAATGTTGAGAAAGTTATCATTGAGGATGTGTTTGAAGCCGAAGTGATACACAAAGACCAGAATGTTCCAAGTTCAAATCACATTCTATGTGAACCACATGAATTTGAGGAGGCGGTGTATGGCTCAAACACATCTCAAGTGAAATAGGGGAAAATAATTAAACCAGTTCAGGCTAAGAAATCAGAAAAGCCTAGGGTTTATGATGAGGAGTTGATGCGCTTTGTCAATCATGTTGCTTCCAAGCATTCAACTGGTCGTGTATTCAAGCTTAAAGGGATAAGCAAGGTGTTCACAGAGAAAGTCATCCCACTTAAATTAATCAAGCCTAAATTGATTGAAAGTTTCTTCCATAATCAAACTTCTAAGTTACAAGACCTTGAATACAAATTTGTGAATTCCAAGACATCAAATGTGATTGATCCTTTGAAAAAAGCTAAAAAATTGTTAAAATCTGCTAAGAAATTCAATTTGATAAATCAAATGGAACTAGGACTTTACAAAACTTTTCAAACTGTTCAAACCATGATTTCTACATGAAACGGAAATCTGTGAGATTTAATAACTCGGACATATGTCCTATTGCTGGTGTTTATCATCAACCTTCTGTTGCATAAGTTTCTGCTAAACCGTTTGGTGAACGTGTTGACATGAGAACATGTTTTCTCTGTGGCGAACAAGGTCACGTAGTCAGAAATTATGGTCTGAAGAAATCCCAAAATCTTCATCCATTTATCAAGGAACAATCCAAACCGTTCTGGTGATTAAGGAGATTTTGAGAAGACAAATGTCTTTCGATAATGAAACCCATATTATGTTTTCTGATGTGAATCCTCGTAAGGTGGTTCATGTTAAAGAACATGCAAGTAATTTAAAGCCCAAATTTTTTCCTATGGAACCAATTTTCAAAATGTGAATACAAATATAGTTCAAGCTGCCTACTTGAGACGGAAGTCGAAACGACCTGTGACTTATTAACAAGTGGCTAAACCACATCTGGATTCACTAAAGACTTCAAGATAAACTCAAGAGGTGCCCAAGACTGAGACCTGGGCTGACTTTTTGAACAGATCATTTTTCTTTCATGTTAAGTGCTCATCCACGACTGTTTCTGGTGAAAACTGGATAATGGATAATGGATGCTCTCGTCACATTACTGGAAACATCAACATCTTAACAAATGTCAAAAATATAAAGGGAGGGTATGTGACGTTTGCTGGTAATTAGGATAGAATGATCATTAAGGTAGGTGATGTGTCAAATGGAAGCACCACATTTGAAAAGGTTAATTATTGTGAAAAAGTTGATCACAACTTATTGAGTGTATCACATATCTGTGATAAGAAATACACAACTATATTAAATGATAAGGAGTGCATAATACTGACACCGGGATACGTCATTCATGAGGATATGGTAGTTATGCGATCTCCTCGATCAAATGATATTTATGTGTTGAACATGACTTCGAAAGTATCGACTTCTGTAGAAACGTGTTTTGTTTCTAAGGCAACAGAAAAAAACTGTTAGCGCACGGTTTTGGTGTCCGTAGCAATCGAATAAGTTATAGATAGTCTAGTATGCTTATTTAACGTAAAATGGCTTATTCGCTATAGATTGTATAACAAATGAGGTCTATTCGTTACAGACTAGGTATTCATTAAGTTAATGGTAACGAATGAAGAAAATTCTTTAAGTTCATTAGTTAAGTTAATGGTAACGAATGAAGGTAATTCGTTAAGTCAATTCGTTAAGATAATTAGTTAAGTTAATGGTATGACTAATGGAGACTAATTCGTTATGTGTATGGTGAATGTGGAAATCTTAACGAATTGAAGGTCACTCGTGTAACTGTTATAACGAATGAGGATTGTTATAATGAATCAAGATAGTAATTTATAACGAATTGAGTATATTCGTTAAGCATGTAACAAATGAGTGACTGGTTGACGAATGGTGACTAAGTTAACGAATTAAGATAAAGAATGGAGAGAACGAATGGAGAGGCCACTCGTTAAAAATATATATATATATATTCCTGAACGAATTTTTTCTTGAATACTCCTTATAAGTAAGACTTCATTCTTGAATATTTTGGCGAAAATATGGATTTTCAGATAATTTTCGTTGATTTTTGGGCGGGAAAATTGATAAAATTTTTCTTAAACAAAATTTTTCTGGGATATTCCTAATTTATTGGGTACTCTTCTTGTAAATTTTGGTAACATATTTTTCGACCGACTTTTTAAGCGTTTCGGCTGGCCGAGGGGAGATCACGCGTAATTTAAAGAGGAGTTTGTTTGAGATTCGTGAAGACTATTCAGGACCTTGGTGATTTTGTCAAGAAAAGCGGGAGATAAAAATTTCATAGGGTTTATTCGGTATGTATCTTCCTTCCTTTCTAAGGGTTTCTTGAAAAATTACTGCAACTCGGGTGGTAATTCATGAATGCAAAGCTACGTTTTTTATGAGTTCAAGACTACAATTTGTCTTCGATTGTTGATTGATTTGTATGAGATTGAGACCTGAAATGTGGGATACGTGTGTCTGTCCGTTTACTTCTTTCTGAGGGACTTTGATCCTAACTGTGTTAGCTACGAGTATTTGGCGGATTACTTCTGTTGAGGGGGATGATTGAACGGGCTGATCTTATTGAAGAATATATGATTCTTGTCATTAGATTGAAGAATTTGATCATCCTAGATTGATTAATGGAGGTTGGAACTCTGAATCATATGCCCAAACATTAGTGCATCTTTGCGAATAGGATGTAGAAGAGCTTCAAAGAGTATAATTGGGATACACGTTATCAAGAGAGGGACAACCGAAGTGAAAGATGTTGAATGATCGGGTTGTTCATGAAGATGTGTGACGAGGTTAGACGTAAATATATGTTTTCTTTACTGGTGCTGACGGATAGCTGATGACTTGCTGCTGATGGTTGAAAGATTGAACCATATCATACGCCAGTGGATGATCGAAATGATCTCCAAGAGTTGCTCACTTTGATGGGGAGATCTGATAAGAGACGCTACAAGTTATTGGTTTGCTGAGAAGACTTAAAGATTTGTCTGTCTGCACAAACCCGAGAATCATCAGTCGAGGGGGAGTCTGTTAGTGCATGATTTGTGACTGACGATTTGTAGTTAAAGTATACGAGGTTAAAGTATTTGAGAGCTACGGAAAATGGGGAGTTTGTTAGTGCACGGTTTTGGTGTCCGTAGCAATCGAATAAGTTATAGTTAGTCTAGTGTGTGTATTTAATGTATATTTATTGTAATATGGCCATTCTTTATGGGTTGTATAGAGAATGGGTCCATTCGTTAGTTGACTAGGCTAGTTCGTTAAGTTTATGAGCCCATTCCTTATGTAATTTAACGAATGGGGGCTGGTTCGTTAAGTTATTACCATTCGTTATGAATATGTAACATATTAGGCTTAACTTAATGAATGGAGCTTTGGCCTATAAATAAGCAGCTCATGTCATAATTCAGTGTGAGAGATCTAGATCTTAGTTATTCTCTCCATTAGTTATTTACACCAATAATGTATTCATCCTTATTTATCAGTAAAGTAATATTTAAAGTAATCATATCGTGTTGATGCTTCTGGTTAGCGGCAAGATCCTGGATCGTATTAGGTTCTCTCATAAGCTTCATGTTCAATTTTGGAAAAGGGTTGTGAATACTGCTTGCTACATGCTCAATCGTGTTTTGATTGTGAACAAGCTTCAAAAGACGAGTTATGAACTTCTGAACAAGCATAAGTCTAAATTAAAGTACTTGGAACCATTTGGGTGTCCTTATACTATGTTGAAAAAAGATGCGGGAAAATTTGAAGAATAAGCAACTGAAGGTTATTTCTTAGGTTATGCATCACCTAAGAAACGTGTATTTAACTTTACCTCGGCCTTTGTAGAGGAGTGGTACCAAGTTGATTGCCAAAGATGTACCACACCTCCCCAACGTAAATGACTTGATTGGACTTTCGACAACGAGAATTTATTTAATTAATTTACTCAAATAGTTGAACAACCAGATGAAGACTTGGTGCGTGCGTATTTAGAAGATCAATTCTTACCACCAAGACCTTCTGTTTCTATTTATGATGAAACTCCATAAGATGATCTTCCAGATACATCCGATGTGATTTCTATCTCATCGGATGATGGTCATTTTGTTGATTCCTCCTCAGCTCCACTTCCTGAAACACATGAGATCTGTAAATCGTCTCACGATGCAGAGGAGAATCTAACTAATTTATCTGACAATGTTGTTGTGACTGAGAATCCTACTCTTCATATTCATACTTATCATCCACAGGACAATATCAGTGGTGATGTTGATTTAGGTGTGCAAACACATCATCAAGTTGCTACTTCAATTGACTCTAACATATTGTGTGCATATGCGGACATGCATTCCTTGGGAATCATGAATCTCAACAAATACACTTGCTTCCTATCTCAAGTAGAACCTATAAATGCTAGTATGGCGCTTGAAGATCCATCTTGGGTTGAAGCAATGCAAGAAGAGTTGCAACAGTTTAATCGACTAGGTGTATGGGATATCATTGATTAACCCTTTAGAGTTAAGAAACCAATTCCTACAAAGTGGGTATTTAAGTGTAAGAAAGACGATCGGGGTGTGATCGTAAGAAACAAAGAAAGATTAGTGGTTCAAGGTTTTCATCAGCAAGAAGGCATAGATTACACATAAGTATATGCTCAAGTTTCTCGATTGGAGGCTATACAAATAATTTTGGCTTATGAGGCTTACAAGAATATTAAGGTTTATCAGATGGATGTAAAAAGTTCATTTCTCAACGGAGAACTACATTGGTAAGTGTTTTGCAGCCTCCTGGTTTTGAAGATCCAGATTATTCAGGCCGAGTTTACCAATTGAACAAGGACCTGTACGGTCTAAACCAAGCCCAGAGAGCTTGGTACGGCACACATGCTGACCATCTTACTGATAATGGATTCAAACGAGGAACTGTGGACTACACTTTATTCTACAAGAATGTTGGTGGTGATCTGCTCCTCGTCCAGATATATGTCGATGACATCATATTTGGCTCAACAAATGACAAGTTATGTAAGGAATTAGAGAAGTCAATGCAAACAAAGTTTGAAATTAGTTCGATGGGGGGAGATGAACTTCTATTTAGGGTTGCAGGTTCATTAGTCTGACAAGAGAATCTTCATTAATCAGACGAAGTATGTGAACAATGTCTTGAGCCGATTCAAGATAAATGCCGGAAAAATCTCTTTAACACCTCTTCCTGTGGGTCACAATTTGTCACCGAACGAATTGGAGGATACCGTAGATCCTACCCTTTAACAAGCGATGATAGGTTCATTAATGTATTTAACAGCTTCCCGGCCTGATATAATGTTTGCAGTTTGTTTATGTGCTAGGTACCAATCAAGTCCCCAAGTGACTCACCAGGCAGCCGTTAAACGTATACTACAATATCTGAGGGGTAATCCTGGCACAGAGTTATGTTATACCAAAGATGATAGTTTTGAATTCACTACGTTATCCGATTCGGATTATGTAGGATGCGAGACCAATTTTAAATCGACCACAATGGGTTTCAATTCCTAGGAGGCATGGTTGTATCCTGGCAGTGTAAGAAGCAGGCAACGGTCTCCACTTCAACCGCCAAAGCAGAATACATGGCTGCCTCGAGTTGCTGTTCACAAGTTCTTTGGACCCAGCAACACTTGCGGGATAACGTTTTGAAGTTTCTTACTACTCCCATCTATATTGATAACTCTGCTGCAATAACTATCACCAAAAATCCCGTGCAACATTCAAAAACTAAACATATCGAAATTCTATATCATTTATAACGGGATTGTTTTGAAAAGAAATTAATTGATATTGAGAGAGTGCACACTGATTTCCAAAAAAGCCGATCTGTTTACCAAGGCATTTGATAAAACACGTTTTAACTTTCTTCTTGGTCTAAATGGATTAAAAACTCTTGCTGAAATCCTTAAACAAGGATAATTATCTTTATTGCATTTTTTTGTTAATTTTCTTTCATTTTGTTATGTTTTGGGTTTTGGGGAATAAAATGAAAATACAAAAATATTGTGATTTAGTTTGTATAGAGAAAATCCAAAAGCATTGAAAAATCTGAAAAATACAAAAATATTGTGATTCTTGTTTATAATATTTTGAAAAATTCAAAAACATTGAAAACTTTGAAAAATCAAAAAGATTGTGGTTTTTGTTTGTACAGAAAAATCCGAAAAGACAAAAAGAATGTGTTTTTATGTATGTACAGAGAAAAACTAAAAAGATTTTCGCATACTTTCGCTTAAAATTATGCCATTTACTCATATTTGAAGGACATGTGCTTGTGTATGTTTGGTCCTGATATTTACTTGTAAATGTTCGGGATAGCCATTTACCTGATAATAGAAAGTAGTTGGGGCGACTGTTATGCGTTTTTATTTAATTCTCTCGCTGAAAATTATGTCAGTTATTTAAGTTTATGGAACATGCTTGCATGTTTTAGTCATGTTATCTACTTATAGATTGATAGGATAGCCATTAATAAATAGACTATTAGTAACTAGGGTGATTTAATTAGTTTTTATGCTGCTCAAAAATTAAGTTATGCAGCAAAAAGAGAAAATGGTAGTACATTGATCATCTAGTCCCATATCAAGAAATAAATAAGCTTAAAAGACTAAGTGCTTAAATGTATTGGTGCATTGAAAGGTCTTAAGCAGGCCGTTAAAGTAGAATATTTGATACAAACATAAAGAAACACCAAATTGAAAGTGGGGTTAGTCTTTAACAAAAATCTCGGTAATGATGGCAAAAATGCAATAGCCTCTCATACTCAAGCTTTATGTTTGTCTGATCACCAAAAACAAATAAGATTGACTAAAAAGCATTCGGGTTCTTGACACCATGAGTCTTTATGCGTCTTAATCATCTGGGTATTCATATGTATGAATATTTCAAACGCTTTTAGAGCAAACCCAAAGTCATTAAACTTGATCACTACTGTACATCGTACAATTTGAATTACTGACATGATCAAAATCCGCTGTTAGTCATACGTTGTTCCTCCCTTGCGTGCGTCTCAATACCAATAAGAAACGGACCCAAGGGGACACAATGTATGTAACCCTACAAATGGACTCGTGCATACTCAATCACATTAAAGAATCTTGGTGCATCAATCAAAAATATCCATAAAATTCAAAATTTTGATGGGCAGCATAATGGTTTAAGTCAAGTTGGGGTGATATGGTAAAAATTAAACTAAGCTTGAACCAAGATTAGAGGCTCATAGTTTCTGATATTTTGTGCTTTAATTGAAAATTTAATCATATCACAAAAATACTTGAAAGTTTGTTATAAGATTTTAGTGGACAACAATATCAATGACCGGCTTAACGCCAGTCATAATATCGCTAAAATTTAAAACTACGATGGAAGAACAATTTGGTCAATATTATTCTATGCTTAAACTCACAATAACATGTACTGCTTTCTTAAAATATTCAAAAATACAAAAATACAAAAATATACAAAAATAAAAAAACATTTTGTTTTGTACTTTATGTTTGCTTTTCGGGTTTACTTGTAAATATTTTGAAAAGAAAAATAACAACAAAAATTTCATTTTTATTTATTCTTTTAAATATTATTTAATTCATTTTAAGTTATGTGTTTTTAAGCATAAAACATGTTAAGGTATTGTTGAGTCAAGATTTGACCCAAATTGACCATATGGAAGATTGAAATCTTCTCAACCTCCTCAGAAATCAGTAAGTATGGAACCGGGCACACCTGAGACATCCGAGCAAGGTTTTACTTAGCCGGGCATGATATTTTGCCTATTGGGCAAGGTTATCTTCTTGAAGTTTTCTTTAGAGGATATCTGGGCAGGGTTTACACTTTAGTGTTAACCAGGCAGGGTTCACTAGTTAGTATATACCCAGGAAAGATTCTCAATGTCAAGCAAGTTTGTTCTTCACAGCCGAGTAAGGTTTACTTCAGAGTAAGCTCTCTTGGCTAACCAAGCTCAAGAATCCAAGTGATTGGAAGATCGGGCAAGGTATTCTTTAATAATACAGTGGTCCAGGTAAGCTTGTTGTTTAATGAAATATCATAAGTAACATCGGGAAGAGTTCAACTCAGGCAGAGTATAGTGCTTCTAAGAACACTTTGCTAATAAGCTAATTACAAGCAATAAGTTTACGTCGGGCAAAGTCTGATATAATCAAGAAGATTAAAGTCTGCTTGGTAAGTTTGGAAAATACTCCAAGTAAAGCATACCCAGAAAACTATTCCCGAGCACATTTCATGGTTACCAAGTCTAACAAGGCAGGCAGAGCAAAATGTCTACTCGGAGAAGTTTACTTCTACAAAGCCTACGGAAGACTTGTTTTACACTTAGGATTATTTTGAATATGTAATTTGAATATGTACGATATATTTAGGGTTTCTAGAAGGAATGACAGCTGTCCTTGGGCGTCAGGCCTATAAAAGGAATATTTAGGGCACACCTAAGGAGAACGGCTGAATACGATATTAGAAAGAATATTTGTCAAGTGATGGCTGTTCTTAGAATTGTACGGACAAACTTTCCCATCAAGAAACCCTAGATAGATTATCATTTGTATGATTAACTTTATATAAATGTAAATCATTTGAGTGAATCTTGTGAGTTAGTTAACCTTATTTGTTTGCTCAGCAACCAAATCGTTTGTTATTGATTCCGCCTTTATCAAACGGTTTTCTTTCTAAATATAGCAACTCGTCATTAACTCTCTTGTCAACACAATATTGTGTGAGTTATGACTTAATTTGTTAACGATGTACCTACAAACGGGGACCTGACAAGTGGTATTAGAGCTCGATCACTGCTATTTTAGTAAGAAATTGTTGCTGATTAAAGAGTTGAAGAACAATGACGTAAGTAGAACATTGTTCCATTAAAGAGTGACGTCAGCTGCTCCGTTCTTCATTTCTGTTCAGATCTACATCTTTCTGGTGTTTTCTCTTCCTTATTTCAATTAAAGTTTAAATCTTCACCTCTGATTCTTGTTCTATTCGCACGAGATTCATCAGATCTGAACAAATGATTTTCAGATCTGATTGATTTTAAAACTTGTCTTTTACGAATCAACTGATTTTGATTATCAAAATGTCTGGTTACGAAGAACAAGAGGTGTCTACTAATAAGATTCCTAGACTCTATGAACAAGAAAACTTAACAAATTGGAAGGTCTTATTTGAAGCAGCCGTTTGCTATAATGATGTGGATATGTGGAATTCAATCAAGAATGGTCCATAAGACACTACGGATGGTGCTAATGCAACTGCTTCTGTAAGAGACAAATTGAGGAAAGTGGATAACATGGCCTTAGCCATGATAAAGCTAGGTCTATCATGGGAAATATTGACCAAGGTTGCACATTACAACATAGCTAAGGCTATGTATGATGCAATCCTTGAAATTTTTGAGGAAAACAATGAATTGAAGAACACCAAGAAGCAAATACTCAAGCAACAACTAGAGAGGTTCAAATATAAGGAAGGAGAGAGATTGAAGTCAATTCTGGAAAGATTCTTAGAAATTGTGAACGAGCTAAGAACCACTGATTATGTCATGACCGATTCTGATTTGAATACCAAGCTGCTTAACTCAATGCCAAAAGAATGGTACACTGCTTGCAAATTCATCCACCAAAAGCCAAATTTCGATAATCTGAAAGTGGATGATGTAGTGTGCTTCCTTCAGGATGCAGAAATTGAAATGATTGAGAGTGAAATGATAAAAGAAGATAAGCCGTGTTACCAGGTCACTAATGCTCTCATTGCACCAATGGGTAACTTGTCAACAAAAAATCAACAACAGATTCCCATCATTGAAGAACCAGTAGAGCATAGTGTTGATACACCTAAATCTTTTGTTGGTGATAGTACAAGTCATCATGGAAAACAGCAAAGGTTCAATGTCCAATTGATGGAGGATGCTGAGTCTGCCTCAATGGCTAGTGGACATGTTCCTTACACTGGTGGAGTAAGTGTCCAAGGAAGTGAAACACAGGCTTTTCTCTCTATGTTTACAGAAACATACAATGCTTTTGTTGCAAAGAATCTGATTCATACAAGTGTCATTCAGGATGACCTTGAACATATAGATGCTGATGATTTGGAAGACATGGATTTTAAATGGCAAGCAGCCATGTTGGCTCTTAGAAGCAAAAGGCTATACAACAGGACTGGTAGATCACTCCTATCAGGGCCAAATGAAAGAATTGGATTTAACAAGTCAAAAGCAATTTTCTATAACTGTCAACAGCTTGGCCATTTTTATAGAGAAGGCAACATGCCAAGAAACTTCCAGATGAATCAATACCAAAACCAGTCAAGAAATCAGTAGCATCAATAACAACAAAATCAGCAGAGAAACAACAATCCCAACAACTTCAATAACTACAATCCCAACTTCAACAACTTTCAACAGTCTAAAATGAATACCAATCAACAAATTGTTCCTCAGAATCAAAACTTTCAAAGAAACAACAATCAAAACCTTCAAGCTATGCCAAAAAACTCAGTCCCAAGTAATCAAAATCAACCCAGAAATCAAGGAAATGTGGCTGTCACCACACAACATGAGGGTAGTTTTGACTGGAGCAATCATGAAGAAGACATTGTTAATGATATCAAGAGGGAAAATGTGGCATTTATGGCATTGATTAAGAAGGGAGTTGAATCATCAACTCAGGTACACTCTGCTCCTACTATTGATTTGAATAAAATAATCAATGAATTGAAAACAAAAGTAGGCAAGCTGGAAAGTGAGTATTTTAGGAAGCAAAGAATCTTCAATGGATATGAGGCAAGTGAGTTGATAAGTGAAGAAAAGATTAAAAGTTTAGAAGAAGACTGCATAAGTAGCTACAGAGTTCAGAAAAGATACACCACTGAGATTGATGGATTGAAGAAGATGATTGTTGAAGAAAAGGTGCAGATCACAAAGCTGCAGGTAGAAATGAATTCTTGAAGAACTTGGTTTCTACAGGAAACATCTATGGTATTCTAAACCAAGTAAGTGAAAAAGACAAATATAAAGCAGTTCCACCACCTTTCGACAACAACTTTATGCCAAATTTTGATAAAGAGAAAAGAGATGCATACATGCAACAATTCAGAGATGTTTTTCATGACAAAGAAGAATTTGTTGATTTGTACAAAAATGTTGAGGTGAATGCAGAAGGTGAGTTTGTGGTCAAGGAAGAGATGAAGGAAGAAAAATCTATTGGAGTTCAAGTCTCTGAAGATGACTTTGATTCTGATGGTCTCAATCAAGATGATTTGAGTGACTTGAGTGATCAGATCACTGATGAAGAAATAAAAGCTGCTGAAAGGGGTAGGAAAGTAAAGAAACCTGAATCAATTGACAAACTTCCATTGTATCCACCTGTCACACCAAGAATGAAAAAGCAAAATGAAAGAATGAAAAGAGAACATGTGTCTTTTGACATTTGTGAAAGGAAGAAGATAAGCTACAATGCAGTGATGCCACCAAGTAAAGCTGTGTTGGAAAGGATAAAGCAAAACAACAAGAAAAAGGTGACTGAAACTATTGATGTTGAAAACTTTATCCCTGTTTATCCAGTCTTTTCTAGTCATGAGGCGCTTGATGTTGGAGAAGTGGAAACCATGGAAGAACATGAGAAAAGACAGTCAAGACATAGAGAAAGTCAAGATGAGGAACCTATGATTATGGAAAAGATTGTCTTTGTCAAAAGTAAACTTGAAAGACAACACATCAAGATTGAGGAATTTTTTCCTTTTTCAATAGATTATGATAGACTGAAGACTCAAAAAAGTTGGAGTCAAAGCACTTAAACCAAGTGAAAGATTCAAGAAACCAAATAAACATGAAAGAAACAAGGGAAAGGTTTGGAGCAAGAAGTGTGATGAGTATGGTCATCACACAGAATCATGTAATGAGAGACTCAACTTCAAAGCTTTTCATGTCCCAGATGAAACAAACTATTGACAAGAATTTGTTTTATACAAGCAAAAGTATGAAGCATATCTGGGAAAGGGAAAGGTGTGTGAAAAGGAAACAATAAGTGTAGATGAATTGAAATAAAAAAGGGAGACAAGGAATGAAAAGAAAAATGAAGTCAAGATAGCTAAATCAGCAAGAAAAGGTGTCTCTCCTAAGAAACCAGAAAAGGTTGTGAAAAAGAGTCCTCAACCAATGAGAACAATTCCCAACAAAGACACACAATCTGTGAAGTCTGATGATTCTCAAGGATCATCAGGAAGTGACAAGACAAAGAACAGAGGTATCTTTTCTAGAAAGAAACCAACTGAACTCACTGGTGATGAAAAGTATCTCTTAAAACATGGTTATGAACCACAAGGTTTTCTTTGGAAACCCAAGGTTGAAACCAAATTTGAAAAGATTGTTGATGTGAGAGACTATTATGAAAAGAAGGAGTATGTGGTGCAAGAATCTGAAAGTGCAGATGATAAAAGTGAGAACACCAATTCATTTTTGAATACTCCAAGAGAGTGTGGTTATGAAACTTACAACTCAGAAAATCTTGAAGTCACTCATGAAGACCCTGAACCAACAACACTCACTTTCACTGCTGCCATTGAAATTGAAACTGATGAGCTGCAAGTTGAAATAGCTTGCACTTCATCACTAAACTAATCAAACTCTTTCTTTTGTGCAGGAACAGTCCACTCCACTTAATGACATATGGTACATGGATAGTGGATGTTCTAGGCATATGACTTGTGACAAGAGGTCACTGGTTAATTATGAACAAAAGTTTGAAGGTCCTGTGGCATTTGAAAGTGATGAAAATAGAGGAAAGATTGTTGGAAAGGTAATTTTAATGAATGGAAAGGTTTCATTTGATAATGTGTTTCATGTTGAATGTCTACAATACAATCTGCTAAGCATATCACAAATGTGTGATAAGGGATACAAAGTTGGTTTTGATGACTCACACTGCTTCATCTTAAAACCTGAATTTGTAATACCACCTAAAATGATTATGATGATGTCACCTAGAAATGGCAACCTATATGAGCTCAACATGAAGGAAGCTGTTTCAAGGGGTGGTACATGTTTTGTTTCCAAAGCAAATGAAAATGAGTCAAAATTATGGCATAGAAAACTATGTCATGTGAAT
Organism: Bidens hawaiensis; assembly: GCF_021521415.1. NCBI lineage: Eukaryota > Viridiplantae > Streptophyta > Magnoliopsida > Asterales > Asteraceae > Bidens > Bidens hawaiensis. Next base: position 26,906 of record NW_027491166.1, on the reverse strand, counting down.
CTGAAGAACATGAACATACTTGTTAAGGGCGAGCATGTTATTGGCTTACCTACAAGAGAGTTCAAACTGGATGATCATTGCAGTTCATGCCAGAAAGGAAAGCAACACAAATCCTCTCATAAAACAAAGCTCATCAACTCAATTGATCAAGCATTTGAATTACTTCACATGGATCTGTTTGGTCCTGTGAGTGTGCCAAGTATAGGAAAGAAAATATATTGTCTTGTGATCATTGGTGACTACTCAAGATATACTTGTGTTTATTTCCTAAGTACAAAGGATGAGACTGCAGAGTTGATAAAGGGCTGTGTGACCATGATTGAGAACAAATTGAATAAGAAAGTTAAAACAATGAGAAGTGACAATGGTACAGAGTTCAAAAATGGAGTCTTGGAAGAATTTTGCATAGAAAAGGTAATATTTCAGCAATTCTCAGCTCCTAGAACTCCTGAACAAAATGGTGTTGCAGAAAGAAGAAACAGGACACTTATTGAAGCTGCAAGAACCATGATAGCAGTGTTGGAATTGATCTGCCCAAGACACATATTTGAATTGATGTGGCTAGTACGTATTGATCCAAGTCGGGTCATACCCAATAACAAACTAGACAAACGCCACGATATTTATTATTAGATATGATCTAAGTAAAAATTATCAACACTTGTATATTTGGAAAATTGGTTTTCTAAATATTAGCATTTGTGTGTAAAATAAATTATATGGATAATTTACGAGAGACGTTATTTATTCGATAAGTAACAAAACGTGTATAAAGAAATTAAGCATTTTGGAAATTGGTTTTGGGGGGGGGGGGGGGGGAACCCACCCACATGGGGCCGGCTCCCCTCACCCCTCTCTCCTCCTTTTGTTTGTTTCCATAACATGCAAATGATATGTACGGATGTGTATGATTTTCTCTAACTTGACACACTACACTCTCTCACACACATTGCTCTCTCTCTTTTCTTCTCCCATCGGAGTCGAGAACAAGAAGAAGAACAAGAACAAAAGGGTTTTGATCTTGCAAGTGTTTGGACCCTAGAAACCTTGGTGTTTGTTGGAGCATGTCTGGTATACAAGCTTTAGGAGTCCTTTCCTTGGATTCTAGCCGTTCATAACCTTCATCCCTTTCGTTTTCTGGACTTGAAGGTATGTTTGTTTAACACCGTATGGTTGTGTTTTGATAGCATGCATGTCTTATATGGATCCGGGCATTGGGTTATACATAAACGGGTTTATGTGTTTGGTAAAAACAAGATTTAAAACTAATATCTTCCGCTGAATTTTCCTTAATAATTTGTTATTTTGGACTTTGATAATCTTGCTAAAACCCAACAATGGCATCAAGAGCCGCTTATACGATTACATGCTTCAAAATCGGTTCTAAAGTGCTCGGGTTTGAGGGTATTGACCCCTAGTCGAGTTAGACGTCGATGTCGGTCCTTGCCTTTGTCTTCCCGTCGCAATTGGGTTCAATCTAGGGTAGTCTTTCTTGATGTGCTTCACACTACCACACTCATAACAGGCATTACGGTTTATTATGGTTTGGTTTTGGTAGACTGGTTGTTGTCGTGTTGGTTGCGGTTGGGGTAGTTGTGAGTCCTGGAGTTGGGTTGGTGGATTTATAGTATTCATAACGGTTCTACAATTTCGGGCATAGTGTCCCACTTTCCCACATTTGTGACACACATTAGTCCGACATTCACCAACATGATGATAACCACATTTTCCACATCTAGGCAAAGGTCCGTTATATTTATCTTGCTTCACATCGGAACTGATCATAGTGTAATTTTGTATTGCAAGGCGCGCACATTTATTCTGTTGTCTTTCTTGTATTCCCGCTCCATAATTGGTTCGTTTTGTATCAGATGATTCCCCGGGCATTCTTAACGCACCACTTCTAATCAAATCAGAAGTTACAATGCCAGCTTGTAACACGGCATTTTCGAAAGTTACAGGGCCAGTTGAATTAACCAAACTCCTGACTTCGAGGGCTAAACCCCAAATGTAGCGTTCAGTACGTTTAGATTCTGGAGTAGCTAACCATGGGACTAGACGAGCCAGTTCGTTAAAGCGATGGGTATACTCCAAGTGATCTGCACCCTTCATTTCTAGATTCCAAAGTTCTTGCTCTAATTTCTGAATTTCGTTTATCGGACAAAAGTGTTTTATCATAAGATTTTTATGTTCTGTCCAAGACATACGATTGGTTGCCTCTTGTCCTCGAATTTGCACAACAGTATTCCACCACATTAGATCGTGGTCTACAAATGTAGAAGTAGCAAATTTGACAATACAATCTGGTGGACAGTTAGTGATATTAATGATGAATTCAGTCTTTTCAATCCACTTTAACAGTCCATTTGGTCCTTCAGTACCCCTAAATTCCATAGGTTTACATAGCATGAAGTTCTTAAGTTGATATCCGTGTTGCGGGGGATTTTGATTGTTACAACTATTGTTCAAGTTCGGTGGGAGATTATCATTATTGAAAGTAATATTGGTATTCAACAGGGGAGTATTAGTTGTGATAGTATCAGTATTTATCGGGGGAGCATTTGTGGTTGTATTAGTATTTGTTGGGGGATTAGTATTTACGGCCGCGTTAACGTTCGGCACTTGATTTGTATTCATAGTTGTATGGATACCAGCAGCGAATTGTGCTGCTATTGTCGGAAGTACTGTTTGTAGTTGTCGAGCGATCATCTCGGCTATATCTGCCTCAGACAACATTTTTACTTTTTTCGGGGCCATTCTATAACAATAACCAGTTATCCAACAATTAACAAAATTCACATACACTAATGATCACAAAAGGAATTACAATAACAAGTAATCAGGTATTTCAATTAACACGTATATATCACACTGGTTTGTTCTCGAGTCTGAATACTAAGGATAGTATGTAAAATTAGCCTAGTAAACGCCAAAGTTTGCTTATATATTAAAAGTTTTCATCTCATGACAAGAAATTTTAACCCAATAGGGGTCAATGTTTTTATTAAAAATGCCCATATCGTCCTCCATATTAGCATAGCGCACCACCATATGCTTGTATGGAGTATCAGAAGCTATACACGACAATACCATACTATCCTTATCTATCAAAGCACGCGTTATAACAATTATAAATAGTTCACAACTTATACGACAATTGTTCCTATACGATCCCATTATTTTGAAGCTGTTTTTGTTCGGTCTCTCCTGTAGGTAGATATTTGCTCATTACGAGTTTAATCAGTACGTTATAATGGGAATGCACGTGTACATTCCACCTGACTTCTGAATGTTTGTTAACTATAATCGTAAAATATATTCTTTCGCCAGGTCATTCAGTTTTCGTAGGTATGTCGGACTTAATAAAAGTAGTAGTTTACTAGTTGGAGGTAAGTAGGTTCCATTCCAGTCGGGGCACGTCATCATTTCGTGAGCATGAGATTTCTCTCCTATAATAACCAATTGGAATAGCAAAATATAGGAGAGGTTGGAGGTTGTTTTTCATAGATGATTCGAAGAGTTTCTTAGTTAGGGAGGTTCATCAGAGTTAGTTGTACTGGTGATACGTAAAGGAAATTACTATTATTAATATTTATTTTTGAAATATTATTAGTACATTATATGTACTGGTAGTAACGATTGCTCATATTATAATTGAAAACTCAGTTTTGGTAATTATCATATTTATAATTTGAAAAATCGGGCTCATCACTAGGTATTTCCCCTAGGGATGGTGTTTGTTTCTGAACAACAGAATTGGAAGGATGACCGGAAAATAGTTTAGATTAATGTCAAAGGAATCAGTTTATAAGATAGGATTGGATTCAAACTGTGGAGTATTATATATATATATATATGTCTTCTTGAAATTATTATCTGTAAGTCACACCTCCAACGGTTCGTTCCCGGGCCTTATATATTAAGCCCCTTTTGTGGTTCCGTCACATCACCAGATTTAGTTTAAACTTATTGAAGCATTCTTGTATTCTCACTCACGGGCAACACCGGTTCTTCATCAATTGTAAAACTACTCACATCTTTCGGTGCAATCGCTAATCAGAAGAGAATGATTTTCGATAGTTTAGATCGAGCCTATGGTTATATTATAGGTATCCTATGGGATAACCTAATTCTTTATAACCAATGGCTATGATACCAACTTCTGTCACACCCCGTTAAGCGAATTGCGGAAGCGTAAAACGGAAATGCAACAGATACAACTGGTATCAAATACATTGTTCATAAAGAAACATTACTAACTAATTTACAATCTATTACATCGTTCTAACATCTTTTACAAACTAGGTGATACAATTAAACATGTTCTTCAATCACTTTACTTCTAACTCAAATGCCCACGACATCAATCACCAATCAGACACGTAACGCACAGGAAATTACTTCTCATATCTGATTACTTGAAAAGCATGTTAAAACAGGTCAACTACGAATAGTTGGTGAGTTTCATAAGTTTTAACGAAATCAGTTCTGCGCACCATACAGTCATAGTTTGTATGTACGCGCGTATGTAAAAATACGTATTTACGGTAGTATAAATATGTACAGCCATATCCTTATGTGTGCATATGCACACATGTAGGTTTATAATATAAATTCGAAATTTCGGTAAAATCGTGATTGTTTGTTCGTACTACCTGTTTCCAATTTCTATGTTTAACCAACCACTGTGGACCCCCTTTTTCCCACAACGGTTCCACATAAACTCAACCACTGTGGCTCCCCTTCCGCCCACAACGGTTCCGCGTTAACATGTAACACCCCGTAACCGCAGCGGAAACGTAAACGGGATGCAACAGACACCTCTGATATCAACCACATTGTTTATAAAGAAAACCGAATACATTAATATACTTCAAATTACATTATCTCGTATTTCATTACCGTCTAGGTGATACACACATCATACAATACGATACATAATTCTATTTATTATAATGTATCCTAACATTCCGCACGCAAATCTTACACACATCAAGCACTTAGCACGTAAGCAATCACTTCATCTTAGTTGTACCTGAAAAGCATGTGAGAAAACGGGTCAACTACGAATAGTTGGTGAGTTTCACAATTCGAGTAAACCATGATAAATCATTATCAAAATATAATATTATCGATGTAATTATGCTGAGCCCACAAGTGAAACCTCTGATAATCACACACAAACCCCGTGGCATATCCCCCGCCCACGGACCTGCCCCAAACCGCTATGTCTAACATTACATAGCAAAATATATATCAACAACAAAATAGACATGTGCAACTGGCTGGGAAACATCAGCAAATCCATGCCGGACCAGTTGGGTTTGTCAGACCAATAGTACTATCCACACTCTACCGGCTTTCAGTTAATCACTCGTGTTCCGGGGCCTTAGAATGTTAGCAACTCAGACAATTACCATCTTAGTACATTTCCGTACGATTCCCGTACAATAAAATATATATAAATCCATGCAAATTCATGCGTTCAGTATGTACTTAAACATTTCAATAGTAACACGCTTCCGCCCCGGGAAAATATTTGAAAACAATTCAGAAAAAGGGGCTCGTGAAACTCACCTTGGCACATGCAAGCAGGTAACAACAATCATTATCAGTTAACACGTCCAATCTGTAATATGATCCCTACGATCGTTACTATACACTCATTATTAATATAACTTTAACCATGTTAACCGGTACATCTGGGGACACTGTTAACCTAGCACTGTACACATTCCGGGGGCAATGTTAACCCAGAAACACATCTAGGGACATCTGGGGACACTGTTAACCCAGTACTGTACCCATTCCGGGGGCAATGTTAACCCAGAAACACTTCTCCGGACTCAGATTGTGATATCGTTTAGATTTCAATGGTCAAAATTATTATTAGTCGTTTTTCCGGTTTTGCGTGCCTAGCACGGTTATCCGTTTTTACGTTCCAAAAATGAGTTTGGTCACACACGACCCGAAAATAGTTGTTGACTGATAATTTAGTTAAAGTTGTGAAATTAGAGCTCGGTTTAGACGCCCCGTTTGGCCGCGGGACCCGTTTCCGTCTTTGGCGTACCGGAAACTGTTAAATTGGTTAAAAAAATACTCAAATCATCCGAATTATTTTCGGATGATTCATTTTTACTAGTTTAACTCTATTATATGAAAATAGTTCATTTTTAGGGTTTTTATACACCAGTCAGTTCGTTTAAGCGAACTTTACGCGTTTTAGACTTTAAAAGTTTGTTTTTATCTTCTTTTTAGCACAATTAATTATCCGTTTAGTCTCGGATCTTGAAATTTTGCACAAATCACTTTTTAACAGTGGGGAATTTTATAAAAATATTTCCAGAATTAATTTTTATATTTAAAATTTATTTATCTATTTTTTAAACACCATTTAAACACTAAATATGTCGTAAATACCAAACGACCTTATAAAATCCCAAATTTTTCCTGGATGTCCCCTGCCATCCACATAGTCCCCTGTAATTTTTCCAGAACCAAAATCTCTTTTTACATGCCATTTTCACTAAAACCGAGCTAGAAAACCCTAGAACTCGTTTAACCGAAAAGCCTACTTTGACTTCTCCAACGGACCTACAATTTTGTGTGTGAATTTTACATGTTATAAAAAGCTTATCTGGAATTTTCCAGAATTTTTCATGATATTTAACTATTTTTCACCATTTTTGGCCAAAACCGAGCATTAAATTCACCAAATATTCATCCTTTATCCAAATATTACCAAAAGTTCACAGAACTCATATTTTCGTATATCTAACACCTCTGTAAAATTTCATGACCTAACTCTAAACCATCAACAATCTGTCCAAAAACTCCAAAACCGAACATAAACCGAATATACCTTTTGTTTTCCGCCACTACAAGCTACAAACTCGTCTTTCCGCCTTATCTACCACTAAACACAGAACCTACAACCAACATACCACAATACCAAGCAATTTACACTCACGATCAAGACATTTCTTTCATGGTTTCGGTTATGATTCAAAAACAAAGATTTAACCGTAAAAATTCGTTTTTGGTTCGTTTAACTCCTTTCTTGGACCAGATCCCTTGTATAACCCGTATACATCACTTGATCATGCAAGAATCGGTTTTCATCTTTGAAACCTCATTTTCTTGCAAACAAACTCAAGAAACGAAGATGAACACGTGATTAACTCGGTTCTTTACCTTGTTTTCTTGCTACAAAATCTCGGTTTTGGATCATGAAGTTGAGAGAAAGTTAGGATTGTTGCAAAGTTGTTTAGAAAAAAGAATAATAAAGAAATGGGGTGAATGGGAGGCCGATCGGATTGTCAAGGGGGGTGGGGTGGGACCCACCTCTCCATTCTAGGCCACATGTTTGGATTTCGGATATCCGGATAATGTTTTGGATAATCTGGTTCAGTTTGTTTTTCGGTTAAATGTCTAATTCGGCTTAAAACGAGGTTAAAACGGTCGTTTTTCGGCTTAAAAATGAAATTTATATAAAACCGATTTAAAAACTTCAAAAACTTAAACCATTACTTTCATTAACTTAAAACATCCTATTATTAATTATCGCGCATATTTTTCGGCTTGATCGATCATCTCTTGCTTGGTTTGGTATTGAAGGTTTCGTTTAATGTACCGACGTACCATTAAATCGAAATTCTTTTTCTGTGCCGTACTTTACTTATCTCGAAGCATTAATGCTTCGTAACATCACTAAATATTATAGATATCGTCTATAATTGAACCCTCGATTCGTTCGGGTTATAATAACTATCGATCGATTAATCGCATATTCAATACGATGAATTATATATTCACGTATAATCAATACAGTGAACCATGTATTCTCGTATAATTACTATGGTAATTCATGTACCCGACATTAAATATAACGTAACTACTGTCTATCGGTTAGTGTATCCCTGGTTTCGTCGGAATCGTTACATTCTCCCCCCGTTAAGAAATTTCGTCCTCGAAATTTTACACGCCCACTATCCCCTTCCGAGAGAAAGGTGGGGGTTTTTCCTTCAGAATTCACCCTCGCGTTACTAGATATAATCTGGTCCTCGCTGTGAATTCCACTTAATCTTAATCAATAAAGCTTGGTATGTCCAAACTGTTTAGTTTTCCCGTCTACTATCTCTACGAAATTATTTATGGTAACAAGCATGTCTTCTATGAGTACCTCCATTACTGGTACTTTCGTTGCCTCGTCACTTAGGTACTTTTAAATCCGTATACATGGCAAAACATCATGTATAGTACTTAGCCCCTGGAGTACTTTAATCGATAAACTAAATGACCAATCATGGAGATAGTCTCATGAGGTCTAATATATTAAGGAGCTATTTTCGGTTTTGCCAAACCTCATATCACCTCTCTAAGGTGATGCCTTAAAAATGCCTTGTCACCTCCTTCCAGTGACAATGGTTTCCTTTGAATGTTGGCATAAATCCTTTGCCAATCTCGCGCGGCTTTCAACTTATCTTAAATATTATAAATCCGATTGGTTGATTCTCGAATCAATTCAAATATTATGGCTTGAGTGTCGCCCATTTTCAATTTATCAAATTGGTGTTGCTTCACCCATAGAAAGCTTCAAGCTCTCGATGCTTCCTTCCCCGCCTTCCAATAATGGAAGTAGGATGACTATTTTGATCTGAGATCATTGAAAATGGTACTCCACGACGAGATACCATTTCACCATCAGGAATTTGGGCGAGAATTCCTTGTGGTAATCGTCATGGATTGGGATGAAATGCGAGGATTGGTTAATCGATCCGCGATTACCCAATTTACCTCATGCCTTTGATATATCATAGGAATTTGCGTCCCGAAATCCATTGTAATTTATTCCCACTATCATTGGCGAATTTTCTGTCGTTGTGGCGTTCCCTAGGGTTTTCGGTGTGCAGCCTTATCTCTTGCACAAGTCGTACACTTACCGACATACGTTGCTATATCCTTCTCCAAACTCGGCCATTAATAAAATCCCTTCAGGTATTCGTATCATCAATAGTCTAATCCGATCCCGGATGTATGGAATATTTCGATCTATGCGCTTCGTCCATGATTAATTCACGAAGATCATGGAGGGTCGGGATCCAAACCCGATTTTTGAAATAGAGAATTTCGTCCACGCGCTATTCGAAATTCTTCTCATTGCCGTAAGGTTCCTCCTTTTCCAATTGTTCCTCTTTCAACGCCTCACGTTGAGCGACTCGAATTAGGTCCGAAAGGTTCGACTGGACTATCATCCCCAGTGCTCGCACTCGCAATGGCTTAACCCGATCTTTCCTACTCAAGGCATCGGCTACGACGTTAGCCTTGCCGGGGTGATAACGGATGTCACAGTCATAATCGCTTACAACTCGACTCATCTTTGTTGACTATGAGACTGCGGTCTCTTATCATCTATAAAATTTGTACGTTTGCGTCGTACAAAGGATTATGAGTTGGGTAACGCTAACAATTCTTCAATAAACCGCTGATAGTCTCCGGCTAGTCCTAAAAATTGGCGCATTTCCTTTGGCGCCTTGGGGGGACTGCCAATTTTAATGGTTTCTACCTCATTTGGATCTATGTGAAATCCTTGTTTCTTCACAACATGACCAAGGGATTATGCCATCTTTATTCAAAATCACATTTCGAAAACTTCGCGTACAACTCCTCTTGCTTTAACACTTCCACAATTTTCCTTAACCGTCGTTCGTGCTCTTCTTTACGTTGCAAATATATCAAAATATCATCAATGAATGCTATGACAAGTTTGTCAAAATAAAGTTTACAGACTCGGTTCGTGAGTTCCATGAACACTGCCGGCGCATTTGTTAGCCCGAACGGCATAAATAAGAGTTCATAATAGCCGTAACGAGTCCGAAACGCTGTTGTTGCAACGTCCTCCTCTTGGATTTTTCCTTTGGTGATAACTATATTTAAGATCAATTTTCTAAAAAAAAATAAATCGCCCCTTGCAGTTGGTTAAATAGATCATTTACTTCGAAGAAGTGAATACCTATTCTTGATCGTCACTTTATTCAATTCTCCCCAAATCAATACATATCCTAACACTTCCGTCCTTCATTTCCCCAATAACACTGGTGCACCCCATGGTGACTAACTAGGTCATATAAAACCTTATCCAATAATTATTGCATTTCAGTTTGTGCAAGTCGGTAGGGTGCTTTAGCAACAGGTCCAGCTTGAGACATTAGATCGATTCTGAATTCGACCTGTCGGGTTGGCGGTAATCCAGGAAGTTCTTCTGGGAAAACTTGTGAAAATTCGCGTACCATCGGGATATCTTCTATATGTTTTCTTTTAAATACTTTGGCAATCGCGTTTGTTAATACACCACGTCTTCTTGTCGTAAATATTATAACATCTCAAGATGAGATTAGAGTGGTAACATAATACCGTACACTTTTCTCTGTATCTAATCGCTTCATCGTCCGAATGAGAGCTTCTAATCATCTTCTTTTCATATTTGATTTCAGCTTCATGTTGAGTTAACCAATCCACATTAACTATTACGTCACAACTTCTTAACTTTACTGGTCGTAGGTTAATAAGGAAAGGTTAATCGTTCAGAATAATAGGACAATTCCGAAGAATTTAGTTAACCATAAGGGGTTTACCGTTAGCGATTCTACAGTATAAGGTTCTATAGTTTCACTAATCGGTGTCTTTCCAAATGATAGGAGGTAAACAGGAATTAACTTCTATCGACGACCGTAAAAAAAAAATATCACTGAAGCCTATTGATTTAAAACTACAACATACTTAACACCACCTTTGGATCATGACGTGCTTTATTCGAATTACTCACAAAAGCACGGCTCCTTGCTTGATCAGAGGTTGATGCTTGCCATGAGGTTCGTCTTCCAACGACACCTTGGTTCAACTTTGGGCAATTTCTCTCGAAACGTTCTGTACTGCCACATTCATAGCAAGTACAACTGTTTGGTATAATTTGGTTTCTTTGGATGGATTGTTATTGAAGTTGTTGGGTTCGGAGTGGTTGTACACGAATGGGTTGGGGTTACCGGTTCACATGGCTTCAATTGGTTCTACAATTAGGGCATTACGTCCATCTTTACCACACCCGTGGCCTACTAACACTCGCCATTCTTCTTCCTACCGATAACCATATTTTCCACATTTAGGGAAGGACCCTTCATGCGGTTCATGTTTTCACACCAGAACTTGTCTTAGTATAATTCTAGGTTGTAGGACATACCTACTTATTCAAAAGCCTATCTTGCACTATACCTTTATCATTTCTCTTCTTGTGACACAACCCTTCCAAAGGTTGTATATTTTACAGGGTTGACTATACTCCTTATCGATGGAGTTAGTCCCCAATATAGCGCTCACTTCGCTTAGTTTCAGGAGTAATTAGCCGTGTTGCCAAACATGACAATTCCTTCCAACGATTAGCGTGTTCTAAGTGATCAGCACACAACATTTCTATCTTCCATAACTCAGTTTCCAATCTCTGAACTTAATTACTCGAATAAAAGTGCTCTAGCACAAGAATTTTAAATTCCGACCATATCATCTGAGTAATAATTTTCTAACCATAATTTTGTACCATCGTGTTCCATCACGATACAACATAATCTACCAACATATCTGTAGCATATTTCACTACAAAATGTTCTAGACTCTTACCAACATCCTTAACCATTTCGATCTTTTCTATCCACTTGCCAATCTATTCCTCCCTTTACTATCAGTAAACTATTAATAATTTCCTTAACACAACTGTCACACCCCGGTCGTAATGGCGGAAAACCGAGGCGTGGCGACTAGGTCGTGATTGATTGAGCACAATAGTATAAAAGTCTAAATGCATAAACATAACCAAACTGTCAAATATTACATCATCCAGGTAACATGAAACAAATTGTTTTAATACAAAATATCAAGTTTCCAAACAACTCCTAGCCTAGCCTTCATCTCTCTAAGGCCTCTATCAGCTATTAGCTACTTCCTGCTTCATTTCCTGAAAACATGTAATAAAACGTCAACTACAAAAAGTAGATGAGTGAATTCATAGGTTAACTAATACTGCAGTGATAAGCCCTACACAAGCATACTAGGCTAAGTTGTAGGGGTTTATATATAGGGTGTACCATCGGCTAACCCACCACTCCTACAACTTATCCTACTATGCTTGGTATGCTTATCATCTCAACTGAATCTGCAAGAGTTTCGTATAAAGATTCCAATTATTGTTTCCATGCATGCAGGAGGAACGGTATCAAGGATATATGTATAAGATACCCAAGAATCATATGTAACCATGCCATGATGAAAAATGATAATGATGCATAATGATCACACAAGACCTGACATCGACCCCACACAAGACCACACTATGCTACTTGATTTCCTTGATGGTAACCCAAATCGATCACTTTGGGTACCATGAGAGAATTCTAAAGCGTACTTTAGTATCTCTTGGATTCCTAATCGATCACTTAGGAGATCCTTCGGATCCTTAATCGAACACTTAAGAGATCCTTCGGATTCTTAATCGAACACTTAAGAACCCCATAGGTCACGTGTATTCTAAATCGATCACTTTAGAATCCCACATCTAGTGACGGCCTGTCTACCAATCGACCACTTGGAGATCAAACCTATGCACTATTGTGACCTATATTGCCACTGTTCACACGATCACAAGACTGACCAATGAATAATGTGTTTTCATGATAAAGTATAACGGGTACATGACTTTGATTTCCAAACGTCCAATGTTCCCTAAACGCTGAGTGATTCCCATATTTACTCCTGAATATTTGATTATGCATACACAACTTCCGAGAAAGTTAAGGTACGCGTAACCTGCCATGATTACTTGTTTTCCCAATGTTCATTGTTTGCAAAAGATTTGTCAAGTGTTTATGATAAGTAATGTTTGAATAAATGTGTTTTGTCAAAACGTGTACATTTACCATGTTTTCACCCCCAATGATTTGAAAGGCTTTAAAAGAAAAATGGGGGCTATGAACTCACCTTGTTGACTAGGTGTGGTTGCTAGGGCGGTCGGGTGCTGTCAAACGTCGATCCTCTAAGTCTAGACAAGGACATAATAAGTTAACAACGCAGTTTAAGTCTAAGAGTGTAAGCCTTACACGATCTCGAGCAAAAACTAGGTTTTAAAGACGAAACAGCTTGGTTCTGACCTGATTCGATCGAATAGGAACACATTCGATCGAATAGACACACATTCGATCGAATAGGAACACATTCGATCGAATAGACACACATTCGATCGAATAGAAACACATTCGATCGAATAGACAGACGTTCGATCGAATACGAAGCTCATTCGGTCGAATGAGTTGGAGACCATTCGGTTGCTTTCCTATTCGGTCGACTGGACTGGTTCGATCGACACATTCGATCGAATGAACTGATTCGATCGACTGGTTCGATCGAATGAACTGATTCGATCGACTGAAAGCTGGGCGACGGAGATACCCACGGGTTTTCCAGATTTTCCAGATTTTTGACCCAAAATCGAAGTTTTTGACATGGAAATGCTCGGGATTGAAAGGGGTATCGATTCCTAGTACTTTTAAACACAAAAGCTTGCATTTTGACACCAAAAATGACGGTTTTTGACCAAGAACACACTTGACACAAAAGTCGGAGTTTTTGCTCGATTCGGGGCGGGTTTTGGTTGTAAAAACGTATGATTTTCAAGAAGATCTTACCGACAACAACGATAAACAGATTGGTGGACTCGAATCTTAGATTGGATGACTTTCTCTCACTACTCTCTCTCTAGAAGTGGGAGTGTTTGGGTGGGAAGTGTTGGTGGAAATGAAAGAGATGGTGTAAGAATACTTGATTTTCCGCTTAAATACTCGGGTGACTCGGGTTCGGGTTTAGGCTACCGACGGGTCAAGACTAGTCGAGTTCATAAGTTTTTAAACAAACTAAAACTTTTTCAGCAAAACTTTTATAAACCATTTTCCGAATAATTATTTAAAATCTTTTTTTTTTTTTTTTTTTTTTTTAAATAAGAACATTTTATTTTTCAAAAGCATAAAAATTAATATTTTCCAGGCGTAAATGTCGTTTTATAAAATAAACATTTCAAATGATAAAAGCAGATTTCTCCAATGATATGGGTTCCGAACTTATCGTCCAGAACCCCAAAGTGTATAGTTTCCGATGATTCCTTGATTTTTGTCTACCAGTCAAATTCCAGGGCGTTACATCCTCCCCAACTTAGGGGAATTTCGTCCCGAAATTTAGCTTTTTAGTATACTTGATGCATCGATGATTAAGATTACATGATCCCATGATGACCACTATGCGCCACCACTTCTAATATTCGTCTCAGGCACCACCCAAATCAAGCCGAAGGGGCTTATATATAGGGTGTACCAGCGGCTAACCCACCACTCCTTCAACCTTACTTGGGTGTTTCCTTCGACTCCTATTAGATCAATGACACACAGGACGACACACTATTTTCCACTACGAGGCATCATCCTCAAGCTTTACATCAGACATATTCATTTCGGATTGAAGGGGTTTATATATAGGGTGTACCAGCGGCTAACCCACCACTCCTTCAATCTTCCGCGAATATTACCCTCGGTAATTCTTGAATTCAATGTCTCACAGCTGCCACGCTAACTATAAGTCCCTAATTCCAGGTTTCGCTTCAGACATATTCAACTCGTGCCGAAGAGGTTTATATATAGGGTGTACCAGCGGCTAACCCACCACTTCTTCAACCTTTGTCGAATATTTCTCTACACGAACCTTGAGTTCACGACTTCTAGTTACACAATAGCATATTGCTTATACACGTATACACCTGTGACCTTGATGTAATTATATTCCGGACTATAATTACGAGCTCACCTTGTATCAATGTATAAGCTCTATTGTGTGCGGCTAGAAAATTTGACACGACACCACACACATACACACAACCATGCTCCATGAATGCAAGAATGAATGACAAATTTTTGGCTTAAATAATGTATAAATTTCCCCAAAATTCATATGATTGAGTAGATATGACTTGTGCTCCCAGCATGAGCCCTGAGTAGCCAAATTTGTGGATGCAAATAAAAGAATACTTATAAGCATAATAAGGCAACACGATATTCATTGAATAACACAATTATTTGATACATGCTGCAAATGTTATATTGACTTCTAGACAATAGATTACAAGAATAGAGACTAAGAGAACAGATGAGGGTATTTCTCCTTCATTTGATCTTCGCGTTCCCATGTAAACTCGGGTCCGCGTTTGTTATTCCATCGAACATTCACAAGCGGTATGCGGCTACGCTTGGTCTTCTTGACCTCGCGATCCAAGATTTCGACGGGTTCTTCAACAAAAAGCAGATTGTCGTTAATTCGAACCTCGTCGACGGGAATGAGAAGGGCCTCGTCAACAAGACACTTCTTTAACTGCGAAACATGAAAAACATTGTGAACTCTACCGAGTTCCGGCGGCAGCTCAAGACGATAGGCAACTGGTCCGATCCTTTCAAGGATTTTGAATGGTCCAACATACCTAGGAGCGAACTTTCCCTTCTTCCCGAAACGGACTACGCCCTTCCAGGGGGAAACTTTCAGCAGAACACGGTCACCAACTTGAAACTCGAGTGGCTTGCGTCGTTTGTCTGCGTAGTACTTATGCCGACAACGGGCGTCTTTGAGTCGCTGTTGAATGATAGCGATTTGATCGGTTGTTTCCTGTATTAGTTCCGGGCCGATGATCTGTGAATCCCCGGTCTCGGACCAACACAAGGGTGAGCGACACTTGCGACCGTAAAGAGCTTCAAACGGCGCGCATTTAATAGAAGAGTGGTAACTATTGTTGTAAGAAAATTCTGCCAGCGGCAGATGAGCTTCCCAACTATTACCGAATTCAAGGATACAAGCTCTCAACATGTCCTCTAGGGTTTGTATGGTCCTCTCGCTCTGCCCATCAGTTTCTGGATGATAGGAAGAGCTAAGCTTCACACTTGTCCCAAAGGCCTTTTGCAAAGATTTCCAGAACCTGGAAGAAAAACTGCTGTCGCGATCAGACGTAATGCCCTTAGGCACACCATGACGGGAAACGATCTCACGAATGTATATCCGCGCCAACTTTTCCGTAGTGTAGTCCTCACGAACCGGGATAAAGTGAGCGGATTTAGTTAGAATGTCCACAATAACCCAAATTGAGTCATGACCGCTAGGCGTCCGCGGTAGCTTGGTGATGAAATCCATAGCTAACTCTTCCCACTTCCACTGAGGAATAATAGGTTGCTGAAGCAGCCCAGACGGCCTTCGATGCTCTGTCTTGACTCGCGAACAAGTCAAACATCTCATCACGTATAAGGCGATGTCTTTCTTCATCCCGGGCCACCAATAATGAGGTTTAAGATCTTGATACATTTTGCTGCTGCCGGGATGAATCGAGTATCTGGACTTGTGGGCTTCACTTAGAATAAGCGTTCGAAGAGGCTCAGAGTTTGGGATCCATGCTCGATCAAGAAAATAGAGGATGCCGTCCAACTTGGTTTCGAATTTCTGTTCGGCTCCACACGACAAAACGCCCTTGAGATCTCCATTCACAAGCGCCTGATTCTGAGCTTCGCGAATTAAGGAGGGAAGATTGGATTGAATTCTAATAGAGTGCAGCTGGGTCCTTTCTTTACGACTCAATGCGTCAGCCACCACATTAGCCTTTCCCGGGTGGTAGCGGATTTCACAATCGTAATCGCTGAGAAGTTCGACCCAGCGTCGCTGCCTCATGTTCAACTCTTTCTGATGGAGGATGTGCTGCAAGCTCTTGTGGTCGGTATAGATGACACACTTCGTGCCGTACAGGTAGTGTCTCCAGATTTTTAAGGCAAACACCACAGCACCCAACTCGAGGTCATGCGTGGCGTAGTTCTTTTCGTGCACCTTGAGTTGTCGAGAAGCGTAAGCGATGACCTTCCCTCGTTGCATTAAAACGCAACCGAGGCCTTGATTTGAAGCATCGCAATAAACGGTAAAGTCATCGTCACCTTCCGGAAGCGATAGAATCGGTGCACGGCAAAGTTTATTCTTCAGAGTTTGGAAGGCTTCCTCTTGATCTCGTCCCCACACGAAGGGTTCTCCCTTCTGAGTCAGAGTGGTCAAAGGCAAGGCAATCCTGGAGAAGTTTGAGATAAATCGGCGGTAGTAACCAGCCAATCCAAGAAATGAACGGATTTCGGTAGGTGTTTTAGGCGCTACCCAATTTCTGATGGCTTCTACCTTGGCAGGGTCGACGTGTATGCCGTCGACATTGATAACATGTCCCAAGAATTGAACTTCCTTTAGCCAAAATTCGCACTTGGAGAACTTGGCATATAGTTGTTCCTTCCTGAGAAGCTCCAAAATAAGCCTGAGATGAAGCTCATGATCGGTCCTCGAACGAGAATAAATGAGAATATCGTCTATGAAAACAATGACAAACTGGTCGAGATATGGACGGCAAACGCGATTCATCAGATCCATGAAAATGGCGGGGGCATTGGTCATTCCAAAAGGCATAACCATGAACTCGTAATGACCGTAACGAGTTCGGAACGCAGTTTTCGGGATATCCTCTTCCAGAACACGCAATTGATGGTAACCAGAACGCAGATCGATCTTAGAGAAAAACGTAGCACCCTGAAGCTGATCAAAGAGATCATCAATTCTCGGTAACGGGTACCGGTTTTTGATGGTCAGTTTATTAAGCTCCCGATAGTCAATGCACATACGGAAAGTCCCATCCTTCTTTTTGACGAAGAGTACTGGGGCTCCCCATGGAGACGAGCTAGGGCGAATGAATCCCTTGCCAAGAAGTTCTTGAAGCTGATTCGATAATTCTTGAAGTTCCAGCGGAGCTAGACGATAAGGAGACTTAGCAACAGGGAGAGCACCAGGAATAAGATCGATACGAAATTCCACCTGCCTGCTAGGAGGAAGTCCAGGCAGCTCATCGGGAAAAACATCAGAAAATTCACGCACGACAGGGAAGTCCTGCAGTCTCTTGACTTTGGATTCCTTGAGAGTAACACGGGCTAGAAATGCGGGATACTTCTTTTGAAGGTACCGACTGGCTTTTAAGCAAGAAACGATTCTTAGGCATCCACCCGACCTATCCCCTTGAATGGTTAGAATTTCACCAGAAGACAGAGGGATACGAATAAGTTTCTCGGCGCAGATTACTTCCGCGCGATTGCTAGACAGCCAGTCCATTCCCACAACTAGATCGAAGCTTCCAAGACGAAAAGGTATAAGGTCAATACTGAACGATGTGGTGACAAGAGTAAGGGTGCAATATCGAATG
The DNA here is from genome assembly GCF_021521415.1 of Bidens hawaiensis. Lineage (NCBI taxonomy): Eukaryota > Viridiplantae > Streptophyta > Magnoliopsida > Asterales > Asteraceae > Bidens > Bidens hawaiensis. The sequence goes on along the minus strand of NW_027491166.1, from coordinate 8,566 downwards.
ACAGACCTCACTTGTGTGGACTCTCCACTAGCAAGTTCAACAACCAAGGCAGGTTCCAACTCGGAAATTTTTAATTTCAGCAAAGGAACCAATTCGCAAGAGACAAAACTCCTATCAGCTCCTGTATCAAATAGGACAGACACCCAATTGTTGTTAAGAGTAAACGTACCAGTAATAACATCGGGGTTTTGGCGTGCTTCGGCAGCTCCAATGGTGAAGGCCCTCCCGCGAGCCGGAGGAACGTTGGTGACGCGAGGGCATCGATTTCTGTAATGGTCCATCGCGCCACACTCGAAGCAGCCTCGAGCAGGGTTAGGCTGAGGGTTAGCATTCCCCACAGCCAATTGGTTGCCAGGACTCCTGCAGCGCTCCACCAGGTGTCCGAATCGTCCACAATTTGTGCACTTGCGGCACAACTCACTTGTTGGGTGATGATAAGAACATAAGTTGCACTTGGGATGCGGCCCAGTATATTCCTTTCTCGGTCTTCCCTGGACTGTTGCGGCTGAAACGGGGGCCATGGAGTTGATAGGCGTAGCACCAGTGATCGCAGTTAAGTAGGTCGCTTTCCGCTTCCTATTGTTCCCCTTTTTCGCTTTCCCATCGGAAGATTTGCCCTTATCCTGATGCAAAACACCGGACCTGAGCTGTTCCCTGGTCAAACGGGCAGTGAGATCGATCACTGCCTTAAGTGTAGTGGGGTCAACTGCAACCGCAATGCCCCTCATAGAGTCCGGAAGACCGCTGATGTATTGCTCGACAGCGCGAGAAGCTGGGGTAACCATGTGGGGCACCAATAGGGAGAGTTCATGAAATCTCTCCGTGTACTTCATGTGATCGGCGCCCTTCATCGTGTGCGCCCTAAACTCAGCCTCCAATTTCTGGAGTTCGGTTCTCGGAACGAACTCCTGCGTGACTAGCTCAACAAACTCGGCCCAGGGCAAGGCTAAGACCGCGTCTCGCCCCCTGGTTCTAATCTCGATATTCCACCACGTGAGAGCCCGTTTGTGGAACATACTCGCCGCGAATTTGACCCTGAGTTCATCCGGGCAAGAGCACATGTTGAATGAAGCTTCGACTTTCTCGAACCACTGGAGAAGACCAGCAGCTCCCTCGGATCCATTAAAGCTCGTAGGCCCAGTGTTAGTAAAAGCCTTATAGAGCCTGTCGGCCTGAAGAGTAGGATTCGGTTCTGGGGCTTGTGGCGCGCCCGAGGTTCCTTCTTGCCTTAGGTTGTTAACCAGACCCGGAAGAACTGCTGCAATTTGCTGCGCTATGATGGCAGCGAGGTCAGCAGGGTCAGCATTAACGGACGAGCGACGAGGAGGCATTCTGAAAAAGAAAAAGAACGCGCAAGAATGATACCGGGAATAAGAATAACAGGATAAGGAATAGCCAAAGAATACATCGCTACGATAGACACAATTAAAGATGCAGCACATAAGCACATAGCAAGCACATAAGTGTGGGCGTGTGATAGTGATGCATGAATTATCTAGAGTTAAGGGTCCTAGGTTATAGTCTAGGTCGGTTTCCTAATTCCCTATAACCATTGGCTCTGATACCAATCTGTCACACCCCGGTCGTAATGGCGGAAAACCGAGGCGTGGCGACTAGGTCGTGATTGATTGAGCACAATAGTATAAAAGTCTAAATGCATAAACATAACCAAACTGTCAAATATTACATCATCCAGGTAACATGAAACAAATTGTTTTAATACAAAATATCAAGTTTCCAAACAACTCCTAGCCTAGCCTTCATCTCTCTAAGGCCTCTATCAGCTATTAGCTACTTCCTGCTTCATTTCCTGAAAACATGTAATAAAACGTCAACTACAAAAAGTAGATGAGTGAATTCATAGGTTAACTAATACTGTAGTGATAAGCCCTACACAAGCATACTAGGCTAAGTTGTAGGGGTTTATATATAGGGTGTACCATCGGCTAACCCACCACTCCTACAACTTATCCTACTATGCTTGGTATGCTTATCATCTCAACTGAATCTGCAAGAGTTTCGTATAAAGATTCCAATTATTGTTTCCATGCATGCAGGAGGAACGGTATCAAGGATATATGTATAAGATACCCAAGAATCATATGTAACCATGCCATGATGAAAAATGATAATGATGCATAATGATCACACAAGACCTGACATCGACCCCACACAAGACCACACTATGCTACTTGATTTCCTTGATGGTAACCCAAATCGATCACTTTGGGTACCATGAGAGAATTCTAAAGCGTACTTTAGTATCTCTTGGATTCCTAATCGATCACTTAGGAGATCCTTCGGATCCTTAATCGAACACTTAAGAGATCCTTCGGATTCTTAATCGAACACTTAAGAACCCCATAGGTCACGTGTATTCTAAATCGATCACTTTAGAATCCCACATCTAGTGACGGCCTGTCTACCAATCGACCACTTGGAGATCAAACCTATGCACTATTGTGACCTATATTGCCACTGTTCACACGATCACAAGACTGACCAATGAATAATGTGTTTTCATGATAAAGTATAACGGGTACATGACTTTGATTTCCAAACGTCCAATGTTCCCTAAACGCTGAGTGATTCCCATATTTACTCCTGAATATTTGATTATGCATACACAACTTCCGAGAAAGTTAAGGTACGCGTAACCTGCCATGATTACTTGTTTTCCCAATGTTCATTGTTTGCAAAAGATTTGTCAAGTGTTTATGATAAGTAATGTTTGAATAAATGTGTTTTGTCAAAACGTGTACATTTACCATGTTTTCACCCCCAATGATTTGAAAGGCTTTAAAAGAAAAATGGGGGCTATGAACTCACCTTGTTGACTAGGTGTGGTTGCTAGGGCGGTCGGGTGCTGTCAAACGTCGATCCTCTAAGTCTAGACAAGGACATAATAAGTTAACAACGCAGTTTAAGTCTAAGAGTGTAAGCCTTACACGATCTCGAGCAAAAACTAGGTTTTAAAGACGAAACAGCTTGGTTCTGACCTGATTCGATCGAATAGGAACACATTCGATCGAATAGACACACATTCGATCGAATAGGAACACATTCGATCGAATAGACACACATTCGATCGAATAGAAACACATTCGATCGAATAGACAGACGTTCGATCGAATACGAAGCTCATTCGGTCGAATGAGTTGGAGACCATTCGGTTGCTTTCCTATTCGGTCGACTGGACTGGTTCGATCGACACATTCGATCGAATGAACTGATTCGATCGACTGGTTCGATCGAATGAACTGATTCGATCGACTGAAAGCTGGGCGACGGAGATACCCACGGGTTTTCCAGATTTTCCAGATTTTTGACCCAAAATCGAAGTTTTTGACATGGAAATGCTCGGGATTGAAAGGGGTATCGATTCCTAGTACTTTTAAACACAAAAGCTTGCATTTTGACACCAAAAATGACGGTTTTTGACCAAGAACACACTTGACACAAAAGTCGGAGTTTTTGCTCGATTCGGGGCGGGTTTTGGTTGTAAAAACGTATGATTTTCAAGAAGATCTTACCGACAACAACGATAAACAGATTGGTGGACTCGAATCTTAGATTGGATGACTTTCTCTCACTACTCTCTCTCTAGAAGTGGGAGTGTTTGGGTGGGAAGTGTTGGTGGAAATGAAAGAGATGGTGTAAGAATACTTGATTTTCCGCTTAAATACTCGGGTGACTCGGGTTCGGGTTTAGGCTACCGACGGGTCAAGACTAGTCGAGTTCATAAGTTTTTAAACAAACTAAAACTTTTTCAGCAAAACTTTTATAAACCATTTTCCGAATAATTATTTAAAATCTTTTTTTTTTTTTTTTTTTTTTTAAATAAGAACATTTTATTTTTCAAAAGCATAAAAATTAATATTTTCCAGGCGTAAATGTCGTTTTATAAAATAAACATTTCAAATGATAAAAGCAGATTTCTCCAATGATATGGGTTCCGAACTTATCGTCCAGAACCCCAAAGTGTATAGTTTCCGATGATTCCTTGATTTTTGTCTACCAGTCAAATTCCAGGGCGTTACAACAACCAACAAATATATCCTTCATACCGGATCTAATTCATTACGACTACTATTCATGTTTAGTTTATAATTAATACTTGTAGTCATAATAGTATTCGGTGGGGCATTATCACTCTTAGTAATACCACTAAGAATTGAAATATTCATATTCATGTGATTGTTCGATCTATAATTCTGCGATCACATTTGCATCAACACTAGCAGTGATCTGTGATACAACATTCGGTATCATCATCTGCTATCTTTGAGCAATCGACTGAATCATATCGATCTCCATCATTGGAGTTACTCTTTTTATGTCATTCTGCCGTACTCATCCTGTACGCAGTAATCAATACTAATCTCACCGTATAACTCGTTACCAGCTCAATCATAACAGTAGGTACACATACACACCAAATATTATCATACAAATTACACATACCAGTATCTAGTATATATATATATGTCCCACACTATAATAACATACGGACTTAACCTGACGTCGGTTAAAGTTCAAATATGCTTCATAACCCTTGTCACCAACTGACATATAGATCTTTCTCAACAAAGATCAATGTTTAATATGCTTGATTTCAATATCCTTATGCATGTCAGCATAACCGATACATGCTCACCGTGAGCACACCAAACAATTACGTACCACGGAGTTATAATATCCGTGTCTATTCGTATATCCGGCATACACGGTATACCACCTACGAACGAACAACCAACTAGGCTATAATGATTCCAACACCTCTTTGTGTATGGGTAATCATTCTATTCGAGTATACATGGGTATGGGCATCTAACGGATGTAAGGTTAACATAGGGAGTTGCAAGGTTCAAGGTGATCGCGCACATGGGTTACCTTCATATATTATCAATTACTATTATGAGAAACTCTATCACTTGCTCAGTCAATGTCCTCAGGCGTTCTAGGTTCACTAAAATCGGTAATTCTCGATCTGGAGGTGGTGTGTCTCATATGTTTGAAAGTGAGAAATACACATATATATTTCTATATATTATTTTTATCTGCTCATTTATTATCAAATTTATTATTATTATCATTATTTTATTTTATTTTATTTATTTATTTATTGGAATAAGAATGGGTTCAGGTACAGGTCCGTCCGTACGTGAGGGTCGGCGGTTCGGTGAACATATGGGGTTATTGTTGGAATTACGTATGCCCGAGACACATACTTATATTAATGTGGCTAACTGTGTTTGATCCAAGTCGGGTCATACCCAATAACAAGCTAGACGACACCAAATGTATTCTTTTAATGATTTGATCATTTAAATGAATACCGAACACTACGTGTTTAGAAAATTGGTTTTCTAAACAAACACACTTGAGGATTTAAATAAATTATCTGGATAATTTGTTTATATAAATTAATTATTTAATTGGTTAAATAATTATATAAATGTATGTACATTTATAAAAATGAGTTTTATAAAATGAATGGAGATGTTTTAAATGGTTAAAACAAAATACAAAAAAAAAAAAAAAAAAAAAAAAAAAAAAAAAAAAAAAGGAAAACAAAACAAAAACCGGCCACCCATGTGGGGGTGGTGGTTTTACCCAATCAAAGACCAAGATGCTCTTTGATTCTCCTTTTATGTTCCTCCATTCAACACACATGCATTTTGGGTCTTGTTTTCTTTTGTATTTTCAAGTGTAAAACTCTCTCTCTTTCTCTCTCAATATCCACGGCCACTTTGGCCAAAGAAAGGGGGTGTTTTGTGAGCTTGATTCAAGTGTTCTAATCCTAGCAACAAGTTGGTGTTGTTGTTTAAAAGCTTGGGGTATCAAAAGCTTGAGGGTTTCTCCTTTGCAACCTTGCCATTTGAAGACATTATCTTCTTCATCCACCTACATCTTCTCATAAGGTATAAGAAGGTACAATTTACTTTTGTGAGCATCTTGTTCTTGTAATATTGATCCTTGTTCTTTGGGTTTTAGTTTTAACATAATGGTATGTTCATAACAAGTTTTAAAATCTAAGCTTCCGTTGCGTTTTCTAGTTAAATATGGTTAACTTGAACTTTGATAATCTTGTATAAAACCCAACAATGGCATCAAGAGCCGGTTACAAGGACTTATGCTTCTTTTGTATTCATAAATTTCGGATTTTTTTTTCATGGGTGAAAAGGGAAGTCCGAAAATTTGGTGGATTTTACCCCTCATGGTTTTGTAAGATCTTGACATGCATGGAAAGATCTTAGGAAACCATTATTAACATTTGGATGTTGAATATAAAAAAAAAAAAAAAAATTGGCCGTAGCCTTTTGGGGGGGGGGGGGGGGCGATTCTTTTTTGGGGGTATTTGGGCATTGGTTGCTTAGGTTGCATGCTTAGAACATTTGGTATGTTTGATTGTGTCATAACCGAAACCTAGACCTTGGATGTGTTGATTGTTGTTTGTGTATGTTGATTATGTTTATTATTCAATATGGTTGTAATAATTCATAATCTTAGGCTTGTATAATTTATTTATTCATAAATTGGTATGTAATAAATAGATTAGTTGCATTTTCCTTTTTTTTTAGAAAAATATGTATTAGGATACATTTTGTAAAAATTGAAGATGCAAGAATTGGTGGATTTGGGCCTTGGACCGAAATTTTGGGCTTGTTGGGCCTCACCGGCCCATCATGGGATTCAAGCCCATTAGGCCCATAAATTTCACTCTTGGGCCCAAGAAGACTTTTGGAAGTTTGGAGCCCATTAACAAGCCCAACAAGAACACAACAACTTGGAGAGGATACTTGAAGCATTTGGATGCAAGGTCAAGTGGGAGTCAACATTCCATCCTTGTGTCATGTTTTGTCCCTTAGGTGTGACTTATGACCTATACTTGTTTCGGCTAACAAGTATGGTCAAATTTAGCGGTTTTCGGTTATGACTATATTTTGCATGTGTATGCTTGGTTGTTTGTTTTACTTAATGTAATGTGTGGTTGATAGATATTAGGATATCCAAACCGTCACATAGGAACGACAACAAGCATAAAACGGGTTCTAATATATATTTGGTAATATCGCGTCAATTAGTTTAATTAAATGGGTTTATTAAAACTAAGCGATCACTCACCTATAATAAAATTGGTTTTATTATAACTAGAACCTTGAAAATTGGTTTTCAAAATCGCCATATTTCTAAATGCATGTTAGGATATGGCATAATGTTTTTCAACTAAAATATTTGAAAAATTTAAAATCCCTTTTTTCATAATTACCAAAGAAACAAGTCTAACACCATCCTTTTGTATGACACTTAACGTATTAGGAAACTTTTAATGGGATAAAGGTCACCTAACCATTTTGAGCAAACTAATATACTTAGGGTAATATTAACATATTTGTGGGATAAAGGTCACCTAACCACTTGTATGTTAATCTTACATGTTTATACAAGTAGGACGACTTGAATTAGAAACCATGTGATAAAGGTCACCTAAGCATGGGATCTAATGGTGTTGATGGGATAAACATGCCAACACGAAATAAGGATTTCGAATGGTCCCATACCTCTAGAAGTTGCAAAGGGTTGCAATTGTCAAGATTGACTACCTTGTTAAATCAAATAACGGGATAAAGGTCACCTAACCGAAATTTGATTTATCATTGGATTCTAGAATTTAATTATTATTTTAAAATTTGGAATAAAAGGGTATTAATAATTAAAATTGTTTATAATACTAAAATAAAACTTTGTTAAATTTTGTAGATGGCCGCTAACAATGCAAACACCTCTACCCATAACACCCGTAACCTATCCTTAAGAACCATCCTTGAAAAGGATCGTCTAAACCATAATAACTTTATGGATTGGTATCGCAACTTGAGAATAGTTCTCAAACAAGAAGAGATATCATATGTCTTAGACGATCCCATTCCCGACGAGCCTAACGTGGAAGATGAGGAGGCGTATAACAATTGGGTCAAGTACACCAAAGATTCGGTGCAAGCCTCTTGCCTCATGTTAGGGACTATGATTCCCGAAATCCAAAAGGATTTCGAGCATCATGGGGCATACGACATGATAACTCAATTGAAGGAAATGTTCCTTCAACAAGCTAGAGCGGAACGTTTCGAAACGGTTTCGAGCGTTTCATGCATGTCGTATGGAGGAAACCCAAAGCGTCTCATCTTATGTCCTAAAGATGAAAAGCTACATCGAAAAGCTTCGTAGGTTGAATTGTCCCGTGTCTAATGAGTTGGCTACGGATTTGATCCTCAACTCTTTGACCAAAAGGTTTGAAACCTTTGTCATGAATTATAACATGAATGGGTGGGACAAAAGCATTGGTGAGCTTCACGCAATGCTAAGAACGGCCGAAGCGGGAATGGGTAAAAAGGGTTTTACCCGTTCTAACAATCAATGAAGGAAAAAGGGGACATAACTCCAACCCCAAAGCAAGTGTTGCTAAGGGCAAGGGCCACGTCCAAGGAAAGGGAAAGAGGAAAGCCATCACGCCCATCAAACCGAAGGAAAAGAAGCAAAAGGTTGCGGCGCAAGATCCATTGCT